>NC_088718.1:40742572-41345072 GCF_963576615.1 Watersipora subatra | reverse complement strand
TTGCAAGCATGATGGATTTGATAGTTTTGCAAACCGCAAAACTCGTATAGCTTGCGGATTTATGCCATTTCCATGATGCCGATAACTTTCGGATTGGCTCAAATTTGCGCATCATGCCCGTCATGGAACCATAAAGATTACATGTATGGATTGGAGAACAGGAAGCATGGCAATACGCAGTGTCTTTGGATTGCATTGACCTACCTGTTTTCATCGAGTACTTGATTGCACGTCTCGCCAGTTCCTCTAGTTGTTCGTTGTTAATAGGCTCATCTTTTAATTCAAAATCGAGCTTCGTTTTGAGTTCATCTGGTTGGAGGAATTCAATGACTGGACTAGAAATAGCAAATAAAAAGGCTGTAGGTAGGGTATATATGGATGGAATTCTAATCCTTCTGCCTGCTAGTACTGGGGAGAAATCACCAGACATGTCACAAGTAAGAAATTTAAAGCTCATTGACAGAGCATATGCAAGAAAGCTTTAAAAGATTTATCGCATTGCAGTTTTTGATTATCAGCCTACTTCGTGATTTTAAAACTGGGCTTTGCTTTAGCTAAAATCATTGATGATATTTGAGGTACCTCGTTCAATAAACAAAAATTAGTTACTATATTCCTAAACATAATAATACTAGTTTATATTGAGAATAATAACCTAATAACATGATAATTTACAGCAATTAAAATAGCCAACTCATTGCCACTATAAATGACTATTATTTCTACTACAAGATCGGCCTAACATTAGAAGATTGATGTTTCAAGGATTTGAACTTCAACTCTTTTTCTCGCTAGATACCGGCATATGGCAATTTATGTCAAAAATTTTCAGGGCCCTAAAAAGTAACATTACATTATATAAGTGCATATTTTGAATGAATACGGAGCCCAAATAATAAAATTCACTAGTCAAAGTGGCCTATGTAAAAACTATTAAATTGTATTCCAGAAAGTTCCCCAATAAAATAATTGTACTATAACTAGAAAGATTTAGTAACGGTGCATCTTAGGTCGGTACAACGCACATACAACTCGTGCGCAACGGATATACAAGACATTTGCAATACGTTAACATTGCGAATACAACGCCGACACAAGTAATTAACAACGCATGCGCCACAACGTGACACTGTTAGCACATTAATATTATTAATAATATTAATGTGTAATAATAATAATAGTAGTAATAATATTATATTATTATTCAATATTCTATTTATATTTATGGTCTTTTAATAAAACAGGTCTAAAACATTACACAAAGTATTCTATTTATTTTCTGTTGACCATTGTATGTGCATTGTAATAATAGTGTATGATTGTATCCACATACAATTGTATGTTGTATGTAGATGTATCCACATACAACGCGTTGTATCCACAATGTTTGTGCGTTGCAAGTGCCTTATATGTTCGTTGCGCATGCGTTGTATGCGCGTTGTACCGACCTAAGATGCACCGTTACTAAAGATTTTGCATGGTAAGTTTCACATAACTTGATAGGTTAATAATTTAAAATTCTTCACCTAGCAACAGAAACTTTTAAAGCACATATATATTTTTTGTTGAAAACTACTAGCAAAAAAGAACAACTTTAAAAATGTGATTTTGACTGATTTTCAGGCCAAACAGTTATTTCTCTTCAGCTTGACAGAAAGGAGCACCAAGCTATTAAATTATTTGAAAGTTTTTTTTATAAATCTTAAACTGCTTTCAACAATGTTAAAGTAGCATTTTTAATCTAAGTTTGCTGCTTTAATTGATGTCTTCTCTTTAAATTTTATGAAATCAAATTTGTGTGAAATGGCACTGGTCAGGCGACCATTCAGCAGATGTTCAATAGAAACAAAAGACGAGATAAAAAACTTTTCAAGTTTTTGTTTTGTTTTAAGTGACAGATTTATGTTCCGCATTTCTCCGCAATACCTAGGACCTAACGATTATATTTATATTATTAGTGCTTGAGGAACATGGGCCCTTCGAGTATGTTGCACAATATTGAGTGAGGAATATAGGCCCAAGCAAGTATATTGTACAATATCCAGTGAGAAATATAGGTCCTCATGATTATACTTGTAATATTATTAGGTGAGGAACATACACCCTACTGAGTGCATTGCAAAATATCAAGTGAGGAACATAGGCCCTCATGGTTATATTTATGTTATTATTTGGTGAGAGAGATATGCCTCTATGACTTTATTTATAGTCAGAACCTGACATAGGTTTTTGACTATATTTATTTTATTTATTAATTATATGATATTTATATTATCACATAATCCAAAAATTAGGCTTTTGTTTTTTCTAATTATAATATCATCACTTGGAGAACTTACATGTATTCCTACATACCATATTTCTAATATATTTGCATGAGAAACATCGGCAGAGCTAATGTGCCTTGACGAATCATCAGCCACTTTTACGTCCACAATGTCTAGACAGCAATAAAATGTACTGATTGAGCTGTAGCGAATTGTGGAACACAGGCCTTGCAGAACATAGGGCTTGCGGAACATAGGGCCTTCCCCAATTTTAAATTTGAGGGAAAACCTGCGACTAAATTAAAAGTTACAAATGGAATACTTGTCACATACCTCTGTCTATCTGAGTAAGAATTATAGATTTGTCTCAGAAGTTTTGGCAGAATATCCGCTAAGAAGTCATCGCCTTCCATTCTCCGTGAGCGGTGCCCTACTGTGTCCAGCTGTGCCATTGCTCTTGTCTTAACTGAAACTCTTAGAATAGAGGCAGTCGATACTGGCCGAGCGTTTCTGTAGAATAGACACAACCCGATTGCCTTCAATGACAGCGGCAATGTTGATTGAAAGCATTGCATCGTGTGCTAACTCGATTGATTGATCTTGTTTGTATAAATAGTCCTAGTAAATTAGCTTTCCTACTAACTAGGCTCGCATCACTGGACTTCAATGACAAACAGGCAATGTGCAACTCAAATTGAAGATAGCATTATTTAGAGGAGCCTAAGGTCACCCGCTAGCTGGGTTTAATGTAATCATTTCGTCGCTTGCAAGTGTTTTGTTAATAACGTTAAACAGCCCTCAAATTTAACCTTTTGTTTAAAGAAATATGACACTTTTGCTTCAAGCTGCTAAAGGGAATTATTCTCAAAACACTGCCCATGTTGTTAGACTGCTAACTGATCATTGCTAAAGTGATGTCTCTGTAAATATATTGTCTCCACAGTCGGAATTGCAGGCTTTTTGGAAATGCTTCATCAAAAATCTCAGAGTTTAAATACATTGCAATAATCATCCATTATTTTTTTTGTACTTTGAATATCTCAACGCAAGCAAATGTACATTGTTATTAATTTTTATCAAAAATACCAAAGTTGGGCCTGTTATTCAAAGTGATAACCAAATGTTGTATAACGCTATATGTTTTATAATGTTATATGTCATATAATGTTATACTAAATCTTATATATAAAACAAATGAGATTAAAAACAGATTCAAATAGATTAAAGCCCAATTTGGTGTTATTTCACGTATTTCATTATTTATGAAAGATTTTCGCATTGTTTGAAAAAGTGCTCAATAGTAAAACTAGAGCTGACTAAAATAAATTTGAGTAAAAGTTACCAAAATGGTGAAAGCAGTTTACTACTAAATAGTTTCATGCATAGTAGGCGCACTCTTTCTGAAAAATGTATCTACTATGCAGAAAACTATTTAGTTTTAAAACACTTTACCCATTTTGGTAACCTTTACTCAAATTTGATTTTATTTCATTATTTAGATGAGATAAAACATAATTCCTTCTCACTAACAGTTTTTCTAGTAGATTGGTTTATGAGATCCTTCTCATCCATGCTATTCAGTAGGCTCAAATCATCTCAAGTTGATGGTAGATTAACACGGAGTGCTCTAGCTCCAGCTGAGAAGTTTGCATTGTGATGAGAACATGACTTAACGTAATGATTATCAATGGTTTATAACCTTTTGAATTAAAGTTAGTCTATTCCCTGGCAATTCTATGTAGTGTGTGATCTTGCATGTATACACGTTTTTTAAGTAGTGTTTGCAAAGCATTCCCAATTTTTGTGATTGTCCACTAGGTACTCTATCATATGTTAGCTGACATTGTTTTAAAATTACATTTATTTATAACACAATATAATCATGATATTTTGTTTTTTAGCAACTATTTTGATGCTAGAACAATAAAAAGACAGTTTTGGATCCAAAAAATGCTCACAATGCAAACCTTGATTTTTGAACTGAAACATAAGGTGGTCAGTTTTTCATCAAAACGCTGACTTAGGAAGTCTGATGTCAACACTACCGATGATAAAATGTATGAAAGCGAGGCAAAAGCACTTCTGTTGGCTGCAATTCTTAAAAGATTTCCGCATGTAATCACCACGCTACATTGTTATGGTTATTCGACATGGCGGATATCATAACTCAAGGTTGAAAAAAAAAACAAAGCAATCCAAAAGATTTTTTGTAATATGTTCTTTAACAGATTTATTGTGTTTTTTCAGAATAAATGAATTGAGACATTCCTACTGTTGTGATTCTCCTTATAACAAATAAAATTATTTCAGCATGTCATTTGTGGTGATAAGTTGTGAAAATATCAGTTAGGGTGCTTTCAGACTTACTAGGAGGAACTGAATTGGTTGTGAACGTGCTGAGCAACACATTCAAAAACGTATCAAAGAAAGTTAAAACTGTTTCTGGTACAACATTTTTTTGCTAAAATTGCTCTATTGAGTTGGTTCGAGTATTTACCATGTCCGCCTCTTATCACTTACAACAAGATCTAGAAAATAATTCAACTTTATTGCTACATGCCAGATTATATGAATTCTTGTCACATTTCCAACTTCCCTATAGCTGTGTTTTCGACAGTCTGTCACGAATACGTGTTTAGGGTGGGCAAAAGGAATTCAAAAGTTACGCAAATTTAAGCAACATCATGGTCTGATTAACTGGTTTGGTTATGCAGTTGGTAAACAAGGTGGCCAGAAGTTGATTGGATTACACTAAACAGCATCCCTGAATACAGCTCCCTCTCGAAATGCAAACAGTCAACACTCAGCGATTGCAAAGAAGAGATCCTGCAGTTATAAATAAAAATTCAGTGCATTGCTGAGCAACATGCACAGCTGTGTCAAAGAAAATTAAGTTGTTATGATTATAAGATTTAAATGTTGTGAATTTGTGTTGCATAACTGCAACAAAAGCAAAATTCACAGCTCATATTAAGTGAGAAGCGAGATGAAAGGCTGGTTCACTGAATCGTCATATGACGACATTTTCATTTTGGTGCTCATCGTCAATCATGTGAGCTGTAGGTTAATGGTTTCAATGGTGCAACGTGGATGTTGAGAAAGTTTGAAGCTGTCAAACTTTGCCGATATTTCGCCGAGCATTGACGACTGCCTGTACAATATGAACCATTCTGGTGATAGTAATTCGGGGTCACTGATAGCGTGCTTTATTTATTTTTGTTTATGATAGTCGCAGCGGAACTAGTATTTGACTCAAGCGGTAAAACAAAGAGGCTGCTTCACGAAAATTTTAAAAAAGATTATAACAGTACGTCACGTAGTATTTGCTGATACAACGCGGATGGGTTTGTGATAGTGTGAACATTGTTATCATCGACAATCACCAAAGTATTGTGGCATCAACGCCGGGATATGGCGATATAGTGTAAACCAGCCGAATGGTGGTAGTGAATGGTAAACGAAAAATGGCATAGCATAGAAATGATAATATTACATGAATATTGCTTGAAAGCATTTTGACATTTTCAGGTATAATCCTATGTCTTAAAATAAGTGATATTATAGTGAAAGTCTAACTCAAGTATTCTTAGCACTTATAGTTTGTGTTAGCATTGATATTTGGTGTTTTGCTACTCGGGTAAGGTTAAACAAAAATAAAACAAACTATCTACCATTGTAGTTAGCTAAAAGGAACACAAATTTTTCGCAGCTTTAAGTTGAGTTTTTGCTGCTAATTGCTCTCAGAAAAGAAACAGAAAAGTACTGTGTTGTCATTGGCTTCAAAATATAAGCGCAAAAAATTATATTTTAAGAAAGTTTAGCTTTCAGCAGCTGAGACAGGCACTCTTTAATCAAGAGCTGCAATGACCTAGTGACCTAGTGGTCTGACCTGCAAACAGCAGGTTGAGGTTTAACTCTCAAAAGGGTCACCAAAGAACAGGAATGGCATCCAGCCTCAAAGTTCTTTCTGCAAGTTGCCTCGTCTCCCGTCATTGAGTTTGTCTTGCTACTGTACTCAACATGTCAAGACTACAGAGCCATTGTTTGTGCAACAAATAAGAACTGCTTCCACTTGCAGTAAGGCAAGAGGACATTATACTCGATCTGTGAAAGATTTCTCACCCTCAAGGCTCACACACACTAGGCGATATGGTGCACGATATCGCGCGGCATTGTGCCAATATAAATATTTATTATATTAAAAATAAAAAATGTCAATGGAGTAAACTATATATTAAAATCGTAAAATAGGCTCGTACTGTTAAAAATACAAGAATCCTTTTTTCTTTTTGTTTTCTTGTAGTGTGAACTTCGTGGAAGTGAGATGGGCCTGATAAAAAAAGCAAAAGGTTTTTCCGCTGGGGTCTAGAAAGTGCCATATTGACTTAAATTTATCAACAACTCCGAAAAACTGAGGATGCGGAATTTTATTGACAGTTTAGGAGCGTGCTCGCATTATTGTATGCTGGTGAAACATTTAAGTATGTTTAGGCACACGCCAGTGATACCTCCACGCTCCTCCTGACTCACGCGATAAAATCGCTTAGTGTGTTTGCACCTTAACAGACGTTAGTTGTTAGATTAGCTGACACAGAGACGAGTCATTAAAAACATTTGCCAGAGTTAGCGCCTTGGAAAGCAGTGTGAGAACTTTAAAATCAATTATAAAAATTCAGTTTACATAAAAGTATATACTTAAGGTGATGCTTAGATGTTTCAGGGCAACCGGTTTACAGATGAGCTCAAGCGAGTTCATATTTCTCATAGACCAACTAAAGATAGTGTAGCTGATTGATGCAGTCTATTAAATAGTTTTGTATAGAAATATATTCAAAAGCAGCATTGTGTTGTGGTATGTCCTAAAGACTAGAACACTAGCTTAGTTAAATTTTGTAATTATTTAAAAAAAATAATGTTTAAAAAATCTGAATATACAGTGGTGCGCAAAATAAACTGGACCCTCTTTGTTCATTGAATAAATTCCTCAAACTTGTTTAAAATTTGTTGTTCTGGTGTCTGTTACTAGTAAACAAACAAATTGTGTACTACTAAATTTAAAATCTTGTCAATATTCAGAATATACCATCAAATAATCTACAGGATGCACCCAAATCAGATTTGATGCAGTTTTGCGAAGCAATATAATAAAAATGATTACATATCACCAGGTTTCATGAGATGATTTTTTATTTCTAATATTTATTAATATAAATTATTGGTTTTCAAGATCTAACCTTGTTCAAACTAAATGACATAAAATAAGCATATAACGATATATGTAGTGTAATCATATCGTAACAGTTGACCACCAAACCTAGCTTCCAAGTAGTTGGATTACAAGAGTACACCACCGTCCAGGTTGTTAGGTTGTACAGGTTGTTAGCTTTACCTGTTCAGAAAATGAAATGTTAAAAGTTTGGCCTACATTATCATTCATCAAAAAACATAATTTACACCCGTTTAATTTACATGTATAAAATCAGGACAAAATGAGGATTAATTTAATATATAATTTATGGTTATTGACTAAATTTATAATGAGCAACAATGTTGTAAATGAGAATTTAAGTTTTCCATCAAAAGGAGTACAGTTCATTTTGCACACATTGCTCTTCCGATCTTCAGGTGTGTTGAATTAGTAAAACACACAAAGAATGTGTCATCTAAAGTGAAATAAAGTTGGTTTTTTGTATCACTTTTGGCAGTTTGTCTCACTGTAGAAAAATATTTGACCAAAACTCAGGCCTGTATTCACTGGTTGCAAGTTGGGGCGGCTCAGCCGACTACCCGCCCCAAGGAATACGGGCTTGCCAAAACTCTCTGTCCTTTGCCAAAAGTTGTATACATTCAGTAGAGTGTAGTAGACATCTAGTGAAGTAGATATTATATCATAGATGCGTTCAAATAGTAATGTATCAATGAAAATATCACTCAGACCTCAGAGTGAGTTTTATAGATAAAGTCTTATAACTCCTACATTTCTAACTTTTTTAAAGCAATTTTTTGCATTAACAGAGGAAGTATGAAAACTTGCCGATGTCATCAAAATGCAATGTTTTGTACATATATTCCTCACAAAGATAGCAATACATTTTCAAAAGTTTTTCAATTTAGCTCCAGCGATTCACAACAGCTTGAAGAGCTCTTCAACTTAGTGTAAATATAAACACACCATATGGCCTCTCTCAGCATACACAATAGATAGTAATTCTCATTTCTGTATAACAGCATTT
Source organism: Watersipora subatra (assembly GCF_963576615.1). Classification (NCBI taxonomy): domain Eukaryota; kingdom Metazoa; phylum Bryozoa; class Gymnolaemata; order Cheilostomatida; family Watersiporidae; genus Watersipora; species Watersipora subatra. The sequence goes on along the minus strand of NC_088718.1, from coordinate 41,336,572 downwards.
CCGATTGTGTAATAGCCCAAAGTTTAATTCTGCCATCGATATCAGCTCTGACGCATGTGTGAAAATTACCTAAAAACATCTGTTCAATAGTTAGGTCACCTTTCAACGCAGGGGTGTATACAATTTCAACCCCTCAAGTACATCAAAATAGACAGATGCATGAAGAGTGTACTACATCTTTTAGTAACTGCACAACGACATCATATTTACTCTGTACATTTTATGATGTCATAGCATGTTAAGATAAGTTAAGATACACAAATAAGTTATCAGAATAAATTAAAAAAGACAGATACTGTCCAAATCAACAATATGTTTACATATAATAAAAAGTTTGTATTTTATGAGCTTTGGTTGAAAGTCCAGTTTGATACACTCCTGAAAAATGTTTGTGAATCCACAGAGATAATGTCTACAATATAATAGGGTGCTTTCTCGTCTACTAACTAATTCTGCATTGGATCAATATCTGCCAAAATGAAGTTACCTTGCATTGCTATTGCTATCAGCATTGTATTTGGTAAGTTAAATAAGTTGGGCTGTTGCTTGTATTCTGATGTTTTATTGAAACAACTGAGATATATTTACTCTATAGAGCTATTTGCTCTCTATAGTTTTTATAGTAAACTTATAAATTATTTAACCAGCTAGATGACCTTGATCTGCATTTAGCAAAGAAGAGATAAATAATGTATCCGCTATAGAAGTTTACAGAGCTTCGGGTCTTTCAAGAGAAGAGATATGACATTTTGTTAAAAAGCTCAAACAAGAATTGCACATCCGCTAGGTGTCTTCACTTGTTATGCATGCAAGCTTCTCATACAAATAAAGATCAACTTAAACAAAATTGTTGTATATTTTTATTTTATTTTTATTATATATCATTTTCGATTGATTTTGATGTTTGAGATGATCATATTGCTTGGATGCTTTTAGACTGAAATCGATAAAACTTGATTGCAATTAAAACGTTCAGATGAAACATACACGTGAAATGACGTCACTAGTTGTTATCGCTGCTATAGTTGATATCAGCTATTGCATTCGAGTTGCAGCATTACAGGTCTTTATTCCATTGTTCTCTTCGCAATTATAGGCATCATAATTGCACTTTTGATTGATCTGAGAGAATCAATTGTGATCTAGTTTTATTAATCTTAAAGCATCCTGGTAATCAGATCACCTCAAACATGAAAACAATCACAAATGATAGAAAAATAGCAATAATTTCAAATAAAACCTACCAAATATTTAGTTAAGTTTATCAATAACCAAAGACTTGTGGTAGACAACTTCTAGCTTTTTTATTGTAGCAAGCATCAGCAAAGGAGATGTGCTGTTGGGAGTTGATAAATGTACTTGGGGACCAGCACATTGGTGCGCTAGTGAGGAGAATGCCAAAGGTTGTGGCACAACCAGTTTCTGCATAGAAAAGGTTTGGGGAAAAGATGACATCAAGCGCGGTTTAGTCGGTGCAGACAAATGTACTTGGGGACCAGCACATTGGTGTGCTAGCGAGGAGAATGCCAAAGGATGCGGCACAACCAGTTTCTGCATAGAGAAGGTTTGGGGAAAAGATGACATCAAGCGTGGTTTGCTTGGTTCAGATAAATGTACTTGGGGACCAGCACATTGGTGTGCTAGCGAGGAGAACGCCAAAGGATGTGGCGCAACCAGTTTCTGCACGGAAAAGGTTTGGGGAAAAGACGACATCAAGCGTGGTTTGCTAGGTTCAGATAAATGTACTTGGGGACCAGCACATTGGTGCGCTAGTGAGGAGAACGCCAAAGGATGTGGCGCAACCAGTTTCTGCACGGAAAAGGTTTGGGGAAAAGATGACACCAAGCGTGGTTTGCTAGGTTCAGATAAATGTACTTGGGGACCAGCACATTGGTGCGCTAGCGAGGAGAACGCCAAAGGATGTGGCGCAACCAGTTTCTGCATAGAAAAGGTTTGGGGAAAAGATGACATCAAGCGTGGTTTGCTAGGTTCAGATAAATGTACTTGGGGACCAGCACATTGGTGTGCTAGCGAGGAGAATGCCAAAGGATGTGGCGCAACCAGTTTCTGCACGGAAAAGGTTTGGAGAAAAGATGACATCAAGCGTGGTTTGTTAGGTTCAGATAAATGTACTTGGGGACCAGCACATTGGTGCGCTAGCGAGGAGAACGCCAAAGGATGTGGCGCAACCAGTTTCTGCATAGAAAAGGTTTGGGGAAAAGATGACATCAAGCGTGGTTTGCTAGGTTCAGATAAATGTACTTGGGGACCAGCACATTGGTGTGCTAGCGAGGAGAATGCCAAAGGATGTGGCGCAACCAGTTTCTGCACGGAAAAGGTTTGGAGAAAAGATGACATCAAGCGTGGTTTGCTAGGTTCAGATAAATGTACTTGGGGACCAGCACATTGGTGCGCTAGCGAGGAGAACGCCAAAGGATGTGGCGCAACCAGTTTCTGCACGGAAAAGGTTTGGGGAAAAGATGACACCAAGCGTGGTTTGCTAGGTTCAGATAAATGTACTTGGGGACCAGCACATTGGTGCGCTAGCGAGGAGAACGCCAAAGGATGTGGCGCAACCAGTTTCTGCACAGAAAAGGTTTGGGAAAAGGTAGACACTCTCCATAAGTTGAATTTATCATAGACATAATCATCATATGACATTTTTGTAAAAAGGAACGGGTTATAACTTTATTTATTGAATATAACTATTAAAATAAAGAGATTTATATATCTGTTCTATAATTTTCCTTTAAGTTTTAATATAAATGTAGCCTGAGTCACACTGATAGCGCCATCGCTTTATTTTGTGACCGATCCAGCTAGCATTTTTGTGTCAGCCCAATCAGCAATGTTGCAAGTTATCTGTAATGATTTATGCAAATTTGATCAATAAACGGATCTCATAGGAGAGTTGCCTTTCCTCACTACCTATATCAAGCCACAAGCTCATACAGAGATACCATAGCAATATGTTGTGACAGCGAGTATAGATGAGTTAGTTGTATCCACTAGGCAATCATACATAATTAGATTTATAGCCTGAGAGTAAACAGGTTAAGCTTTGGTTTCATTTATGTCTTCAGTATGTGAAAGCTGAGCCTTACATATCATCATATGGTTTAAAATCAATAGCTTAGCTTGTTTTTGCCAGTAAACTGAGAAAAGTAGAGAGCTCAGAGGTATTACACAGCAATTTGAACAAATTGCATGCCAGCCATCAAAATTTGGACAATTGATAATGGCAAGATTGATGAATTGCATATCATTTAATATTATACGATATAATATTGGTAAATCTGCAAATAATGCGATTCTTTTTATTATTCTGATTTGGCCAGTTGGAAACCTAATTTGATAGTTAATTTGAACCTAGTGAGAGCTCAAACATTAAGATGAAGGGAACAACAATAAAATACCAAACAAAAACACTCATAGACCCAAAATCAGGTGTTGGCATCATTAAAAGTTTACAAATAACTTTACATTTATAAATCTCATAGAGATTTTTTTTATTTGTGTTTAAGATGACATTAATAAACAGCCAGCAAAATCTTTACATGATAAACTCTAGTTTAACTTGCTATAAACAGCAACAGAGAATTCCCTCTAAAGCCAGTAAAATCTTTACATGATAAACTCTAGTTTAACTTGCTATAAACAGCAACAGAGAATTCTCTCTAAAGCCAGTAAAATCAGGAACAATAAAAAAAAATAGGTGCTGTGTAAAAGAAAAATATCTTTTGCTCTTACAATAAATTCCTTTTTTAATAAAATATTAAAGCAAATAAGGCAAATATTAAGACAATACTAATGGAAAGGCAATACCTACTGGCATGGCCTCGCTAAATATAAAGCACAACCTTAAATTCCATCCTAAATCTATCATAAATGAATCATTTCTTATTTGTTCATTCACATCATCTCTTAATGAAGCCCCTGCTGCTCTTGGTATGTGTTTTGTGGTGTGACAGACACCGGTTTGAACTGGTTACACAATAACTGCGCTGAGGTCTATTCTTTATGAAAGAGCTAGCAGGACAGGATGTTTTGACTGTCTGTTTTCACATAGAAGCTTGGAACTTTTTAAATATCTTTTAAATTTAATACTTGGTGAAGAAGCATCAAGTTGAGCTAGACAAAGGTACCTGCCACTAAAGCTCTGAATGCAACGTTACCAAACCTCTCTATCAACCAATTTGTCACACAGAGGCTAAGAGGTAATTAACATTTTCTGCAACTCATTTTAGTCTTGGTATGTAATTGATATTTTGTATGTTTTAATGCGTTGTTTTACATTATCTTTTACCTTATTATTTTTCATTGTATAGTTTTTATAAGACAAAAGAAAACAAAAGCTTATTTCAGAAAAAAAATTCTTCATCAGACAAAACATCACAGTGATATTCAGGGTTAGGTTACTCAAGTATGCTACCAATTCATCTGCCATATAATAATAGGGTTCAATAATTTATCAAGACTATCTTGGGCTGTTATTTTTGGCAGGCAATAGGGTTAGTCCGCATTCTAAGAAAAGGTAACCTAGAGACAAATGTACAAGCACACATTATTCCATTTCCATCATTCCATTCCATTACTTTCAACTTACATTTTGAAATGAGTGTAGCTAAGGGTTATTTTTACGGTTTTTGGATGCCAGTAAAATAATTATAAAAATACATGAAGACTTGCAACTTTTGTACCCATTTTGTGTCATCAGTTCGTTTGACACATAAAATAGTTTTATATCTGAAAACTTAAAGAGGAATTTGTATGAATGATATCTGTAAAACTTGAATATATTTTTATCGCCTTTGGGTTTTTTTTAAACTGAACGCATCTTAACAATAATGCTTATATATTTCTGACTCTAACAACAAAATCAAGTCTTATAGCTTTATATTATACTCATTACTTCACAAAAAGCATTTCACTAAACATCTTAAACATAAATAGAAAATTTTGTATTATATACTAGATAACATAAAACTAAAATATGAATATCTTATAAAAAAATGTAATATTGTGATCAGCAATTTGTCACATGTGGTCGTCAAACGGTAACAATAGTAACAACGATTTGAAGAATTACGAGTCATCATCATCGACTAGAAAATTTGTTGACAGCAGATTTTTTGTCATCGTTTCAAACTCATTAATTACTGCCATCGTTTCAGCCCTAATCTCAAGAAGAGGTGACTTTTCTTCATTTGCTGTACTCTGCAGACACCTTGAACAGTTGTTTAAGCCTGAAAACTGGGGTAGTAATGAGACGGTTGGAGATTGATGTTTGGGTGTTTCAAGAGTTTCAATGATTGATTCAAGGCCACGAAGTTTGTGTTGGGACAACGAGTTTCCTGGCGAAGGAGGTGGTGCTGCCGATGTGAGCGCTGCCGGAGAGTTGTTTAATATTTTGTTCATAGATGTTGTATGCTTAGATCTCGTTTCGGTCAGGCCTGTAGTAGAAATAAATTATTATTGCGTCAGCAGATGACACCATTTCCATAAAGAGTCACTAAAAAGTGGAGAGAGAACCATGAAAAAACAGTTGCTTGCTCTTAAAAGAAAAAAAGAAAAAATCTTGAAGAAAGAAGCAATTGGCCATAGACTACTGTTTACTAAAATACAGTTGAGTGAAGAAAAAGCCATAGATTGCACAAAAACCTATGGGCGTCAATCAACATTACTTTTTACTCCATCGTAAAAACTTGTGAATTTTTCAACGGCTTTAAAAGCTTTACATAACTTTGAAAACTATTTTGTTCCTGAAATGACTAGTCCATCTCAAAGAAATTAAATTCAAATGTTCCGTTTACAAATTATAAAAGGAAGAACATAAAGTAGTGGTCCTTGCCTAATGTTATGCTGTTTTGGCCAGAGAGCATTCAACTTTACGGCTGACTTTTACAAATTACTCGCTGTACAAAGAATTATTTAGCACCCTCCTCTAACAGCTATTCATACAAAAGCCTGGTTCACACTATATCGCTGTATCTTGACGGTGATTCCACAATACTTTGGTTATTGTCGATGATAATGATGTTCACACTATCACAAACCCATCCATGTTTGCATCAGTGACATTTTTCTGACAGTGTTCTTATTTTTCTTTTTAAATTTTCGTGAAGAAACCTCTTTGTTTTTGCATGACTGAAGTCAAATACTAGTCCCGCAGCAACGATCATAAACGGAAATAAATAAATCACACTATCGGCGACCCCGAATCACTATCGCCGCAATGGTTCACATTTGAAGGGCGGTCGTCGATGCTTGGCGAAATATCGGGAAAGTTTGACAGCTGCAAACTTTCCTAATGTGTCCGCGTTGCCTCGTCAATGCCATCGGTTTTACGGTTCACATAATCGACGATAAATGCCAAAAAGAAAATGCGGACCTACGGCGATATAGTGTGAACCAGCCTTTAAGCCCAGCATGTCAATGTTTATTCAGAGAAGTTTAAATTTGTATCGCCCAATGGCTATCCCAGTTAGAATCGTGAATTAGAAGTGCTATTTGTAGAGTAGAGTGTATCAGCTGCGGTAACTTAAAAAACCATAAGCACGATTTTCGTGACTAGTAAAATAATTTTTTTCATTTTCAAAAAGGTTTTGCGCGTGTCACGATATTGATCAATAGGCAGCCAGAGTAGGTATTTTTGCAAATTATTAACTACATGCAAGTACCCAAAATGTTTTCGTGTCATGTTTGTTTGGCCTAAGCAGTCAATAGCAGAGCAGTATTCACCTGTTTGAAATTGGTACTGCGGGAAGAGTCCAAGAGGGGTACTGAGCGCCCTCTTGGTGGGGAGGTGGGGGGGGGGTGGAGGGGGGTCCGGGTGTTCTCTCCCAAAAAAAACTTTTAGTATAACGAGTCAAAATGGTGCAAATCTAACACACTTGGCTTCTGATGGGGCACATGTTCTAACAGCAAATTTAACATTATAATCCAGTTTTCTAAATATAAAACTGTTTATTGAGATTGTCTTTAACAACGCTTATTAAAAATATAATGTGAATGAGAGCTGCTAAAGGGGTTGGCCACAGCTAGCGTGAGGTAGAATTATCAGCGGGTAAAATGCTAAATGGTGTAGGAGATGAGTAGTCTCCTAATAGGAGTAGAAATAATTTAATTAAATAATATTGTAGAGTTAAAAAGTAAAATTAATAGAGCCCCATGTTAAAAATAATGCACCTATACTATAGTCTATTATAATACTGAGCAAGTAGTAGTAAATTTAAGTTTGAGCAATGATATACAGCCCCCCCCCCCCCCCGTGGGGGGCTGTATATCATTGGTTGGAGCTATGCATGTTACATGCATAGCTCAAACTTAACTTATTTCTATGAACAAAATCTTTTGTACATAAGCATTCATTTACATATCTACTACTACAAAAAAATACAACCATGTACAATTGTCTCTGTATGAAATGCTTGGAAGCATTCCTTTCGGTAGCATAAAGTTGCCATGTGAGCTACCACAACGATCATTTTTCTTTGTATATTCCAAGTGTTATAAAAGTCTAAAAAGTTTACATCACTTTTATCATCTGAATTATTGTTATTCTAATCACACCAAAAATCACTTACGATTGGAGAATCAAGTTTATTTTACTGTTTTGAAAGTCGAGCCTATGTTGACTGGTATTTCCAGCTTTTATTCTTTTCCAAGGAAGCGCGATTTCCTTAGCACAAAGCAACGCCTTTCAGATAATAGTTTCACATTTTAATTTATCGACTAATATCCTGTTGATGATATTTAAAACTTACTAGCATTCATACCCTTTGTTTAACGTTACAAGACGGCAGCTTTATAAACCGTTTCTCCACGCAACCAATAAACGACATTTTGGTCATTTCCCCAGCCAGTGTTGAAATCAAGCAAAAATGACGTGAATTCCAGGAATTTGAGTCTCAAAAAATGGTACTGCCATTAAAGTAGCTGCAGTACAGGGGGATACAGCCCTGGTCAATAGAGTCAGTGTCAGCACTCTAAAATCCTGAGTTGCACAACCACTCTTTTACACAAGGAAAACTATAGCTCCATCATAATAAAATATGATTTTTAAAAAACCTGGTATTGAAAAGATTGTTGTTGTGAGTTAATTACGGATTTATTAATTTTATGGTGTAATAGATCCGTCTTCACAATCCATTTTAAACATTCCTGTCTCAACAACCAGCATACGAAATATAATCTATAATCTGCTGAGAAACACTTGCCTTTGTCTAAAGAGTCGAGTTTGTGTTTTAGCTCTTCCATCTGCTGTCGTATGTGATGATTAGAATCAATAGAGTCAGCAGCTGTCGTTTGTAATGGCTTTCCTGCTTTTTCACTTTTACCTGATTTTTGAAATAAGCCTGAGTATCTGGACTTGTCTTCTTTTTTGTCATTCAACTTCCTTTCCAGAAAGTCATACTGTAACAACGACAAAAAATGTGTTGCTAAGGAAATGAGATTAAACTTTATAATTTGATTTTGTGTTTTCTTTTTGGTCTTATGACAAAAAGGTTAAAGGAAAATAATTTAATTCATTTCATTCAAATTTTTAATAAATAGTTTAACCTATTTAACATTAAATTGCACAAGAAAGCATTTATGACATCGGGGAGTCATCTTATTAATGTGCACACAACTTTCACCAATTACCAAATTAAACTAACTGCAGTTCGATATTGCTTAATTTATATGCAAGTTGCTTCATTTATTTGCTTAAAAACTACATTCATTACAAAAAAGCAACTCTGTAAATCAGCAATACCTCAGAAATGTTGTTTGAATGATGATTTTGCACTTCTGTTGCAACTCAACTCTAGTATAAAGTTATGTATGGCAGTGGTTAAACTGTGTACTCCATGAGATGACGACTCAAGGTAGTGCAGAAAACTCTCGCTAATACACTTACCATTAAGTGCTCCTACATGTACATGTATATACGCACATAAAAGGTTTGCTGAAGCATAAATTAAGAGTTAATAGAAAAATATTGTGTTGCATATAATTTTAATCAATTCACATTAAATCTTCGCCGTGCATGATCCATACTAATTGACTAGAAATTCAGCTGTAAGCGTCATTTCTGTGATAGACTGAGATTTTACCTTTAATTGGGCAGAGACCCTGCGCTGCTGTAGTTGCGTCATATTTACAACAACTTCTGTCTCTTCTTCCTCATCTTCTTTCCTTTTCTAAGAAGCACATCATAAAATGAAACTCGTCCAAAAGCAATAAAATTTGATAGTTGGTAGTGCTTTTATGTTAAAGTGGTTGGAATTACGTCAAAAAATAATCCTGCCGACTTGTTCTAGAGTAGCCATGGTATAGTGATCTAGAACTCCTAACTTATGCAATATTACAATTGAATAGGATGTGCAATTAAAATTCAAGCCCATACGCATATCAATTAGCATACATCTTCACATAGTGCATCCAAAAGCGTGTTATATTAATGGAAGCAATCAATAGTCTTAGGTAGTCAAACTACCACTAATCTGCATATTTAGGGCAACTCGTCAGCAAATAAATATATGAATTCAAATACAGTCAAATCTTTAAATAGAAAATTCAATTTTCCCTAGAATTTCTTTGTATGTCAAAACCACAATAATTTTATGTTGGAAAAGATAGTCTTGTACGAAACTTTATCTCTCTAATTTCTTACCAAAGTCATAGACTTAGGAACAAACACTTCAGATAATTGCACATAGCATAAAAACAAATACACTACACACAACTATGTAAAAAACCTATGCAGAGATTTCCATCATATGGGAAAACTGTATTACTAAAGTAATGTTATGTACTAAAAGGTTTTTGCTATTGTAGCATATGGAAAAAAAATGAAAGTGTAGGTGGTATGTTCGAGGTAAAGGAAGTGAGGGGTGACCTGCAGCATATCTTACATTAGAGGTAAAGGTAGTGAGGGGTGACCTGCAGCATATCTTACATTAGAGGTAGAGGTAGTGAGGGGTGACCTGCAGCATATCTTACATTAGAGGTAAAGGTAGTGAGGGGTGACTTGCAGCATATCTTACATTAGAGGTAGAGGTAGTGAAGGGTGACCTGCAGCATATCTTACATTAGAGGTAAAGGTAGTGATGGGTGACCTGCAGCATATTTTACATTAGAGGTAAAGGTAGTGAAGGGTGATCTGCAGCATATCTTACATTAGCTGAAGTTTAAACTAATTTTTTATTATATTTCTATTTTTTTAAACTTCCATCAGTCTGTTCAATTTTACTCCTAAAACTAGATTGTCACAAAAACTTTTCAAACTTATACGAAAGAATTTATCTCAGGTTTGAAGTCGCATATTTCAGAATCGGTATGTTGACCTGATCAAAAAGGCAAGTTTGACCGTATTTAAAAAGGCTTTATATAGTTTTATACCTGCTGCTCCAGTGCTCGCTCTATCCTTAGCTTCTCCTTTATCATCTTGTCTAACAAAACTCTTTTGCGTTCTTCATGGGTCCTTCTTGGCCGACTTCTACTCACTTCTGTAGAGACTTCTTCATCACCGGAGCTGCTGTTGGAGGAACCCATGCCTGGAATGTCATCCATGCTTCGACAGTAAAACTGTGACAGCGATTTTTTTGGCATCATCCTTCGGGTGTACTTAAAAGGCTACAACAAAAATCTTTACTATTCTAAAAGCTGTGTTCATCCGTTCAACTGTGCAACAGTTTGTCCAAAGTCACGCTTAGAGGCTAGGAAAAAAACATCGCTTTCAGTGGGATTCAAACTCACAACTTTTGATTTCATACACCGACTAACCACCACCTGTACCAATTTACCTGACCACCTACTAGGGGTTTTAAACTATTGTGGATATACCTATTCCTCATGCTTTATTAGCACATACATGTATACTAATACTAATTGTCAGAGCAGTTGGAGTTGTGCTCTCTCTCTCTATACATTGCTCTCTGAGACTGACTTAAATTGTAATGATGCTGAAATATCTACCAGTATCAAGCTATGAAATAAGATATATTTCAAAGACTGGTTCTGAGGCTAGGCAGACTTAGCTAGGCAGACAGTGTGAAGATCTTTAACGGAACTTGAGACTACCAGGGCACACATTCATGTAAAAAAAAATCAAAAATTATAAAACTTGTCTAGCTTTCCAGTCCATGCCAACAAAGTTTTTGTGAATAAATTTTTTCAAGTACAATTATTTTTAAATAAAAAGAGGAATCATATTCAAGAATGCTTAAAAATCTAAAAAGAAGGAAAACCATTACCAACAACCTGGAGTTATCTTTCCCCAACAAATTGCAGTTAGTCAATATACTGTACAAAAGAGTGGAGCACTACATAGATAAGAGCAAGGTCACCAAGGGCACACAAATAGGCTAAATACAGTGATCTTATACTTCATGTGACATTAGTCTCTATTGACATTACAGTCTCATTGCTTCGAAAGGGACTCCAAACATATTCAAGCATAGAAGCACAGCGTATGACTTGCTACTATAAATTTTTTAGACAAAGTTCTCCAAGCGACTACTAAAGGCTGGTACGATTGCTATTTTTAGAGGATAACTCACTGGGCTTACCTTCTACAAGCCAGTTAAGCAATAAGAGATGTTCTATTGGTGGCCCAAGAATGAACCTAATAAAGCAGTTTTACACTAAACCCATTTATTACAAAGCAAGGTATGGCTGATATAATCTGACATGAACTTTGTCTGACATACTTTACTATGACATACACTATGCCCGTACAAGAAATACGCTGTTACACACACTGTCAAATTGGGTCTATGTCTTCCTAGCCTCAGAACCAGTCTTTGAAATATATATCATTTCATAGCTTGTACCGGTAGATATTCCGTCATCATTACAATCTAAGTCAGTCTCACAGAGCGATGTAGAGAGAGTAACGTCATTGGAAATATTAGGAAGCCATGTTGGGTCCATTCGCCCTCCCTTAGTGACTTTTCTCACTTTATGTTGTACTCTGGCCAGGACTAGTTGAGGTCAAGGTTAGTAACTGAACTAGCAATGAAATGACTTGCGCTTTGGAAAGGCAAACAACTAAGACATGCTGATGTTTAATTCTGTACTAGAAGCAACCACCATGTGACTGCTTGCACTAGAATAAAAACCTGCCTGCTGACTGGTCACAAATTACCAACCAATTTGAAAACAAGTCAAAAACAGGTCAACTGAACTCATAAAAAGCACAGAAGAAAGACAACTCCAACGGCTCTGACAAAAATTTTTTAGTATGTTTATCCTAGCTAATAAAGTCGATTAGTTTGGTTAGACGTCATGTTGTATCTATACACAGGCTAATCGGTACTCTTTGCGATGATATACATTATATAGATTTAAATACAAACCAAGTATTAGTATGGCCAAATCAAACAGGTTGCATCTATGGAAATGCAGCGATATTGATTTTTCCCAGACATGCGCAAACTTAATTAGATCTGTTGGAAGTGCATTTCTATTGCAACAATTTTATAAATAGCTATTATTAGGGTAGTAGAAGTTCTTCTTGTGATCTAACAAGAAGTCAATACCCCTTAACCACTATTCACGCTGTCATATTATTCATGCTGGGCGGCAGGCTGATTAACCGCGAGTGTCTACAAGTTTCTGATCAGATATTGTAACACAACTACATTATGCAAGTCTCCATATCGTTTTCTCAATGGTTTCTTATTTGTCAACAAATTAAGTAAAATTTTTGTAATGAAATTTTTACTATAATAAGAGCTGTGTCTGTTTGTCTATCCGATGTTGCGCATGGAGGCTGAAAAAAGATTGTATCATGTGGGATTTGAACCTGCGTACTATTGGTGTTAAAAACGAAGCGCATTAGAGTGTGTGAGCCTCTATGATGTCTGCTTAGTTTACTGCAAACTAAGGCTTTGTGATCTTGTCTGGACACCTGTGAGCTCAATACCAAGGAAACCTTGACGACTGGAGACATGCCCAATTGTGGAAAGCAACTTATGGTAGGGTGTCACTCCTGTTACCACCAGTGCCATTTTTTGGGGATTGAACTTTGCCTGTTGTTTGCAGTGTCAGGCATTTTAGACTACTAGAGCATAGCTGCTCTCTAAGTTAGAGAGTACTGAGACACTGCAAAATCAGACACGACTAGAAGTTTGACTGTCAGACACTCACGAAAAATGAGTCACAGTTGCGAAATTGAATAGCCATTCAAAAACATCGGTATCTTTTAAATTTTTATGGACCAAGTTAAAACAGAGCTTTTTTGAATCAAAATGAAAGAAAAGCAGAAATTGAAATTTTTCTTGTTATAAAGTAACTATACTGGCAATAAAATATTAGCATTGCGCAAAATGCTATATAATATATATTATGTAATTACATCATAACCTGCCAGTGTTTTAATACTAAATGTCTTATTTAATAAATTCACAATAAAAGTTTTATGATGTTGCGGAGCTTAAAATTATAATTTAATATCTCAGATAAAATTGTAACATAATATATTATAGCTCTTCCCTTTTATAGACAACTAAATAACTATTTAAAATCAATTTAAATCAATCTGATACACTCCACACAGATATCTTAGTCAACAACTCTTGACTGCGTGTATAACAATCTATACCGCAAATTAAAATCAGTTTAAAATGTCAGTAATCTATTACCAAACTATTGCCCTGATTAGACATTTTTCCAGATAATTAAAACACACTTTTTTTACTAGCATATCTAATTTACCTGTTCATCCGATTCGGAGGCGGATCTCATGACGATAGCTTGACTTGTAGCAGTGCGTTGAGGTGGTGCAGGCGGGCGTCTCTTTCCTAATGATATCTTCCTGGGCTTCACCTGCGTAATATTCAATGAGCGATAATAGCACCCCACTTTGAATAAATGAAATGAAGCTGTCAATAGCAAATTGTATCACTGAACATGAGCAATTGAGTCACTGGCATGAAGTGACAACAACAGGCAAGTCGATGAGACACAGAGATAAGGTGCTTGATGGCTATAAAACCTATTCATCCGACAATTTATGGCGGGTGAGAGTAGCAAAACCTTTGTTATATTGATGATCGAACGAAAACAAAACGTCATTACTGATTATATATTGTGTTCGCAATTTTCTCTTCAAGTTGGGATTCTGCAATCAGTTTATGACTTGCTACAAACCATGTTTTAGACAAAGTTCTCTAAGCAACTACAAAAGGCGGGTACGATCGCTAGTGTTAGGCCTAAGTTTATTCATATACTTAGAGTTGCCTTCTACGTGCCAGTTGAGTGATATGCGATGCTCTATTGCAGACCAATGAACAAATCTAATAAAACAGCTTTAGCGTGCACTAAACACCTTTTGTTATAACTCAAGAGTATGGCTGCTGTAGCCTAAAAACATTTAAATAATCATAAAAATCTCAGGCTATGGTTTTTAATGAATGGCTGGACTTGTCCACAGTCAATAGACTGACCCAACTTGGTTATTGTCTACTCTCATGTACTTCAATTAAATAAAAACTATCAAAATTGGATTGACCAATGACACCATGAGCATCCATTTAGACTTCAGTCTATAAACTTGGAGTTATCCTCTATATGCAGCTTGTAACAATATTTGAGTGACAGGGTTGTATATATACTATTAATATTACATAAATATAGTAGTTGTTTTGGTAATCATTCATGACACATCCTGTGCACATGTCCCAGTCATCTTAGACGTTTTCCTATTAAAATGTCCGCCATAGATGAGAAGCTTTAAGATTGTGAAAATCTTAGGACTTCGACATTTTTTATTGATGCAAGAAAATGAGGAATTCCATTGTTATGCTAAATAACTGCTGGCTAATTGTAAACACGTTGCACCCAGAACATGTTTCTTTTGAGATTAATCTTCCAAAAGAGACTCGTTCTGACATGATGTGTTGAGACATCTCGTAGAGACATCTCATAGAGACATCTCATAGAGACGTCTTATAGAGACATCTCATAGAGACATGTCTCTATGAGATTATCTAATTAAAATGACTTACTATTCACTTTTCAACACACTATCATGGGTGTAGAATTATCGAGCTGAGCTTTTTGGGTAAACATTGTTTTGGATTACAATGTTCATGCAAAAAAAATGTTTGGATGAACATTGAACAAATACAACTTTTTAATGTTTTTGTT
This sequence comes from Watersipora subatra, assembly GCF_963576615.1. NCBI lineage: Eukaryota > Metazoa > Bryozoa > Gymnolaemata > Cheilostomatida > Watersiporidae > Watersipora > Watersipora subatra. Next base: position 41,321,434 of record NC_088718.1, on the reverse strand, counting down.
AGCATTACAAAAACATTACTTTTAGCTTTGTCTTAAAATTGCTTAAATATAACAAAAATTGCTGACTAATCTCTAAAAATGCTGCCTAGAAATAACGAGAAAATGAAATTTTTACTACATACATCGGTTCAAAGTATTACAAAGACAGCAGTAACAATACATAGTCAACAGTATTTGGATGCGCTATTGCGTAAAGGGAGACAAATCTAAGTTTGCTTTTGATATAACAATATGAAAAAGTTATGAAGTTATGTTTTGTTCTACACTTTCTTTGAGCAGCAAGTGTTCAGACACCGTCCGAATGAATGTCAGAAAGATGTCACAAAATTCAAGGCGCTGATAAACTTATGCCTCATGATCATCTCATGATCATGTTATGATCACTTCATAAACACCTCATGATCCCATCATTATCGTCTAATTATCGCCATGTTAATCGCGGATAATAATCATTATTACATGACCAAGTTAAGACGGAAGGTAAGGCAATTCCAACTTATGAGGTTTTTGTTTAAATTAAGGAGTTGGTTGGTTTGTACTTTAATATGTCAAAACTTAACTTAAAAATAATAATTGCAGATGGCCAATTGATACAAATGATTGTCATTTACCTTTTACACAACAGCAATAAAATAGGACCAGGTTGTAACCAATGGCCCATCATCGAAAAGTATATCCAACCAATCAAAGATCAATGTAGCCAATTATGCATATTGTATTGCGGTCTTCTGCATCTTTTATAATAAAGGGAATATCAAAAATAATAATTAAAGATTCCCTTTAATAATCAAAGAGAATCTTTTACAATTGAGGGAACTATTGCAGACAAAATTAATACTCTTTCACTTTTAGGCTACCAGTCAAAGTGGGTCAAGTAAAAATGGTGATTTTTAAAAATTCAAGCTCCATCACTTTCAGCTTTGAGTCAAGATAGACACTGCAAAGCCAAAAGTATATGAGAGATCATTAGAAAACTATGTAGATGGTTCTACTGGCCATTGACATATCCAACGACAATCGTCATCATTCTCATACTTTCAAGAGCAGATAACTACTGCAATCATGCTATGATGCTATCATAGCGTAGCAATAGCTATGATGCAGCTATAATGCTGCTTAGCTTACTGAAAGCAGAGGCTGTGTGTGTTTTAAGAGCCACGCTGTACAAACAATGGTTCTGTGATCTTGGTTGGACATGTCTGATTCCAGTGGTAAAGACATCAATGATGAGAGACCTACCCAGTTCCAGAGATTAATGTAAGAGTTGATGCCATTCTTGTCATCACCAGTGACTTTTTTGGGAATTGAACCCCAACCTGTTGTTAGTGGGTCATGTGTTCTAGACCACTAAACCACGGTTGCTTTTTTTGATGACAGACCATGAGCCAACTTCCAAACCATCAAAGTGCTATAGCGAACAGCATGAACAGAGCTATGATTATATATCAAGGCTAAGAACACACCTTGATAAGCAGGTTAACAGGTAGCTATGATGGGAAATCACAACGGCTGAACCATTTCTTGTTTATTTTAGGACAAGAGTAGCTCAGTTACTACAGAAACCTTCTAAGCCCCCAAAACTAAAAATTGCAGACCAAAGAATTTTCAATTTTTTTAATTTGTTAAACAAGCAAAATCCGATATGTAAACACAAATCAAGGCTCATAATTTTTACTATAATATGAGCCGTGTCTGTCTGTCCCTCCGTCCTTCCGTTCTTCTGTCAGTCAAAAACCATGGCTCGAGGTTAGGAAAAAACATTGCATCATGGAGGATTCGAACCCACAATTTTTAGCATGGCAGCATGCTACCACCTGCACAATTCATTCGCCTTCCACAATGATAGATTTATTGTGCATATAGTTGTTCTGCGCTTTTTGGCATACTTGACAATCTCTCACAACACACTAAGTGCAAGGAGCCGAGTCGAAGGAAAAAATTTATACAATCGGTGCGGCCGTTCAATAATTGGTTGAAGACCCAGCTACTAGTTTTCAACTTGGGACAAAGTAAGCAACTCCTTCCTCATGACCCAATACTATTTGTTTAAAACGGAAGGGGTGAACAACTTCCCGACATCGTGCATAGACTGTCTAGTTAAGCTAGTTGACACCAGACTTGCTAGTAGATGCATGATCAGACAATTCAGTTATGTGCTTAAAGAGAACCACAGATAAAGCCTTGATATAGAGTGTTAATCCATTCCAATAATTGCTTTGTATACCCAAACTATTGTATGTTGGAAAAACATTTTTGTTAAAATGTGTTCTATTTTATTTAAACTTTCAAAGTAATGAAAAAAACAATGATGATCACCTTGAAAAATTACATAAAATGCTAAAACAAATGCGTTGTATAAAACTATCAAAGAACTAAATGTAAAAACCCTGTTTTAAGGGAAAAATGATACTGAGTAAAAAAGGTTTTCATTCAAGTCTTAGAGGCATGCAAACAAAAGATTACGCTCATGAATGAGGTAAAGTGAGAGATATACAGAACGTACCCTTACTTCATCTCACATTAAATATAGATTTAACTAACTCTGCATACTTTTGATACTTTTTATAACTATTTTTAATTCCTACCATTTATATTGTTTTACTTGAAATGTTTTGAAAAATTTTAAATGTTCAATTTTTAAAATTACTTCGTATTTCGAAAAAAAATCAGTTTTCGCAAGATATTGTAGGTAGTGTGATTGAAAAGTCGAGATTTGACCGCAGTCACACCTTGAGGTCAAGGATTTCAGCAAAAAACTTTGCCTTCATCTTCAGGTTCAAATAAAATTAAAGTTGTTTACCTGCTTGTCAGTGTTTTTGTCAGCACTCGACCCTCTCACTTCCATTTTTGAGTCAGTTTCTCGTCGGCCATCACATTCATCCGAGTGTAGACTCGCTCCGTCGGCACTCGTTTTCTCTATCATGGGAAGATCTGCATATAGAAAAAGAGCCGATTTCTATGCTTTGCCTTCTAAGGAAAAACCCCATGTAGGCAAATGTAGGTGCGGTAAGCTCGATCCATGAGAATTTGTAGATAAGGGATACAATTATTTACTTTTGCCATTTATTGCATTCTAAGATATTATATTAGTAGATCTGCATGTACTAGGGAAGTGTCCAAAAGTTGAGCAACGGCAAAGTATCAGCAAACAGATAATAATTATCAGTTAGTTTTAGGATATTAAATATTTACATCATGTAATTTCTGTCTGAAGGAGCTTTAGACAGAGGGCACTCACCTTTCACAGCTGATACTACAATAGGCAGCGTATATAGCTGCTCAAGAGTGTTAAAAGTGTTTTTTGATAAAGTCAGGATTCGCAGAATACTTTTATGCAGCTTTGAAAACTTAGTCTCTAGTTCGAACAATGAAAATTTCAGCTCGACATTTTTAGCGCCGTTGATAGAGAAGAATGCTTGGATTAAAAAAGATCATTATTTGTCTTTGTCATAATTTTATGTAGATGTTTTTGCTACCCACTTGTAAAAGAACAATAGTTGTCAAGGTCTAAGAATGTTGCTTCTGTTTGTGTAAAAACAAAAATCACTACTAAAAAGTAGAATTCGCGAAAATTAATAGCGCCACTAAATTTTCTGTTTCAAGTGTGCGATAAAAACTCATTTTCAGTTTTTTAAGAACAGCAATTCATTTTTACACAACAATCTTACAGCTGATAAAATATAAAAACATTGTTAAAATGGTTGTTTGACCAAAAGAAGCTCTAGTCAAAAAGTTGAAACGAAATGTTCTTATTTGCGTTTTTTGTGCTTTAGCCTATATCACAACAGATCAATTTGTCACTAAACTGTGACTGCCTTGAGTTAGTGCCAAAAAGCGTTAGTAGTGGAGAAAGTTTAGCTGCAAGTTAGTGAAGAAAAAATTGATAGCACTAATTAAAATATGACAATATACTGAGCCAGCTGGAGAGGCTATCAAAAGTTTGTGTATAGTTGCCAACTAACCTAAACATTCAAATAAGTGTTTGATTGAACGGAACTTGTCAAAGGTAGCTAGCTATTTATAGTTACCAAAGCAGCCTATCTCTACAATCATCAAAATTTTTTTAGAAAAGGCCTCTTTTATAAAGTTTTCAAATTTGCTTGCCTGGGCAAATTGGCAAAGCTCCAACAAGCTTTATTGGCTTACTATAGAATAATGTTTTGTTCCAGTGAATTTTTTTACTGGCGAAAGATCTATAATGCTGCAAGTGCCATCGATACTTGTTTTTATAAATAAAAAATATCAAATAACGTAAAATAAGAGGTATTTTCCTGTTTTAGCAACTTATAAGGGTTGCTAAGGTGTAGTAACCTGTAGCACATGCTTTATAGGTAGCTGACAAAAAGTTGAAAAACAAGTTTTACCAATATTTTGAGCAATCATACCTTAATAGAACTTTTAGATCACTAATCGAAAAAGTGTATACTAACCCGTGCCTCACGTCTGAGCTAGCTTTCAACTTCCTTTAGTATGCATTGATTTTTAAACCCTATTTATGTAAAATAAGTCTTTCAATTCTACGGTTTGTAAATTTTTTAACTATTTTTCTTTTAAAGCAAGACTGCATCTTCTATACCGGAACTGAACAGGTGAAATCACAATCATTTCTTGCAAAAACTCTGAACCATTCTCACAGGCTGAGGCATATTTAGTTACGGTGCAACTTCCTAGACTGTGCTTTTATATTACCCTCGCTGTAGTTCATTGCCAAATTAGCTGTGTTTTATTTTGCTGTAGTTAAAAGCATTTAAAAATTAGTCTACCAAGCAATTAGCTGATTAGAATGTGAGAAAGTGCGGAGTTATTTTATCATGCCAGTTTTAACCTTCACTGCTGAATGACGCTTGTTCATTGAAATCCTCTTGCTCAGGAATGTCAAAACAAGTTATAAGCGAAGAGGTATTAGTTGTGTCACCATTCCACTGCCAGAGGGCATAAGCCCCACCCCGATACTCGGATAAAGCTGGAATTATGAGTACAATAGCAGCATGCATACATTTCCAAACACCACTGAAAAGACATCAAGGTTATACATGCATTGCTCAAGGATATATTCTAACATTGACAAGCTGTCACAGTTGATAAGCCTAAACAAGCTGACAACATGACTACAGCACTTTTACATCTATCGGTACTCTATTAAGACATAATACGTCACATCTATTATTCATGTTGTGTATTGTACCCTCTGAAGCTAAACAACTACGGTAAATTTTCTATCAATTTCTTTGAAATTATAACATATTTTATTTATCTGTGGGAATTTCATTTTAATTCTTAATGTTTTTGTCGTTTCCTTATTCTGATAGTGTTAACAATATTATTTCTAATACGTTTACTGAAACTAACCAAACTACATGCTTTCAAACAGGAGTTGCCTTCTCCTTGTGTTTACCTTCAAACAATTAAGAATCCTTTGTGATAGTATAGATTATGCATATTTTATAACCAAATAAAAGCATTCTCTCAAATAAAGTAGATGGTAATAAATTATGTGTAACAAAAGGACTATTGATACAGCTAAGTGCAAGAATCCGAAGAGTTATCTGCTCATGCATATTAAATGAGTAATCATGAACAAAAGTCATTGCATTGTTACACGTTTCCTTGTCTTTAGCATTTAAATATAGATGTACTAGATGAATGCCCGGCATTGCCCGGGTAATAAAAGTTTTTGCACAGAAAATTAATTTTTATTTAACATATAACAACAGTTACCTTTCTAACTTTCAAACTACATACCATGAGAAAAGTGTTTTGAGCAGTTAAAATAAGTTGAGAGAAAAATAAAACAATTGTAAAGGTTTTTAAACATTGTTAAACAACTGTAACTTTTAAATTTTATATCATGAGGAAATGAGGAAAAAGTTTTTTTGCAGGTCAAATAAATTAAGAACCAAAATAAAACAACTATAAAAGTGGTTAAATGTAAATGTGAAATAATTAGCAAAAATAGTTAAATTAAGTCTGTTTTGCTACAATTACAATAAAAGGCGATTATGTAGTGATACACTTAATATGAACTGAGAAAAAAAAATAAAAATCCTGAATATGTTGAATTAATAATAACCAGTCGTGCATAGAAGTGTGGATATAAAAAAAGTTACTGTTCCAGCAGAAGCTATCAATCAAAACTTTCAATATGATGATACCGGTACCTCTCGATCCTGGTTCAAATGCAAAATGAGATATGGTACTGTCTTTGTTTGAAAAAAGGAAAGAGAATGTAGAGGCTATTCCTACTCGAGATTATACAATTGTCCGCGTAAGAAGCCTTTCCGATTTAGCAATTAAACCTTACGAAAAACCGGAAATAGAAGTGTAAGTGTAACAGCACATCTGAAAATTACAAATTAAAACAATAGGAAATGGTAACAAAAAATTAGTTGTTAAACAATTTCAAAAGATAACAAATGCAAAAGGTAATATTAGTTAATAAGCAAGAGTGCACATTTGGCATGTGCATACGGTATACGGTATATGATAAGAGCGATAGAATGGTACGGGCTGTATAGCTCAGTAGTTAAATGCATAGTTTGAAACTCATGGGTGCGACTTCCATGAGATCAAATCCAGCATGAAATGGATTTTTCATTCTTAAATTTTAGTAGCTATAGCTGGACACACCGAAGTAGACACCTACACATACAAACAAACTTTTAGAAATATATATATATAAATTAAAATTTTAACATCGTTTTAGTCTAAATCTGAGTTCACTTATATTATTATGCATAAAGCATAACAAAGTATAAAAATCCAATTTCTTCTGTTTTTTAAAAACTACAGCCAAACAATTGTTTGAGCCGCCAGTCAACCTTTAATTTAAATAACTGTTACAATTTTTAGTTCATTTACTTTTCGCAGCATGACTGATGAGGTTTAACCTTCCATGTTCAAATCAGCAACTTTTTAACCAAAATTGATGTGAAACTTGACAAGCAGTGAAAAACTGTTGGGTTAAAACAATAAATAAAGTGCATAAAGGAGAAAAATAGCTTTTGTCATGAAAATTATATATGCTTTGGTTGGTAGAGATGTTTATCTAACTCCTATTTAAGTCAAACTACACCCAGTTGACAGATTTGTCATAACCTTTTCTGATTTAATTATAAATGAATTTTTAAAAAATGAATTATAAACTAGACAACCAATGAGCATACTATCTGCATCAACTATCTTACCAGGTCTCTATGTAGGTGTAAAAGCTAATCTAGTTGGTTCTTCACAAGCTAATGCAACAGACTATCTGCGAATTTTAAAACATCAACCGCATACGTTTGGAAATCCTTGTACAGCTGGTATTTCATCGCCTAGTTCAGTTTGATATTTTGAGTTCTCAAGTTTTCTTTCTCTTAGTTTTATTACAGTTGCACATTTTTATAGGCAAGCAAACTTTTGCAGTTTTGTGAGATTACTAATAATGATAAGCTTATCATATCTATAAATCTTTTGCAAGCAAGAAAATAAACAAGGAATTGTGAAAACGACCTTGAACTTCATTCGACCTGATGTTACAAACAAAACAATTTCGAAAATATAGAGTGCAAGTAGAACATCATCAGAAAAACAGTTCATCCATCCTTGAGCGCATTGCTTCTTGCTCAAAATCAGTATATCAAATCACCAGATACTATCGATACAATGCCAAACTTTTTTGTTGTTAATATAAAAACTAAAATGCACTTAGCTTCTATTGCTGCAATGTAAATATTTGTATTGCCTGATTAATTTAAAAGTGATCACATCTAAGTTGAATTTATGGAACTTACCGAGAGCTCCTTTTACATAGTTGTTGAATATGTTGTACCAAGAATAGAGATCAGCATCACTTACGGCAGCAAAACAAGCTGACTTTGTACTGCAGACTAGTTTAAATACAAAGGGCTTCTTCATAGCGACTGGTATAACCTGCAAACAGCTGCTTTTGTCAGCGCAAGTAACCAAAATCACAAGCAAGAAAAGTTCATTAGAACCGTCTTTGCCACATCAGAATAGCCTCAAAAACACAGATTTTTATTACAGTTCAAATAATTTAGAATGTCTCTTGACCTTCATAATTAATGTTGACTAAGAGTGATAATCAAAACAAAAGATCATTGTTGACATGGCGGAAGATGGGAACATATGCATTTATGTAAAATAACACCCACATGCATGTATGCGCATGCACATACCCATATACGCACATAGGCACATACCCACATACGCACATACCCACATACGCACATATATACCCACATACGCACATACGCACATACCCACATACCCACATACCTACATACGCACATACGCACATACGCACAATGACAAATTGGCATTTATTAATATAGATTTTTTCAGGATGTACTAAAATTAGATTTGTCTCCTTTTGTTGATTAACTTGAGACATTTCTTAATACGATACTGTCAGTAGGGTTCACAACATCTTCAGAAGCAACCCTTTTATATTTTTTGATTCAATATTTTTTTGAATTTTCACTAAAGTCTACTGTCCACTTTCTGCTCAATAGTATATTCAAAATATATTATACTAATAATATATTTAAAATATATTATACTAATAACATATTTAAAATATATTATACTAATAATATATGTAAAAAATATTATACTAATACTATATTTAAAGGCAGCTAATAACTGGGAAAATAAATAAGGATTAAAGTTTTTAGCGAGTTCAATATTTACACAATAGCTATAAAGTTTTCAATTTTTAAGTTTTTTTTCTCGCAATTTGATTTTTATAGCGCTGCCATATGCACAAAAAAATTGACATTCACTGTGAAATGCTAAAGAACAATTTGACGAGTTGATTATTAACCTACTGTTAAAAAGCACTTAACAAGCTAATACTCCATAGTCTATAGCGAAAATGATATTTTATACAAAATTTGTAAATTTTTCAAAGCTCAGTTTTCAATTGTTCTGTTGTAGAAGCTGTACATATTTAAGATCGTTCTACCCTAAAAAGCTTTATAAACTAGCTGGGTATATCTGGGTCTGGTGACAATAGAAACTTTGACAACCAGAAAGTTACCAAGCAGTTGTTAAAAGAAGAGAATGCACTTCGTCTGGTGGTTGGTAGCCGACTACGACCCTCACACATGAGAGAAGATAATCCTTCTAGTATAGTGCCAATACATCTAGTTACATAAGCTTAAATAATATTATTTATGTTCCTTTTTAATAAAAGAAAAAACATAATTAAGTAATTTTATAGACATAGAGATCTTATCAAGAACCTATTAATTGGGTTTATCATTGAATGGCTTTTTGATTGCAGCACTGCAAGCTACTTGAAAAGACATATTAAATACGCATTATCAGAGAAATGGCCTTTAGCAAGACTTCAAAGCATACAAGTGAATACGAGTATTGTTCAGGAGTGAAGGATTCCTTTCTGATAGCCTTTTTAGTGATTCTTCATTTTTGTCTAAATTTTAGAGATTTTCATCCGTTAAACCTTTCAAAAAATAAATATATATATACAAAAACAAAAATATAGATATACATGTATATATTTTAAATATAAACATGTATTATATATATATACATCTACCATAATGCCTTACTAATATTATATTTTCAACTAACCTGACAGTCAGAGAGAAGGCACTGTATTTCAGGATAAGAAGATCGCTGATCCTTAAAGCAACTGAACGTGCCGTTGTAGACGCAGCAGTAATAGCTAACCCATTTTAGTGGTTTCTTAAAGAGCAGATAACCTTGAACTTCACATAGCTCTGCCATATCAACTAAAGAATAAAACCAGGACACAGAGCCATAAGCACACTTTCCTTTGTTCTTCTTTTGTCAAACATTATTCTTTTATTACAGCTGAAATCAAACAACGCTTAGCGCTTTTTGTAATAATCGAGCTTTATTTTATTTAGGTGTGGTGATAGCCCAGTTTCTCACACTCCACGAATACTTTAATGTAATTCGCTATAGTGTTTTATATCATCTGTTTGAATTAGTGTCTAGAATTTTATGTAACGCTAAATTAATAATGTAGAACTTATGTATTCTTTAAATACCTTTTTAATCAATATTAATATAATATGATTATAACTCTTATGCTCATTAGGTGTATGCTATGGCAGAAGGACATGTGCTTGGAGTGTTAAGAGGTCTCAGTTATGTGTTTTTACACAGCAGAATTTATTCTCTTTGTCATTTGTATTAGTCACGCCTGATAAGAGAGACGGCTGATAAGAGAGACAGCTGATAATTTACCAAAACTAACTTATAGAATTAAGGATGCGCTCATGAAGGGCTGTGTCAGGGAGATGATATGGTCACTTGTAATAAAGAACTTAGAGTGAATCACTAACTAAATGAATCTAACTAACTAGATGGTTTTCCTTCCGGTTAAAAAGACAAAAATGATTAGCTAAGCAATTTTTATGATGGATTTGTTTGTCATTTTTCTGTTTGCTTCCCAGCTAAATTTTCACAGAGTGCCACACTGTGTGAACCTTTTTACGTTGGGTGATGTCTGAGTCGGTATGATTATTATCGATTTGTGCCAATTCGATAAAACTGTGTTCAAAAGTTAATAATGAACACTAGCTTTTACTGATTCTCTGTCTCAGCGGTACAGAGATGTAATCCAGGAGACAGAAATAGGTCCAGGTATACTGCCATCTTTGGTCTGCTGCAGCGGCTAGCCGGGGGTATAGGTTTATCTATCCTCGCCTCTAAATGTAGCCACGGCTCACTTTCTGGGATGTCGAGTCAGACCCTTAATGAGTATTTCAGTTGATCCCAACATGATGCTCATATTTACCCTGATCTTAAGGGTGGTGTTGGTTTAGTCACCCGCAATCCAACCCATAATGCAGTTTGTATCGGTCGTCAGGGTTATCCGAAAGCGGGTACAAGTATTTGACTTGAGTGGACTAGCTGAGCGCTGAGTTATTATCGCTTATCTTATCGGCTAAATAGAAAGTTTTTTAAGAAGCAAAATGATATTTTACTTTGAGAAAATATTTTCAGTAATAATTTCTATTTTAGTTTACTAAGCTGACTGTCCATCATTTATTGTTTTATACAAGCAGTTAGTCTGCTGCTTGAAATTTATTTTACTTTCCTTCAGATAGTCGGCCGACCGCATGTCTGTAGATTTTAAGCTACTTTCATGTCAATCCTCCAATATTGTTATTAATAACAACAATAATGGAGCATTGAGGGCGATTGCTCTTGAAGATGCCATTACACAAAAATTCAGTTGATTTTTAACACAAAGTTTTTTATTATTTGCAGTTGTTTTTAATGTTTGAGGTGATCTGACTGTCAAGATGTTTTAGGATTAAAATGGGCAAAACTTGATCACGGTTAAAACGCTCAGAAAAAATGCTTGCAAGACGACCTTGCTAGTTACTATTGATGCTATGGTTGATATCAGCTATTGTATTGAAATTGCAGTGTTACGCATCTATATTGTGTAGGTCTCTACAACTATAGACTTCATAATTGCATTTTTCCTTGATCTAAGCGTTTCAACTGTGATCAAGTTTTATCGATTTTAATCGTGAAACATCCTGGCAGTCAGATCACCTCAAACATTAAAAACAATCACAAATGATAGAAAAATATTTATACTTTCTGATGAAATCTACAAAGTTTTTGTGTAAGTTCACCTTGAATAGAGCATTCTTAAGTTTCTAACTTGTTTTTCGTGTTTTAGATGCTGATTTCCAAGAACCAAAAGGAGTTTGAGACGAAATACTTTTCGTGACCTGGAAAAAGCATGGAGCGTATGAGTGTGAAATTTAGATGATTTGGTAATAGAGATTTTACTTCGAAGGTATCTTGATTACAAATTGAAATGGGTGTGAATATGAATAACACTTTACATGCATGTATAAAGCAGTCAAAATTTGGCATATAAAGGTATTCCTTGTTCGCTTTTGATATCAAAGCTGTCGTTTGTCGTAGCAAATACATGCAGTCTTAAAATAATACATGGCACTGTGCATAAATCGTTTTAGAGCCCAAAAAAATATTAAAAACACTTCAAATAAATACATAGAGCTATAAATACATAGAGCTATTAATACATAGAGCATCCTATTAAATAGTTTTAAATAGTAAGTTACAAATCTAAATTGAGTGCAAGAATTAAATTCATAAATTAATAATTATTAATAGTCAAAGGTTTTGCCTTAGAGTGATGCTGCCTTACATGGATAATTATAACCAACGATTAGAAGCTCTTGGGCTCAAGGAACTTTAGGTATTTCTAAATCTCTGCTGTCTAAAGTACCCTAACAGACTATCCTAAACACCCAACCAGCCACTTCTTAGCTTCACCTCACAGACGGAAACCGCTGAGAACACCAGACCCGAATAACTTCCTTATTTCATATATCTAGTTGATCCATATGGCCCCTCCTATATCTAGTATATATATATATATATATATATATATATATATATATATACTAGATATATATATATACTAGATATATATATATATACTAGATATATACATACATACATATACATACATATACATACATATATATATATATTACATAAAATATACATATTATCATTAGAAACCCTAGTTTCATAAACAATAATAACAAAAGCACTAAACACACTATGTGTAGAACAACTATACTATAATATTAAAAGCACTTAGCTGTTAGTCAATCACTACAAATTTGTTTCCAACATATAAGTTCGCTGACACGCGATAACTTGAGAATCTTAAATCAAACTCAGATTACTACTTGATGAAAGCAGACTTAGTATACCTACTTAAAATAAATTTGTGCTAACAGACTAACAACTAAATGATCTTTATTTTTATATTATAGTATATATAGCTCTCTTACAGCAGATAAAATTTGCGCAACTTACAGCCGTCAGATTACTAGCTGAGCCAAACTAGACTGAGCTCAAAACTTCTAAATGTGTTTGTAGACTTAAAACATTAGTTTTGAGAATTCTCCACCAGCTAATTACATAATCTAAGTGACACATTACAAAGTGACGATAATTGTCAGACAGCAATAACTCGTGTGAAAATAGCTAGAGATGCCGCAATCGGCAGCGCGAAACTTGATGAAGTAAAATTGAGAGATTAAGCAAATCCAGCGTATCCAAGAGTACATGTGATGTCTAGAGAAGGTTACTTCTCGATAAAGAATAAGCATCTATCATACTTACTGTAGAGCTCATGCTTAGGTCTCATATCACCCTTAGTACCAAGTGCTGACGCTTCACAAAAAGAATGCTAATGGAGACTATTTAACTACCATTTCCTGCTTATCGTTAGAAATAGCTTTAGCTTCATAGAAACTCCAATTCAAGTGCTAGCGTAATGTCATAAACATTGCTATATTTTCATATTAATTTTAGTTTTATGCAAATGACCGCTGACATCACACGTGCATTCTGAAAGTGATTCATGACTTTTGAGGCCAGAAACAGGAAAACAAAACTTATGTCAGACATATTTATCTACAGCGTTGCCATGGATACACTAAATAGCATCTTTTACGAGAAGTAATGTATGCTAAGAGTACAGCTTTTTATGTTGCGTTCACATTTTCTAGAGAGCGGCAATAGTAAAATATCAGAAATATTTATCATAAACTGGAGTTGTCGCCTGCCTGCTGCTCTTGGTGATATGTGCTTGGCATAGTAACTATTCTATCAATGACTGAAGAAATCTAATAAAACATTTGGCAAGGCAAGTATGGCTGCTGTAGCCTAAAAACATTAAACTATTCATAAAGATCCCAGGCTATGGTTTTTAATAATGGCTGGGCTTGTCCACAGTCAATAGACTAACCTAACTTGGTTATTGTCTACCCTCGTGTACTTCAATCAAATAAAAACTATCACAATTGGATTGAGCAATGACACTATGAGCATCCATTTAGATCTCATTCTATGAGCTTGGAGTTATCCTCTCTATGCAGCTTTTAGCATTAATCGAGTGATAGGGTTGTTTCATTATCAACCAGCGGATAAATCTGATGAACCAATTTTCTCATACACTGAACATAAATGTTATAAAGCAATTGTTTGGTTACCGTAGCCTAAAATATTAACATAATTATATTTATTAATCTATATTCACAATAATTTATTTAATTATATCTCAAAATCTAACTATTAATATATACTCCCCACGCATGCACTTGTTGATAGACAGCTAACCTTGTCTGACAGTTATTAAACAAAGTAGATGCTCCAATAACATACACTTCCTATAACCTAAATTCCACATACTTTTTATGAATTGTGAATTTATGTAAAGTTTTTACTTCATATTATGTAAAAAAAATCCATATAATATAAAGCGTCAAGTCAGTGCAAGTTGTCAACTTCACTTTAAATATCGAGAGTCTCGCAGTTGGCACTAAAAATATTATTTTCTTTCTTGCTGCACTAGAGAAGGACAATGGCGTATGTGGGTATCTCTATTATATCTACTAGTACACTGACAGTCTAGGCTGCTGTGAGAGATCGTCATGTGTGCTGATAAAGCACTGAGAATAAGTATGTGCATAATTATTCAGAAATATCTAAAGGCAGTCGATTGGTGCAGATGTGTCAGTCTACCAAGCTAAATGTTACAAGTTGGAGTCTCGTTGAAAACAATCTTTTATCCAAACCTTTAATCCTGGCAATGGATAGGAGGACAGACAGACATTGTCGTTGTTATAGCAAGTATATATTTTTGTTTTGCTTTATTTTAGACATGTACAATATTCTTATTCTTTGACTTATGCATCATAAACCATTTTGTCTAAAAATGGTAAAATAAAGATATTTAAATTGACATTAAAAGCATGCGATCCCCTTAACTTCCGGTAAAATTACTGTAGTCACAAATCCTAAACCGAGTGAAAGTGTTGAAAAAAAGAGAAAAGTCGATATAAACCAATAATACTACATATAAAAATAACACTACATATATATATAAAAAAAAATTGTTTCCTCACCCCGGATACCCCGTATGGGTGGTAAATTCTGCTTTAACTCGGGTCTCCTACCAGAGACCTGGGAGTTTGAGCACTCGCCTCAAGATCTTAGCTGTTCCCAATAGCGCACTTTTTTGCAACTCACCTGAGTTGATTGTTGTTGGTATTTGGGCAAGCCTCATTTTATGCGCCGGTGTTATTGCGCTCAGTGCCCCAATGACTACTGGTATTATAGTTGTTCTTACATTCCAGCATTTTTCAATTTCTTCTCCAAGAGGGAGATATTTCTCTACCTTTTCTTTTTCTTTGCTGGCTATATTGTAGTCATTGGGTACTGCTATATTTATCTATATATATATATATATATATATATATATATATATTGCAACTAACATATGCTATTTCAAATAGGTCTTTAAAAAAAATGCCACCTAAATTGAAAGAGGGCAAAAGTTATCAAAAGTCTTCAAGCTTTTGGTAACGTTTGCCAACAAAAGACAATAAAGAACAATAAAGAACAGGAAGAATAAACTGAAAACAACAGTCAGTGGTATCATAATTATTATTACAATATGACTGAGCAGAAAAGACAAACTGATAGATGAAGTATTCAAAACACCGAAACATTGTACTATATTCCTGCAAGTCAGTAAACACAGGGTGTCACAGCATGCTACGCTACTGAATTTATTAGTCTCTTATAACTATCATGTTGTGCTTTAGTCACATGCATTTGCATCTCGATGAGACGTCACAAAATTGTGAATATATCAGGTATCAATAAAACAATTCGAAAATTTTTTAAAGTTTCAGATAAATAAGATGTTGTACTATGACGTACTTAAATTTGAGAATGTTTAAGAAACTTTAAATTCTTCACTAAATTTTAAGCAAGAATCTCAAAATAAAAATTCTTACCTATGTTAAATAAGTGTATTTTAATTATAAACCTTTATCAGTGCATTATGCCCTAATTATAGACATAGTGAATCTACAAGGTGTCAAGGCCTTGAGCGTGCCTTGTAAAAATGGAAATTGGGCCGATTAGCATTCTAGAAGCAAATCTTTCGCACTAAACTGAGTTGGTTTTGGATTTTCACAACTCCACCTGCGGTTAGCAAACCAAATGTGACCACAACTACGGAGCTGGGAAGTACAGTTACAAACAAACTGCATGCATAACTAAAGTGAAAAGCTACTTTTGGTAAACATGATAGATCGAAGCCAATAAGCTCTACTATTTGAGGTAGGTACAGGATTGGCTGCGCAGTACTGCTCCAACCAATCAGTGATGAGTTTTTAGTAATGATAAACAAACCTGTTTGTGTTCAAGCATCTATCTTTTGCACTAAACAATTGTTGAAAAAAGTTGTGGTTTCTTTTATAAAATTCCAGTTGTAGTAAGTACAAAAGATTCATGGTTTTTCCATTAGATACGATTTTGGAGGAAAACAGGCATCACATTGGAGGCCCAATTGAGTCAGCATCAATAGAGGAACCCATCTCTTTTAATGATAACTAGCACTCTGGCAGTCTGGTTTGCTATGAGAGATCATCGGGTGTAATAACTATGCATACAATTATTCTGATTGCGGTAAAGTAGGGTTTAGAGTGTCTAGCTACTAGGTGAATGGTTCAAATCTGTATGGTGCAATTTTTTCCCAACCGCTAATTGTAGCTTTGAACAGATGATCTGTCCTATTATTATTAGTAATTCATTGTGATTAAATTAATTTATACAAAAGTAATTCATTAGCAAGTTATTATAGTTAGTAATTAGTCTTATTACTATTATTATTGTCTCATTATACAGCTCTTATTATAGTAAATATTATAGCAAAGGTTGCCACAAGGAACTGTCGACAAAAGGGGCATAACTAGGAGATTCCCGGAGATGTCCCTAAATTGGTGGCTCTTACAGTTGATGGACCATTGCTACGGTAAATTCCAAACAAGCCAGCTAAATGCATAAAATTATTGTTTTATTAAAAGTTAGGTGCTGCGACCTGATGCATCTTAGCCTGTTTTCTATTGCTATAACGTAGCGACAATATTTCTATTTAATGCCAGAAAGCTGGTTTCTCAATGTCCTGCAGCATCCAACCTATTTTTAGAGACATTGAAGAGCTCTGCTAAGCACGATTAACACTACTATTCATTGTTTAAGTGTACAAATGTGCTTACTAAAGCCACTTTTGAAATCCTGTACAAAACTTAATACACTTGCTTCAGTTGAGGAATGCATTTGCTAACTAACTTCTGTCAAAGCAGAGACTAGATATTAAAAATTAATGGCTGAAGGAGTTGGTTACCATAGAGACAGCAAATACCTTTGAATATTAGAAAGTATCAGAATGGAGAAAGTTGGTTAAGATGATCCTGGCAGGAATGTGAGCTTCTATTGGCAGCGGTATAACTAAGGATACTAGCTGTCACTAGATTTTCTAGTCATTGTTGAACTGTTGACAAAGCTAGCAGTATTAATTAGTCAAGAAGCTGCCAGTTCTAGCTTTACCGAATTAGAATTTACTCGAGTCAGGGACTCAACGCAGAGTTTTCAACTCACGAGAATTTTATTCAGAAAGCTAGAGCATTAGATTTAGAGACTGGACTGAACTTTTCAAGTAAAACACTTTAGAAATTTTAACGCTGTCAGCTCTATTTTAATTTAGGATAGACTTGCAGTATTGAAAATTTGAATAGAGCAAGTTTCAAGTAAATTTGCCAATTGTAAAAAATAATGCAAATGACAAAGGCTTTATAATATTTACAAATTAATTAGTAAATATTAAGGCCGATTGATGTTTTTTGTTTTTCTGCGGGTGGTGCTGGCAGTTTCATATTTCGTCATTCATTAGGTGTCGAAATTAACTGCTTTGAAAAATCTTGACACTTGACTCCATTTCACGGTCATATTTTGAAGAATGCAAAAAAACAGGCAAAAAAAACAGAAAAAGTTATTAGGCTCTCATACTTAATGGCTGGTTTATTACTACTTCATTATTGTGTAAAAATAATAAAAAATGTTATACTATATTATAAAGTAATTTAATGTCGTATAATATAGTATGACAAACATAATGTAACAATGCAATGTGTTATAATAAAACAGAATATATAATGTATAATAATATAATGAAATCTACTGTAATATAATTTAATGTAACATACATGTAATGCAATATAATATTATAATATATAAAATGGTATAATATCATTTATTACAATAAAATATAGAGCAAAATAATCTAATGCGATATAATTTAACAAAGTATAATTGTACGTAATTTATTGTAATGTAGTGAAACGTAATATAAAATGACCTAATATGATACAATATAATAATACTTATATACACATTTATTACCTGTTTGTAAGTCTGATCCGTTGGCTCCAGACTCAGTTCTACGAACTGTCACTGCGTTTCCCTGCATTGGCTCTTCTGTTGAATCATTTGCAATTTCTGTGTTGCTTTTCTTTGACAAGTTGAACTTCCCTGACTTGCTCATAAACAGAGATGAAGCTCGTCTCACCAACCTACAAAATTTATTAATGTAAAACAGTTTTACTAAACAAGCCCATATATAGAATATAAAGAGGTCATCATAGATAATAGCAAATCTTTGTGGCGTCAAAAACAGAGGAAGCCGGTTTTGACTATTATGACATATTTAACCTGATATATTTACTAATATGCAGTTTATTTTTCTGTATTATTTCTGTTGATGAAAATAAACACACACACACACGCACGCATGCACGCACACACACAACCTGACAAACATTTCTTCTTACTCTCCTACTGACTGAAAGCTTGACTTTGGCAGACGAATATGTGAAAGCGACGATGAAGGAGGGTCTAGGAGCTTTACGAAAACCAGCGAGAGATCGCCCTTATTATGACTTCATATTATGACTTGGAGGATCGCTTTTGAATTTTTAGCGCTGTCTCCAAAAGTTATTTGTTTCAATTCAAGTTGAATTATTTGTTATTGTTTGTGAGCATAAAGCCCTTTAACTTTCTTATCTAAATATGCACACAAGAAGTCAGTACTGGTTTGTTCAGTACAGAAATGTATATGAGTCGCTTAAAACTGTAAAATATGATTATCAGTTTTTACTTCTTATCTCGTAAACTCGGTTAAAAACTTGCCTTATACCTTATGGCAGTCTCCGCAGCGTATAAATGTTTTAACATGCAGGTGAAACTGGAGCAAATATTTGACTCGTCTCCAAAAGTAATTTCCAGCATACGATGTTCATGTTTTTCCAAAATATTGCAGTTTGATTAAATACAAATGAAGCTTCAA
This sequence comes from Watersipora subatra, assembly GCF_963576615.1. Classification (NCBI taxonomy): domain Eukaryota; kingdom Metazoa; phylum Bryozoa; class Gymnolaemata; order Cheilostomatida; family Watersiporidae; genus Watersipora; species Watersipora subatra. The sequence goes on along the minus strand of NC_088718.1, from coordinate 41,302,176 downwards.
ATAAAAAGTAAAAAAACAAAACAAAAACAAAGAGATAATGACAATAAAAATGTGTTAGCTAAGTATAGACTTAACTTAGTCTCGTTTAGAGCAAGTTAATTTAAACTTCAACTAATCTAGGTTAGAGTAAGTTAGCTAGACTTCAACTAATCTAGGTTAGAGTAAGTTAGCTAGACTTCATCTAATCTAGGTTAAAGTAGGTTAGCTAGACTTCATCTAATCTAGGTTAGAGTAAGTTAGCTAGACTTCATCTAATCTAGGTTAGAGTAGGTTAGCTAGACTTCAACTAATCTAGGTTAGAGTAAGTTAGCTAGACTTCAACTAATCTAGGTTAGAGTAAGTTAGCTAGACTTCATCTAATCTAGGTTAGAGTAGGTTAGCTAGACTTCATCTAATCTAGGTTAGAGTAAGTTAGCTAGACTTCATCTAATCTAGGTTAGAGTAGGTTAGCTAGACTTCAACTAATCTAGGTTAGAGTAGGTTAGCTAGACTTCATCTAATCTAGGTTAGAGTAGGTTAGCTAAACTTCATCTAATCTAGGTTAGAGTGAGAATCACATGTGCATCTCTATAACCATTTTTATCTCCGACCCTACAAGCTGTCAGATCTATTTTTCTGTTTTCCTATCGCTAAATTCAAGTAATGATAAAATGAATTATTGTTTTTGTAGTTTAATTTTGTTTTTAAATAACTTCATATATTGTCATATTAGTGCTTTGTATAACTTGCTTGCAGAACTTATTACAAGATTATTATAGGTTTTTGGGGCTGTGCCGCAAATTAATTGAAATACAGTATATTGTGACAATTTGTTCCAAAATATGACATATTTAGCATACCGAGCATGTAGGGTAACAAGTTAACTTGTTACGTAGAAAACTGATTATAATTTATATTAGATTTAAAATTTCTATATTTTGAATTTTTTCTGTTTTCCTCTTCTGATAAGAACATGGTATATACAAGTATAATATAAAAGTAGAACTCTTTTAAAATTACATATTACAATGTTATACACTCTATATTGTCACTCGCTACTCATCATATGACGATTTTCTGGTACACTCTTTGAATGTCCTAGACAGAACGAGTAGACCACAAGTGGGCTGTATTGAGTAAGAAAAGAAAAATTATTGGAGTAATTTCTATAGTCAATAATAGCAGTTTTTGGCAACTGCGTTCCAGTTTATGCGTTTCGTCATAATTAAAAGCAGGAGTCAAGACATTTGAAAAATAATAACAATATCCTCACTACATTGTTACAGCAGAAAAATAGCTAAGGTTCATCAGCTCACAGCGTGTAACTTCCATTATATTAGCATAATGAAAGTTACACGTTGTGTGCGGATGCACCTTAGCTTGTTTACTGTTGAAACAATGTAACTTGATGATATTTTGTATAAAAGTTCACCTTTCTCTTGTAAACCTCACTGAGTTTATATTCTTCAGCTACCAAAAAATTGATAACTGATTTCAGTTAAATTCTGTAGCATGTGTCTTGGCCAGCCATTTTGGAAAACCTTCCATAGAGATTGTATTAACCTTTAAAAAATTGTACTCTTCGACTTATAATAGAACTTTTTAATAAAAAAATTCACTTTATTTATTGAATGGCTCGAGTAAGATTAGCTCTATGCATCTAATTGGTCTGTTTAAATTTTACTAGTGGCCCATGCCTGTAAAAGCTTTCTAATTAGTGGCAACGCCAGTAATCTCCTAGTTGTCCCCTCTTTGTCAAAGGTCCCTTGTAACTAGCATTGAAAGAAAGGGTTTCCTCTATTATCATTTACTCACTTTCTCCTCCAACTTGATGGCTCTTTCTCTTCCAGTGACGCCGACTTAGAGAGAGGGTTCTTAAATATCAGGTTTTCAAAATATTGAGGTTGCGATGTATCGGCAGGCAGTGAAAACTTATGCCGCTCGGGTAGTCGACTATCGTTAAAAACAGAGACCGTTGTAAACCCGAGCTCCTGCATGAGCTCCTTAGTTGAAGGGAAGCGTCTAGATGTCCCCATGTCAAGTGTTAGGTCATAAGATGAAGACGCTGCAAACAAACAAAAAATGATGTCTTTGGCCCTTGGCCTTTTGTATATTCAACCTGTCAGTATGGATAATAATTCTACGATCGGAACAAGGGTGTGATACTAACAGCCCAAATGTTATAAGAGTTTAGGCTATCTAACAGTAGCAAACAATTTTTCCCGTAGTGACATGGCGAACTATGAACTGCATCCAATTCCAGCATCCAGTTAAAGCGCCACTTGCATCAACTTTAAAAATATTTTATCAAAAAGTACATATATTTTTCTCTGATTTGAAATTTTGTTTGTTGTTTTAGGTGATCTGATTGACAAGATGTTTGAAGATTGAATTCAACAAAACTTGATCGTGGTTAAAATGCTCAGTAAAAAAACTTCTCCAACAATGACATCATTAACCACATTTCTTGTTGTCTCTTTCATTATAAAATAGATTAGATAATTTATAATTAATTATAATGTATAGCGTTGTTTGCCATACGCATCATCTTAATCTTAACCAAACAATAAAAAATCAAAAAGCCTGCCAATTATTCCTCTTTCATTAATTACTTAAAGTAATTACTTAAAGTATTTCAATTAATTAATTATTAATAATCGATATTTTGATTTGTGAGCCACATTCCTCTCTTCCTTTAGCATTGGTTCGATAAAAAAAATTGGAGGCGGTTTCAAAATATTTTTTACAAATATTCATTTTATAGTTGCATCTATGTTTATCAATGGCCATTCAAGCAGAACTTTTAGACAAAGTGTGATAAATTTATTCTGATGGCTATAGTCTAACCTCCTAGAGCCGTGATGTTCGACAAAGGGCAATCTTGTGTCTGAATGTTTTTTGAAAATGTTTCATACGCTCTTGACTTTGTTTCAATGACACCTTCATCGGCTATACATGTATATTGGCTTAAAGTTGAGTGTTCAAAATGAGTTCCAATAATCGTGTAACATTTTAAGAAAAAGAAACAATAACGGGATGTGATGACGAATATACTATTTCTTATGATTTTCTCAAAAACCTATAGGTATTCACACCGCTGACAGATTTGTCCAATAAGATGCAAAACATGCAACAACCCTTCAAACAAACATCAGCATACTATACTTTGCACAAATGCCATTCATTTATTTCAAAATTAGTGAAAATGCGCACATCGGTAGCTACTGGTCTATTCATTCCGTGTGCTAAAAAATACTTTTGATCTATGCTTGTCTCTACAAAAAAAAATTTTCAAGCACTTACGTCGAAGTGATGCATACTTCGAGACATGACGTCGAGCACTTTCATTGTCGACAAAGACTGACTGCGACCTTGGGCGATCGTTCGCTGGTTTTCGTAAAGCTCCAAGACCCTCCCTCATCGTCGCTTTCACATATCCATCTGCCAAAGTCAAGCTTTCAGTTGGTAAGAGAGTAAGAAGAAATGGTTGTCAGGTTATGTAAGGACTGATGAAATTCTTGCTAAATATTCGGAAGCGTTGTTTTGACCAATAGTTGATATCAACAATGCTAATTCATCTTCATTGAATAAATTATGCAGCACGACCCTTCTCTTTAGTGCAAATGTCTCTGGCCCTTGGGCTATGCTAGCATGAAAAATGCATGTAGTTTGGGTGTGGCTGGTAACCTCTGTTCAGATATGGGAGTAACTTTTTGCAATTATGGGTGCGTTTGGTTTTGTATCAACTGATTTGAAATAGCTCGCTGGTCACTCATAGTAGGCGTTGAAAGCTAACGCAGTTCACAAGTGAACCTTAATTTTCAAAGTTTATTTCTCATTATTTGTTTTTGAAATCAAAATTATATCATTTAAATTAAAATATGAACCTCATCCAAAGTTTTTATTTAGCAAACCTTTTAATAAAATCTTAAATGTAGGTACCAAAACCAGTTTTTAGTACATTTTACACACTTGGCAATTTATTACACAGAAACTAGACACTTTCTGTGTAGCTTCAGTGTAACAAATTTACTTTGTACAACAATGTCAAATTAAAACCAAACTAACTTGCAGATGCAAATGAAGTACCAGTAACACAATTTTGATGGAGCCTGTTTGAAAATTTGGTGAACAATTAGCTGAGTTTTTGCGACACAAATACTCAGAAAGTTGCCTTTCGCAACTCGCCAAAGTTACGAAAGGCAACTTTAGCAAAATTTTGTTAATTTTTTTGTTGAATACAAATATGCTACAAATACACTACAAATACAATACAAATACAATACAAATGCAATACAAATACACTACAAATACACTACAAATACACTACAAGTACAATACAAATACAATACAAATACAATACAAATACACTACAAATACACTACAAATACACTACAAATACAATACAAATACACTACAAATACAATACAAATACAATACGAATACAATACGAATACACTACAAATACAATACGAATACACTACAAATACACTACAAATACAATACAAATACAATACAAATACACTACAAATACAATACAAATACAATACAAATACACTACAAATACAATACAAATACAATACAAATACATTACAAATACAATACAAATACAAATACACTACAAATACAATACAAATACACTACAAATACAATACAAATACAATACAAATACACTACAAATACAATACAAATACACTACAATTACACTACAAATACACTACAAATACAATACAAATACAATACAAATACACTACAAATACAATACAAATACAATACAAATACACTACAAATACAATACAAATACACTACAAATACAATACAAATACACTACAAATACAATACAAATACACTACAAATACAATACAAATACAATACAAATACACTACAAATACAATACAAATACAATACAAATACATTACAAATACAATACAAATACAAATACACTACAAATACAATACAAATACACTACAAATACAATACAAATACAATACAAATACACTACAAATACAATACAAATACACTACAATTACACTACAAATACAATACAAATACAATACAAATAATCTACAAATACAATACAAATACACTACAAATACAATACAAATACACTACAAATACAATACAAATACACTACAAATACACTACAAATACAATACAAATACAATACAAATACACTACAAATACAATACAAATACAATACAAATACACTACAAATACAATACAAATACAATACAAATACATTACAAATACAATACAAATACAAATACACTACAAATACAATACGAATACACTACAAATACAATACAAATACAATACAAATACACTACAAATACAATACAAATACACTACAATTACACTACAAATACAATACAAATACAATACAAATACACTACAAATACAATACAAATACACTACAAATACAATGCAAATACACTACAAATACAATACAAATACACTACAAATACACTACAAATACAATACAAATACAATACAAATACACTACAAATACAATACAAATACACTACAATTACACTACAAATACAATACAAATACAATACAAATACAATACAAATACAATACAAATACAATACAAATACACTACAAATACAATACAAATACAATACAAATACACTACAAATACAATACAAATACACTACAAATACAATACAAATACACTACAAATACAATACAAATACACTACAAATACACTACAAATACAATACAAATACAATACAAATACACTACAAATACAATACAAATACACTACAATTACACTACAAATACAATACAAATACAATACAAATACACTACAAATACACTACAAATACAATACAAATACACTACAAATACAATACAAATACACTACAAATACAATACAAATACACTACAAATACAATACAAATACACTACAAATACAATACAAATACACTACAAATACAATACAAATACACTACAAATACAATACAAATACACTACAAACGCATTGTATAGATCATAAGCTCTACTAGCAAGTTTAAGGATGTCATTTGTTCTTTCAACTCGCTTAATCAATGGCATGCAGTTGCTTGCCATTGTTCCAAAAATCTTAGCCGCTACAACATAATTACATATTTCATGAGCTAAGAATATGTTGAGTATGAAATGCTTATGAAAATCACGATAGCGCCTAGTCATACCTCGTTACCATAGTGACTAGTTTGCTTCCTAACAAGATGATTTTCTGGGTGACAAAACAGCAGCTATATGTATAGGTGGACACCCTCGTATCAAACCTAAAGACTCAAGAATATCATGGCTATCATAATAATTGCACAAGAACCACTGCACCAGCAACACCTTGCCTGCTAGGTCTGTTGAGTCAGCGTGACCTTGTTCCTTTACTAGTTTCAAAAGAGTGGCTTCAGTCTGCGTGTCTTTTTCACAAGTTTCTGACTGCCTAAAAATAAGGTTTCTGCAAGTCTCTTTGTGTCCATACAAAATCTCAACAATTCAGACACCATTCATTAATCACAGACTGAGAGTAGATAAGCTCGAAGGGCCGACACTATACCTTAGCAAATTTACGTTGATACAAAACTAAGACTATCACTTCTAGGAAGATTCTGTAGAAATGAATAATGCTTTGCTAATGTTTTTTGCTTTTCAAAAAATGTCACAGATTCGTCAATTTTTTTTCTCAATTTAAAATTTGACAAACATTGCTAGTCTGAATTTATTTTCTGATCTAAAAGCTAGAATAGCAGACAACTCCTGCTGCATTAAGTAAACTAAGGTTCATCAAAATCTGTTTATAGAATGGGTGCTTGAACAAACAATTCATACCGGCCTGCATTTTTCTATTGCCGCTCATTTATATATTTTATATTTTAATAAAATATATAAATGATTTCAGAAAAGTAAAAAGTTATGTGAAAATTTTTGTTGCAAAATCAACAATGTTTAAGCTAGAGAACAAAAAACAGCTCATAATGCCTGTTGAGACTTTTACAAAAATAATATTTTTTATTTTAGCCAAGGTTTTGAAAACCAATGCATTATTTAAGAAGAGCGCTACTTTGGTCAAAATGTGATTTTACTTAGAGTGGATCAGTTCATAGATAAAACATTGATTTCTATCTGTGCTCTCAAAATAATAGAAAATGTTTTGTGGTAACTATTCACTTGTTTTTATAACTTTGAGTTATTACATTACGCAAGATGAAAAGACAAGTCTTTATTAATAAACCTTGTCAAGCAATATCCTAATTTTTTCACACGGACTGTGTACGTGCAGTTTTTTCTACTGATATTAACCAAATTTTGTACAAAATAGTTCCTTTTACGTTGAGACCAAACTGAGAGTGTAACACTAGCAGTTCAAAGGAAATTTATGCCAAAAGTTAACATAAAAATTTCAAATATGTTGATTGATGAGTGCAACGTGACAAATCCATTTTAACTTTACTCAGATGAAAGAATCAGACTGAAGCTAAATACTCTTCCCTATCATATTTTATTATTCGAGACTTTATTTTCTCGACAATGTGCCCGGCTAATCTTTAATTTTTAGTTTAATTTTTAACAATCTTTAGATTTTAATAACTGGAAAAAGGCTTAATCTTTAGAATGAATACTTTGAGGTATTTTTTCAAAATGCTTTTCCAGAGGCTGTCACTCATGACTTACAGGAAAGAATGTTAGTTTTTCAGAGTAAATAAACAAAAAATAAGCAAAAATTTATGACTGAAGTTCAAGTATAAACATAAACAGCAAAAACTTAGAAATTTGCCAAAAAATACTGAAACAGCATTGTTCTGCGATTCCATAAGGTCCCTGAAATATTTAACAGTTTTTATTTGGCGCATAAATGACAACTCTAAAATTTTCAAAACAATTCAACGTAACACATAAACTTAGTGTGTTATAGCATAACATATATATAAATAAATATACATATATATAGGCCTATATATATGTATATACATGTATATATTGCTTTATTGGCAATAATTTAATTTCAAATAAAAACAATTTTCAAATTATGCTATACAACAATAAAAAAACAAAAAGAAAAAAGGACAACAGATAACCACTAAAATTGAATAAATAGTTTAACAAATAGTGGTTACAGTACATTTCTCTGTTAAGAGAACGGATATAAGGTGGAAGATTGTTGAAGCAGCTGGCAATGATATATGTAAAATAGTAGTGGTTGTATGCCGTTTGTTCATATCAGGTAAGTTGAAATCAGTTGAAACACATGTATTATACGCCTGCCCATGCTCTATGATGCAATATATGCATGCAATATGTAACATAATATGATTAAGCATATTATTGTAGGCTGTAACATATGCATCTAACATCTTCTTCTACTAAAGGTAGTAATCTATAATGTAATAAAAATGCATATACGGTATTTATAGTAAATTCTTGTTAAGGGCAGGGGTATGTACCTCCAAGCAACGCCACGGTGATTGCTATAAATCACTTGACAAGTCAAGGGACTTAAGCTTAAGGTTTTTTGCACAAGACCTTAAGGCATGCCTTATCTATTAAAGTCTCAGCATGATGCAAAAGGAAATCCAGATGAGAAATCTATGATAAACAACATAGAAGTTCGTATCGACCCATCTACTCGCTTGTTAATGAGATGCGACACCGGAACAATCCTTTATCTTATTACCTTAAAACTATAATTTACTTGAAAAGTTTGGTGTACATTTTTAGCAATTCAATATTGTATGTTAAAAAAAAATTATGAAAAAATAGATGATTTTATATGTAATTCCAATATCAGAATATTCTTTTAAAGAAATTTTCAGGGCCTCCCTATTAGCCAAAGTTTTGTCAAGAACCCTGCACAGAGCAAGCGAACGTCATTAAAATCAAAGCTTCGCGCTTCCCAGACAAACACCAAATTCTTTCAGTTTAGTGTTGAAGAAGTAGGGAGATACATATCGCTTCACCACCAGATCTTTCATTATTTCTGGCAGAGATCAGAATCAAACTGGCATAGATCAAAAGAGAATTCTTGGCAACTAGCAAAACCTGGTGTCTTTCAGGGATAAATACCCTAAAAAAATGCTTCTTCAAACACATTTTTCTTTTAACCAATTCTTTCATACCTTGATTGCATCACTAGATTTTCAAATGGCAGTTGTGCTCCAACATTTAGCCATTTGATCCACTCCTGTTGACTTTGCGCAGAGCTTGTGTAGAAATAAAGCACATCATCCTGTGTTTGTATAGTTAGGGCATTCCTTCAAAACAGACATGAAACAGAAACTACCACATACAAGGCAGGGAAGGTTTTTGTATGTTTTACAGGCAACACAGCAAAACCTTCAAACAATACATGTATATATTTCAGGTTAAAAGTAGGGTAGCATTTTGTAGAAGAAACAAAAATGTGAATCAATGATAACTCTGACAAGAAAATAATGAAATGAAAGAATAACACGCGGCACAAGCCAGCTATATTTTATTTCAAGCTATACACAACGATTTCCAGTTTTATCAATGGTTTATGCATACAAAGAAAAATCCACTATCATCTTAACTAAAATTTAATCAACCAAAGAAAAAGTGTTTTGAAAAAGGAACTAAAAAAACTGAATAATAGTATCATTTCAAAGGTTTAGCGGTGTCATGCTTTGATATTCAAAGCCAGGTTCACTTTCTAGCAAGATATGATTTGTTTAACGCAGTGAGTGTCAAACACGAAGCATACACGGTTAGTGATGGCTTTCAGTCATACGTAACGTAATGCCTCATTTGTTTACAGCTACTAGTAATTAAGATAAGAGAGAACAAGCGAGACGACTGCCAACTTCCTTGGCTGCCTTGCAAAAATATGCAATGTTAGTAGAAAGTTAGAAAGCTTTTTGTTTAAAACAGGATAGTTCGATTGGAGTGGTCACATCCATAAGGAGTGTGAGTTGTTGTTCCTGAGGCTGCAAGAATCAGTTGTGAAGACGAAAGCATATTTGGTGTCACAACAATTTGCCTGTGTGAATCCGTATTTTTATCTTTATTTAAATTTATCTTTATTTTTATCTTAATTTTATCTTATTTATATTATATATATATATATATATATATATATATATAAATCTCAAAGTTTTTGTGTGATTCTGTATGTCCAGCTAAAGCTATTAAAATCTTGGAATGAAAAAATCCGTATCACAGAAGATTTGATCTCGGAACCTCCCATTTCCTAGGTAATACGTTAAACCATTGAGCAAGATTGATGGATTCATTGGGCGACATATGTTGCTATGTGGGTAAAAATACGCATACTGCTCTCCATTACGGTGTGACGTCATTTTATGCTTGCTCTCACGGCTCTTATTAGTAAGTTTAGCAATACGTTACTAGCTTACTCAAATCAGCCATTGGCAATGTGCCACGCTAATGGAAAGTGGCATGACCTGTCACTGTTTATAAGCTGATTTTCAATACTAGTGCAACGCAGGGCATTTCGCTAGCTTATCCTATAAATAATCTGCACATTTCACCTACTAATAAGAAACCACATTTTGATTAGATAAGAGAAGAGGCAGGAAAACAGTCAAAGATCATAAAGTGAGTTTTTTATGCGTTGCGGCTGCGTAAAAATTTTCAGATTTTTTTAGGATGACTTTCCGAAGACAAATTGTTTTCATATATTCTGAATATGCCTGTTGTTTATTGTTTTTAGCTTTTGCATTTGTTAAAAACAAAGGGGGCGTTAGATTGCCTTCTTCAGTCACAAAGGGTTCAGCGATAGAAGCGAATAGTGAGGCATTGATTCAAGAGCCCTGAAAATTGTTAGATAAAATTTCAAACCTGTTTAAATCTTCATACAGCCATCATAGTTGCTCAGAAAAAGTTTTCAGCTCAAACAAAAACAAAATCCCCTAAAAACCTGTTCATCAGATATCTTTGTAGAAGAAATACAGGTGGTATGCTACGCTGTGTAGTTTATATACACATATTCCATAAAATTACATAATTTAGTTCATCTGTGGTTGTAATGCTTCTAGTGTGAGAAGATGATTTTTAAGTGTTAAATTTTCTAGCTTGACTTGATATAAAAAGGTGAAAAATAGACATTTCTATGAACGGAAAACTTTTGTACATCAACAAGAGAATTAGGTTTGTAAGCTAATCCCAAATTTAAAAATCAACTTACACAACATTTTAGTCAATTTTATTGACAAGTGTCAGTTTTCTTTTATCATTTGCACTTGTTATTGATGTTTGAGGCGGTCTGACAGCCAGGATATTTTAAGATTAAAGTGGTCAAAACTTGATCGCAGCTAAAATGCTCAGATCAAGTGAAAGTGCAATTATGTTTATTGTTCCAGAGAACTACAGAATAGAGACACGTAACGCTGCAACTTTAACCCAATAGCCGATACCAACCATTGCAACAATAACAACTAGTGTTGAAATTTACCACATATTGTCTTTCTGAGCATTTTAACCACAATCGAGTTTTGTCAATTTTAATCTTGAAAAAATCCTGGCAGTCATATCATCTCAAATATCAAAAACTATTGCAAATGATAAAAAAATATTTTTATTTTTTTTCATAAAATCTACTTAAATATTACGTAAGTTTGTATTTAATGGTATTTAATAGAATGTTTGAGCTTGTTAATGTTTGAGCAAGTTCACTTTAGCCACGATTAAATGTTTTAAATAGTCTCTTTTATATATCCTAATATTGTACTGGACTAGCGGCAAGCTCTGCGACACGATGCCCAAAATTTATTTCATATGTAATCAGGTCATTTGCTGGTATTCTGCTTTTGCAGATGAAATTTTAAAAACTCCATCCGGTTCTTAAGAGCCGGATGGAGTTTTGAAACCAAATATTTTTAGTGAAATGGCGGACGGCACAGAGTATATTCATGTTAAGTTAGGATAAATTGGCCAAAAAATGTTGAAACACAAGCATTCACGTAGACTTACAGACAGACACCCGCACACTATGACAAAGTGAGACTTATTCATATAAATAACTACAGCGACTGGCTTTTAGTTAATCTAAACAAAAATCCAGACAAAATTCAGACATTCTCTCAGACATGTAGTTTTATAAATGACAAAACATGATCTTACGGTGCCGGGCACGACCACTGAATTTATTATTTATCATTCATGCTAGTTTCAAGTTATATTTTACCCTTTCATGAGACGCAATGGCACCAAACTGTGCATATCCTAAAGCTCTGTGATTTTCAAGTATGAAACCTGCCACCTGCCAATGTATGTCAGATGGAGATATAATATTACGATTTAGCTATAACATACTGGTAATGACTGGAATCTGTTGACTGACTCTGACAGCCGTTTAAGTTGAGAGACATACAGGAAACAGAGGAATCCTCGGCTTCAAACAGACAGAAGAGACAGTCAGCTATGGCAGCGTAGTATCTGTGTTCTTCATCCACACTCAGCCAACCTTTGTAGTCCTGTCAATGAGTTATATACATGTAAGCTACTTCCACCTGAGCCTGTATGGTGATTTATAAAACCCATCAGGGAAAATAGATTTCAATTCTAAAACAATATTAGGAAAAATCTGGAATATATATTCAACTGTATCATAATGTATTTATAATTCTGGAATATCGATTTCAAATTTAAAACATTATTAGAAAAAATCTGGAATATAGATTTAACTGTACCATAATGTATTTATGATTCTGGAATATCGATTTCAACTTTAAAACATTATTAGAAAAAATCTGGAATATAGATTCAACTGTACTATAATGTATTTATGATTCTGGAATATCGATTTCAACTTTAAAACATTATTAGAAAAAATCTGGAATATAGATTTAACTGTACCATTATGTAACTGTAATGTAATGTAACAATGATTGTTAAAGATGAATGTAGATTTCAATTCTACAACAATTTATTTAAAGATTTGGAATATAGAACTTAATTGTACAACAATGCGTCTATGATTATTGAATATAAATTTCAGCTCCACAAAATTTATTTACGATTGTTGAACATAGAGTTTAACTGTACAACAATCTGTTAATCAACTTTGAATATAGATTGCAACTCTACAACAATGCAAGAAAGAGTGATTGAAAATTTTGCTTTTATAGTTGATTTTGCTTAATAAATTTTGAAACTAGATTGCAGACTTTGTTTCAAAGCATTTCAAAGTATCCAAAAAATTGTTCCATTTGTTAATTTTAGATATTTAAAAACCACATTTTAAAGTTTCATTTCAAGGTTTTCAGGATTTAACAATTAGTTTTGATTTCGACAGAGTAACTAGTGTCACACTTTCACTTTCCAATATCAAAATAACCTAAGGCCGCTTACCGTAGCCAGAATTTCTGTTGCGTAGACTGGAAAACATTGATTACCAATGCTTTTCATTCGTTCGAGAAGATTTCTGTACAAAAAAATGCAAAAGTAATTATGAGAATCGCATACACTAGTCATGTGATAAAAACTGCCAAAATATTTCAAACTTATCGAGCAGCAAAGAATTCAGCCTTGACAAAATTTTTTCAATAAATGTAGCTGTGAATTGAGAAAAAGTTATTAAAACGTTGTTTTAAAAAGAATCGGAATATGTTTCTAAAAAGTTCCAGCGTCTCCCTATTAGTTAAACGTTTGTAAAAGAACTATGTACAAAGCAAGCAAATACCACGCAAAATCAACACTCGGTGATTCCCAGATAAACATCAAATACTTTTACCTTAGTGTTAAGGAAATAGTAAATTACATATTGCTTCGGCGACAGTTGTTTCTGGCAAAGCTCAGAGTCAAACTGGCATAATTCAAAAGAGAACTTTTATCTAATCGATTAGGATGGATCTAAGTAGATAGTCGATTTCATATTTAAAGTCGACTCATCCCCAACAGACTACTAGAGACTAGCTGCAGGCCCGGCATTACCCAGAATGCTTTCATTTTCAACCAGATAACCTCCAGGTGGGTATTTAAGAGGCTGGTTCTCACAAACCGGATGGAGTTTTGAGCCAAAGTACATTATATTTTTGACGACTTGGCAGAAGGGAAGAGACAAATGCGTGTGAAGTTTGGATGAATTGTCAAAAAAATATGGAATTTAGCATTTCGCAGACGAACAGACAGACGTAACGTGAGATTTATTATATAGATGAGTACAGGCATAAAGTAAAGATGCAAAACTAGAAGTTACAAAACAAAAAAATCAATGATAGATATGCCTGTTGAAAGCTAGCACTTGAGATTCAGATAGTCTGGCGCACAAAGCAGTAGAATATATTAATAACATCAAATAAATATTTCAAAACTGAAAAATAAATAACTTGAATAAATTGGAATCCGACAAAAATGTCAGGTCACCCTTTAAATAATTTGTAAAATTAAAGATTTACTGCCTTCCTTACATTTTAGCGGGCTTACATCTACATGTAGGTAGAACCATAAATTGACTTCTCCAATTCTTAATGAAGCAAGAACGACAGACAGGATGCAGGCACGTGTATAACAGGCCACATCCTACTCGCTTCATTAGCGTGTGCCAGAGCAGTTGCCATCTCACTAAGGTTAAAGTTATTTACCATAAAGAAACCTTTTAATGAAAGAAAAACAAACTGGAATCACTTCACAATTGACTGACCTGCTAAAATAAGATTGTCTGGCAGACGACACATCAATTGACCTTGAAATGACACAGAGACTAGAGAGTTCTCCACATAGACATTGCCTGAGTGGTGCTTTAGTTTCCTTATCTGTTGCTTGTGTTGATATATTTTTTGAATTGTTGTTATTGTTGCTGTCAGAGATGTGTCGCACGGGTCTAGAAATCTAGAAAAGAAACTATTATAATTAGAATAACCTACTATAAATATAAAAAACTGCTATAAATAGAAAGGAAACTACTATAAATAGAAAGGAAACCACTATAAATAGAAAGGAAACTACTATAAATAGAAAAGAAACTACAATAAATAGAAAACAACTATTATGAATTAAAAAGAAACTACTATAAATAGAAAATAAACTATAAATAAAAATAAACTAATATAAATAGAAAGGAAACTACTATTAATAGAAAAGAAACTACAATAAATAGAAAAAATACTATCATAAATTGAAAAAAAACTACTATAAATAAAAATAAAACTTTTATAAATAGAAAGGAAACTACTTTAAAAGAATACGAAACTATCATAAATAGAAAAGAAACTACTATAAATGAATAATAAGGCGGCTGGTTCTCAGGACTGCTGGCAGCACCACCTCCACTCCTTACAATGGGGTGAGAACCGGGCTTAACTTTGCTTTTTTATTTGAAAGATTACTGTGATGAAAGCATATCATTTGCCCGAATGTTTTGTTATCAAATATTCTGCTTGTTGGTAACAAAATTAGATGTCATATACAAGACAGCAATAAAAAAGCAGATAAACAACCAATGGCATGCTGGCGCTATCAAAAGGGAGTTCTCTGATGTTATCAAAAGCATGTTCTCTGATGTTTTAAACACACCGCATGAAACCTGAGCAAATGTAGCTGCTCCTTTAATCTGTCATTTAGGAACCTGTTGTAACCTGTCAACCTGTTGTAAACCTGTCAGGAATGTTTTAGTAGGCATCAGTAACTCCCTTCTAGTACTTTCTGAACAAAACTAAACAAACGTTTCACTCCTAGCTATTGTCTAAGCTTGCCCTCCATTGACCCTTGTAATTAGAATCCCCCAGCTCACATCCTATAATTGGTGAGCGATTAATAGTAGCTACGCAGATGTCTTTTGTTAAATCATCAGTTAATAAGATGGCAATTGTTTTGTCATCCATTAAATATAATCAGTAGCATAGTTGGTCACCTCCTCTGAAAATGAGGGCCAGCTACTTTAGGAGAAAAACTTTCATTAAGCGAATGTAACTTTTTAAAAAGGACTCCGTAGATCCTAGAAAATAGCCTGTTATACAGCCTATTTATTACAAAAGTTGGGAAGTCAGTCTATCTTGTAAACTGTATAAACTATTTGGTTAGAATGGAATCTTTTAACAGTTAACAATCTGTTAATCTGTTAACAATATCGCCACTCTATGAAAGCTCTCTGCTGGTAACATTTCAGATGCCGTTTTGAAATTGATTAATGAAAGTCTAGCCTGCTGACCTCCTGAGGGTATCGGTTGGCACGGAAGTATGTTTTCATCTGCTTTAAGCTATCAATGAGCTCTATACGTTTCTTAGCCACTGTACTTGAGAGGTCATCTGAGTGAACCGTGTCCAAGTAAATGTCCATTTTGTTTAACAGAGTCCCGATCACTTCAAAAGATAAATAGAGGCAAGTCTGCAAAAACTATAAAATTGAGTAGTTCTTTTGGCCTATGTATATTATACATGTATATATATATAATACATACAGGCTAAATGCCCGACATTACCGGGTAATACAAACAATTATAAACAGTGGAAAGATGTATGAATTAATGTATAATGTATTAGCCATTGGTTAAGTTGACCAATTAGCTAATGGCAAAATTAAAAAATTGGATAATTTGAGTAACTTAAGCTAGTAAATTCAGTAATTAAAAATTGCTTATATTGCTAAACTTACAATAATAAGAGCCATGAAACCAGCTCGTATGTCACACAACGACATTATTTTAACCGATGTAATGAATATGACTACAATTATTCCATTAGCAATGCTTGGCCTAGTGAGTAGAATGTCTGCCGGCAAACATAAAAATCCAGTGCGGAGCGGTTTTTCATTCCTAAAACTTTATCGCTATAACTGGATACACAAACGACAGATTATAGAGTGACAAACAGGCAAATGACAAATACTGAGGTTTATATATACATGTACATGATATAAATCCTATATATATGATGGTAGGTGTGTTATATTGGCCACCTTTGTTATAGGATATACAAGCAATGATATATCAAACTGAATCTGATTTGATCTTAGAGGTTGGAATATATATAATATATATATTCCAATATATATACATATATATAATAAAAAATAGATATAAAAAATGTGAAAGTTTGATAAAACTGTATTACTCAAAGTTTGTCTTTACATGATACTTTGAGCAATACAGTTTTATCAAACTTTCACACTTTTTATATCTATTTTAGATCAGCTCAGGAAACTTAATGCACTTTTATAGACAATGTGACAACAAATACAATTTTTTGTATATATATATATATATATATAATTTATTCATGTAAAACCTTAGATAAAAAACAACTTCATTACTATTAGTTTCATGTCTGTTACGCAGACAATCATCAGATAAAATTGTTTTGGTCCAACTGAGTTATATTTAAGCTCTGACCACTCATTGAGCACTATCTGGCAGCTTTAACACACTACATTGGCTGTTAACATTCTTCAGGCTGTAAGCTTCAACGTTGAAGCTTACAGCCTGAAGAATGCGCCAGCAAGAAACTGACAGTAGCTGAAAGATAAGTAAACTATTTGACTTTCCAATTTATACTGCTCCATCCTATGTGGAGCACTCTGATTTTAGTTTCAAGTAGGATACATTTCAATATATATATATAAGTTATATTTATACACATTAGTAAAAAGAGTGCTCAATGTTTTGAGTAAAAACAGAGCTGATATAAAACTATGTGTACTAAAAAACTACAAGTTTTGTAGTTTTTTAGTACACATAGTTTTATATATATATATATATATATATATATATATATATATATATATATATATATACATATTATACGTTCAACTGAATCTAATTTGAGTTGAGCAAAATGGGTTGATCGGAATTACAAGGAATATGACATTGCTTTGTATGATTCACAAGGCAAACAACATGAAGGACACACACTTGAAGGTAACACAACCAAAAGCATTTCAAACACCTGATACCAGCCGTCAACTTTATACTCTGCTTCTACATCGGTCACTGAAGGTTGCTCGGCTTTGTACAATTATATCACACAATCGTAACATTTAATAAAAGAAGTCTACTTTCATAAAGGAAGGCCACACGGATAAAATAGATAAAACCATAGATATGAACGAGGTATCGAGTGCTAAAGCATGCTCAGCGATCTGCATCAGTGGGCTCATCCTACTTTTGTTAAAGGAATGCTCTCTTATTTTGTTTGTGAAAGTATAATGCTTATGGTGACGTACTCTGTGAGTAATCGCGAGAGTGCAAGGCATAAAAATGTTTTGAACCTTATCAAATATTTCAAATAAAAGTATTCTAGTGTGGCGTGCCCAATGAACTTAGTACATGTAACAATGAATCATTATTACTAAGCGATTCCGGCCAGAATTTCAAATACTGCAGTTGTGTTTAATGGAAGTATCTGAGATAAAGGATTGACAATATGTGCTAATACTACCAAGACTTTGGACAATTTTATCTAAATTTCACACGCGTATGCTCCATGCCTTCCACCAGGCTGCTAAATATATTTGCTTTCAAAAAATCATCTGATTCCTGAGAACCAGAATCTTAATCACCCAGCTGCTGGTTATCTGATTGAAATAAAAAAAACAGCGGGCATCACCGGGCTTACCACTGGTTCCTTCCTTACTTATGGCTTCTATCCAACAGACTAAAGCCTGTTTCCGACAAGCCACCTTTAAGAAACTATGTTGTTAGTAGGGATACAGGCTAATCAAACCTGCTGATCCATCCTCGTGATGTTTTATATAAAATCGACATTTTAAAATAACTCTTGCGGTGTTTTTGTATTGACCAAAAAGTTATAAATATTGGCAATGATAATGTTCTATTTCAACTAGACACAAAAGCAAGATTTACTATAATAAGAGTCATTTCCATCCATCTGTTTGGAAGCTACGAAAAACAATGGCCTCTATTGAGATTTGAACACATGACTTTCGGCCTGGTAGATCGACACTCAACCACCTTGCCTTATTAGGGAGCAACTGCACAACTCATTCTCTGTGCTTTATTGGCACGCCTGACGATCTCTCACGACTCACTAGACTGCTGGGGTACCGGTTGTCATAATACCACGCAGTTATTTTCGGTAAATTTACAAAGTTCTAAAAAAGCACGTTACTAAAGCTGCGTGTAAGTTTGTTCCTTGCTTTTGGCCAATTTTAGTGACTGCGAATTTGTGTTGCAAGTGAGCGCATTGGCCAACCTACACGCCGATCGATATTATGTGCGGAAATGGGTTAGTCATTCTCATTGGTTATTAGCGCCGACTAGAAAATGAAACTGCACTCAGTTCACTTTGATTGGTTGTAACCAGCCAATCATTTGCAAGTCTGCAGCTTGGCTAATATTTCAGAACCTCTCAGTCAGATGAAACGGAGAATTTTGGAAATTTATTGCCTGATCAATAAATTGGTAAAATCTGCTCATTGATTGACACAGTTTAAAGGTTGGCTTGCAACAAAATTCACATTACAGTTATTTGGTATCAAAAGATTCACCATGTCTTACTCTGTTGTGTTGTAAGTGCAAAATATGTGGAAATGTGATTACAAGCTCTTCAAAGCTCAAAAACGAACAGTTCATCGCAGCCATCGCGAAAACGCCGGAGATCGGAATCCCTTTCCAAAGTGGCTCAAATGGGACGTATAATTGAACACGATGGCTTCTGTTTACACTTTCATGCAATCTCATTCGTCAAAATGTTTTCACAAATACACTTAACGCATTCAATAAAACTATGTCTATTGTCCTTATGCGTCTGTTTCATAATCATTGTAATACTGACACTTTCAGCACTGATATCTCAAAACTTACCATATAAATCTATTTAATTTTTTAACCTTAGATTGAAGGAGTGCATATCATCCTCTGATGAACATGACAAGCCTGTTGGTCACCTGTGATAGTCGACAAAATGCTGCAAAAATTATTCCCGCTGTTTGGCAGGAAGTATGGTTCACATGATCAGATTACGACTAGATGATTAGACCAAGCCGGAACAAAACTGTAAAGTAGTGAGCATCTATAATTGATACGGGCTTTTAGGTAAAACCCGAAGTGTTTGTCATAAACTAGTGCTACAAGAAGTTTTATATCGAGCCTTTTATTGGCCTTTCAATTCACGCAATAACATCATGTGTCAAAACAATAACCAAATTTTTTGAGTACGCCAGAGAAATAAATTGATTCCAATCTACGGCGTTTTCGTGATGGCTGCGATTAACTGTTCATTTTTTAGCTTTTAAGAGCTTTTAATCACATTTCCACATATTTTGCACCTACAACACAGCAGAAAAAGACATGGTGAATCTTTTGATACCAAATAACTGTAATGTAAATTTTGTTGCCAATCAACCTATATGAAAATTGTTCAGCATACCACGATTGATACATCGACTTCAAACTGAACTCTATATTCACATTGCTGGCAGCAGGCGCTAAAGGACCAGATAGTTGTATCAGTGCAAAGCATTCTTTTGTGTAGCCACCCCTTTAGGTGATTTATTACTTCTTTAAGTTGAATTAAGCCGAAATAAGCCAAAATAAATATTTAGCTAAGCTTTCTGAGACCGCTGAAATGCTTTGTAAATACTTTTAAATTTGTACCATGAACAATATTCATTACTGTAAGAATAATGAAGAAAAGGCTTTTCTATAGAATTATATAATTTGCTCATAATTTCTCAAATCAAAAAGACTAAAATATGCAAACGAAAAAAGTATAAAATTATCTTAGTTGTTATATAGTAATGTTTTCAAATATTAAAACCATGAAATTATTATGATGCTGAGACAAACTCGGACCGAAAAAAAGCACCTAATACAGATTAAAAATTTTGCAATGCTGGCAGCAGGTCATGAGAAACTGGTCAGCTGCAGCGGATCAAAAAGGTACATCTGGCAATCATCATAAACAGGAATTAAATGCAGTTAGATACAGTTACACACAGCTATATATATATAACTAATGCATATTAATAATAAAATGTCAAAATATGCTTCTATTAAACCAGGAGACATGATGATTTCAAGAAAAGACAACTTGTCTGACTATTGAATACGTGTATTCAATTCTTTTCTTGGAAAAGGATTTTTACAATTAAGTTATAATTACATTTCTAATAGCTTTGCTTGATTTTTTTTTCTTTGTTGCATACACCTTGTTGTGTAGAAAAAATTTTACTTAAATTGACATCGGTGTGTGCTCACCTCAACATTACATAAAATTATTGTAACCTTGAACTCTAAACCAACAGAAAGAGAGACAAGTTATTGATACAGACTAATAATATCCCAGTTACTGTACAAACATTGAATTAAAATTAGGTTTTAACATTTACTATTTGAATCAAATTAAAACTCCAAACTACTATTATTTATCAACTTTCTTTTCAACTTATAATTACGTTTTTTACATTAAGCTTTTCATATTCATTTGTTTCATTGCCATGTGTAATTATCTGTAGAACTTAATTAGGAATTATGTTAGGTCCTAAGGCTATAGAGCTAAACAAATTAAAAGGCAGTTTTATGAAACGTTTGCTCGAATATACAGTGACTTTAATGTATAAAGGATATATTCAATTGTATTCATATTTTCTCTGCCAAACAAACCAATGTTTGAAGGCGCCAGAAGGCTTAAAAGGTGAGAATGCAATGATATGCAATGGGATGTGATCATCTGTACATGAATATCACTAATAGCAATAATAATAATACAAGTTAATAATAGTAATAGTTTAATAAAATTTTGACAAAAACTATTTTGAACTGAAAATATAACAGATTAACTGTAAAAATCATTTTTATTATACTACTGTTATATAGTATTTAGTAATCAGAATAAATGCTCTTTAATTGTGTTGAAGAGAGTTTGGGATAAAACAAAAGATGTATGGTTTGAAAGTAATATTTGTTTGTCAAAAATATTATATCCTGAAGACTTTAGTTGATCATATTGGCACTATGTGTAGTTACTATGACATAGAAACAGCTAAAACACAGCTTTCTGCGAGGCAGCAATAAAGTCAAAAGCGTAAGGCATCTGTTGTCGGAATGACCAACTGAGAGAGAGAGAGAGAAAGAGAGAGGGAGAGAGAGAAGGTGAGAAAGGGAGAAGAAGAGGGAAAGGGAGAGGAAGAGGGAAAGGGAGTGGAAGAGGGAAAGGGAGAGGGAGTGGAAGAGGGAAAGGAAAAGGAAGAGAGAGAGAGAGAGAGAGAGAGAGAGAGAGAGAGAGAGAGAGAGAGAGAGAGAGAGAGAGGAAAAGGGAGAGGAAGAGGGAATGGGAGAGGAAGAGGGAATGGGAGAGGAAGAGGGAATGGGAGAGGAAGAGAGAGAAAGATAGAAAGAGAGAGGGAAAGGGAGAGGAAGAGAGAAAGGGAGAGGGAGAGAGAAAGATAGAGAGAGAAAGGAGAGAGAGAGAGGAGAGAGAGAGGAGAGAGGAGAGAAGAGAGGAGAGAGCAGAGAGGAGAGAGAGGGGAAAAAAGAGAGAGGTGAGAAAGAGAGAGAGGAGAGAGAGAGAGAGAGAAGAGAGAGGAAGAAAGAGGGAAAAAGAGAGGAGAGAGGAAAGAGGAGAGAGAAAGAAGAGGGAGGGAGAAAGGAGAGAGAGGAGAGCAAGATAGAGAACAACATAATAAATGAGCCAAAATAAACACTGGATTACATCTGCAACTGAAAGCTCTAATCCTAAACTATAAAAAAGCCTGTTTCATTACTAATTTAAATATCTAATGATCAGATAATTATATCGCCTTGCTTGAAATTTACCAAATTTCCTGCGTTGCATGCATTGCCTGAGCTGCATGCATTGCCTGCGAGCTGTGAGTTACTGCCAACTTACTTTTACATGGTGCAAGAATAAACTTACCTCTCAGAAACTCTTCCATCTTCTCTTGGTCTTCAAATAAATCCATGAGGACCTACTAGTGCTCTCCGGGTATAAGTGTCGTTTAGAAGCTACGAACAGAGTAACTAGCAGTTATTCCTCCAACTAATCATGCATTGAATGTTGAATCGGAGACTGCCTAATGACTGGTTTCATTCTGAACAATGTGTCAAGTTTGTCACTAGAGACACCTGCCTATCCCGCCAGCGCATGAATCTATGCTATGCGCTTGTGATGCACTCGCATTTGTAAGTTCTCTTTAAGTGATATCTGTTTATCTTTGTAACAGCGAGTTTGAGAAAGTTACTTCGTTACTCTATCGTATTAATTGCAGGCTATGAAGACTTGCATGGCTTGTTTGTATTCATTGACCTTGAGGAGCTGTTTCATTCACCTTTCATGATATTTGTAGGTATACTAAAGAAGCATTCATTCCTCTTTTATATATATGTCATAGTTAACATGTAAGTTTACATCATTACGGAAGATAGAATATGTTACATCGAAATATTAAACATAAAATTCCTGTACATGTAAAAATCTATAAAACAATCGACGTATTGAAAGCAAATTTCTGTATAAAAACCTCTATTAGCAAAAATAAAATATGCCTTTCTGAAACAGTTTTAAATCTTACTCAATTAACAATTTATCTGCAATAATGCAATTCGTGGTAAGGCAGAAATAAATATTGCTTGCTGCAAACTAAAAACTGGAAATTGTCATGACTACTCTAAAACTTAATAAATTGCTATATTTCACTTTTCAAAATGCAATTTTTTTAAATAAACAGTTTTCAACTAGTATTTTTGGACAAATAACTTGCTGAATACGAATCGGTCTATATGCACTCTAGCTAATGTATTGGTGCATGTACTGTATATGCGCTCTAGCTAATGTACTGATGCATAAATATCTGTTGCAGATAAGATAGGCTTATATATGTTACAAATATAAATATATACAAATATACATATTAATATTAATATAAACATAGATACATATATATACGTATATTTTTAAATAGTACTAGTTATGTAAAACGGTTGTACTTAACTTTCAGCTACTGGCAGTTTCATGATTTTTTCTGTTTGCTCCAGGCTGCTACTGAAATTCAAGACCATTTTGAATTTCAGTAGCAGCCTGAAGATTGACAGAAGTCATGAAACTGCCAGTAGCTGAAAGTTAAGTACAACTGTTTTACATAGCTATTACTATTTGCTCCAATCTCTTGTAGAGCTCTTTTATTTTAGTATTACTTTACTGTATTATGTATAATATAGGAGAACCCTAGTTGTAATTGTATATTTAAATATATATATGCGCTGCAAACATCAGTCAAACAACAAACACAAATAGTATAACTAAATTACACCTTGTTGTAAATAATGTAACTGCGTGTACCATTGTTAGGTGCGTATACTTTCACACGTCTGGAGTAAACCTGCTTTCTGGTTCTACTGGCAACTGCTAAACCCGCAATATGGCCATGAACTATGACTAGATGTCATTATTGTAGTCAACAATAGAATAAGGAAACAACCAAAAACATACTCGACTGCCTCACAGAATATATAGCTATAATAGCAGCGGATCTGTGTCTAGAGCCTCCTATCACCGTTTCAACTTTACGATAAAAGTTCAGCGTTACTTGATCTTAGCTAACAATCCTGATTTAAAATCAGGAAATAGAAATAGCTTTTCATTTCAATGGTCTCCGCTTAAACCTTTCAAATATTGGGCTGTAAAGTGTATGAATCGGTTTAGATGCTAAGGCAAAAAGGTAAACACTGTAAAACAGATGCTAATAAATCGATACTGTTACACAAAAAAAGCAGCCATGGTCTAGTGGTCTGCTGGTCTAGAGCGTCCGACATGTGCACAATGGGTTGGGGTTCAATTCCCAAAAAGGCCGCTGGTGGTGTATGACAATGAACCCAAGTTTTTATTCACAACTTAGACAACCGTAAGTTGTTCTTTCAAATTATAGTTCTCGACGAATGGAGAGTTCTTTAATTAGTTCTCCGCAACTGGGCATGTTTCCGGCTTCTCTGGCTCCTGGTTTTTTGGGTATGTCTGGCTTTCTTTGGCTGGACTCAAACATGTCCAGGCAAAATCTTAAAGCTTTTAAAAAACACGCACAGCCTCTCTGCTCAGCAGACATCATACTCGAACTTTGACAGGTTGCTCACACAGTTCATAGCAACAGCTGCAAGAGTTCTCTTTTGACTTGCGGAGAAAACGAATTTAATTAGATGATCTCCGTTACTTTCATCTGGGTACTAGCGGAAGGATATATACTGATTCCAAGCTATGTTCTAATCCTTCAGTTTTTTGTGATGTCATTCTATCATTTTCAGCCATCTTTATAGACAACTTTTATCGTTAAAAACAAAGCTTTTGCAATGAACTTTTGGAAACAATGCTTTTGTTTGCAATTTTTTTATTATAGTATCAAATAAAAACACAAAAAATACTTTTAAATGAGAGAATGACGATCATTTTCTACAAATATGGCGGCATTTTTGTGAACGAGCGCATGTGCACATGGCTTGATGACGTAAAAAAATTATGGATTGTCTACACATGTCAAGGAAATTAGACCATAGCTTTTTACATGAGACCATTTTGTAAAAGATATGTTATGACTAGCAACACTAAAGCCAAAGCGAATGTAATATTTCACCAGGTAAAGCATAGCTTTTATGTCATATAATGCTTGCACGAGTTTAGACAGCTAAAATGTGGCTTTTTCTGATACATACAGGAATATATCACGATTAAATTCATTACAGTTGCATTAATAATAAATTTACCAAAAACTGCAAGATTAAATCAGCAGTCAAATTTTAGCTAGGAAGCTTATTCGGTGCAAGTATATAAGCAGACAACTATAATATATTCTATACACTATAATTATACAATTATAATGATTATAGTTGTTCCTGTTTGCAATTCTTTTTTAAATTAGGCCATAGCTTCTACGGGTTGCTAACCGTCAAAAACTATACCCTAGGGGTCTGAATCCGAGGCATAGCGAGTAAGATTATTAGCTTGGTACAATAAGAAGGAAGCCATCATTAAAGCTATTCATTTGTTGCTGTTATAAGTACAGCTAAGCCTCTCTTAACTTGTCCTATACATCACACTCAAAGGTGTCAGTATTTACATCAAAACCAACTTACCACTTTTGGCTGAAAGTTTCAAGTGATAAAAAATCAATGCCTTCGCTAGATAATCCAAGGAGATCTAGATGCATCTCCCATTAGTTATATATCACACCACAGCTTCCTCCTTCAGCCTGAGGTCCTGCGTGCCAGAGCAGCTGCAGTAAATTGATTAATACGTTCAAGCTATGCCTATTATAAGCTTACAGCTTGTGGTGACGACGTGACTTCTTCGCTGAAGGTACGAGCCTTTGTTCCTTTGGTGTTGCCGGCTCGCTTAATTGTTATGCAGTTTATGTTAAAAACTGTGAAGGTTTGATTCTACACATGTGCTGTCGGCAGCTACTCCACAGTGGAATATAGTTTAACAGCATTCGCACACAAAAAAGGAAATGAGAAAACGATGTTGAAAAATTTTGTAAAGGTATTATGGAATTTTAAAAGGCCTTGCAAAGATTTTAGCTGAATTTTGTTGGGAAGCGCCTGGAACTATGCCTAAATCTACAAAAGCCTGCTCCATGCTATCGATCATGGCTGCCTACAGAATGACCAACTTGCTGATTGTCTTATTACTGCACCATCGTCGTCGAAAGGTTCCATTTGTTCAGACTTCCGTCTTTGGCTCTTGGCTTTTGCTGTGTATCAGCGATCTCTACTATCCTCTATTCTGTGTGATTGTTAAAAATGTGGTGGTGTCTATGCCTAGCTTTTCAATGTATTGTTTGATGTTTTTCTCGGTGTGATGTTACGAGACCCCCTGTGACATTTTGATAAGCTCGTACTCACTCATTGCTTGTTGTACTGGTGTTTCCCCAGTAGACGCATGGTGCGGCCATACACACAGTCTTCCCTGAGTGATTTCTTTGTTTCGTGGTTTTTGTTTGGTCTTATTGTACAGACTAGCAGAACCGATCTTTCTTGACCATTGATCACATTTTTGAGCATTCGTCTGTGAAAGCTGTCAATATTTTAATGTATTCTTTGTGACTGTCTACTGTACATTATCTAATTAAAATTATGATAGCATTGTTTATCTCCGCAACATGGAAACATAGAATATTAGTTAATTAAATACTCTAAGGCTATACAAATCTGTGGTTTTGACAAGGTCAAAGTACTCAATCACCAACTGATTTTATTAAGGGATAATAAAAACAATTTTGGAAGCCTTTTTCTTGTTGGCAATTTGATGTTAGGAATAGCTTGATATGATCTGCTAAAATCTTTCCATTTCAAGGAAACGCACACTTGATCATCAAAGGTAGCTGCACTTAAGGTAGACAACTCCAAAATATTTTAACCGGTCAACATTAAAAGTTGTTTAATTTTCTCGAAAATATTACAGAAATAGGCTTTTTTCAAAGTGAAAATTGTGTTCAATTCAATTATTGCAAACTTTGTGGTTTATTACCAGTCGATAGAATATCCCTCCAACAAGTTTCAAAGTTGCCCAATTCAAACAGCGACTAAGAATCGCAACTGCCAAATATCGGTTACTTTACGGCTTAAATAGTGAAATTGGCAGCAGATCGACAGCAAATCTGAACAGCGTGTGAACTTTTCATGTTCATCAGTCTAATGAGCAATATTTTGCGCATCTTCGCTAGCCTATTCAGTTGAGTTACGTCAGGCGGGGAGAGGAGTCTGCTTAGGTAGTTTAAGACCAGCTCCAGCAAATCGTTACAAACTCGTTACAAGGTCATTTGTAGCCTCTATTGTTATATCACTAAACATTAATAAATACTTATATGTACTAGCGCTCTTGAAGCAGGCATTTTTGTGAATTCGACTAAGATTTATATACCTAAAGAAAGTAAAATGTAGAATATTTATACATAAAATAAGCCATCTAAATTAATAATGATTTTAAATAAAATAAGTGTAAAGAAATTTAGGTTGTAAGTCAATGCGTTGAAAATTAATTATTTTGTAAAATGATCTTAAAATTTTGTTTTATTCAAACTTTGTTTTATTCAAACTTTGCTAATACACTATCATTCAATATTGAGTACTATAATAAGTGTTAGACGGTGCTATTGTTTCATCAGTTAATAATTTCAACTGTGACTTTATAAATCTGAGCAATATGTAATACATGAAGCCATAAGAACACGAGTGTGCCTCCCCTACAATTAATCCAAGATTTAAAATTTTGATTTGCAAGATTTAAAATTTTAAAGAATTAATAAAATGAAAATTTTATAGTTACGAAGTTATACTAAACCCACACATTGAATGGCGCTTTGAAAAATAAAGCTATCAGTATCAGCTATTGGTTTTTGTTACAAACAGAGTAACTTTTAGAGAATACAAACAGATTACCGATTACCAAGGCCTGTCTGTTGTATCAATGGTAAGAACATTGATAAGTATGTTTGATGCTCAGCCATTAAAATTCCACTATTCTTATCAGTAACAAAGCTGGTGAACAAGCATGGCACGGCTGTAACCAATCAAGTGAGCCAATACATTCACTCTAGAAAGACAGTTGGTGGTTCAGCACCTCGGAATCATATCCAATTGAACACATCCCTCTGTGATGATGCAATACCATCACGAAAACAGTCGTGTCGCTTTCATTCTGGTGTGATTAAGTGTCGCTGTTTGGAAGTGAAACACCTGTGCGATGTGCCATCTTTGTGCCATAGAAACGGCCTTAGCAACCAACAGCGTTGCACTTGTCCGCACGCATAGGTCTTGCTTTCCATAAAGATGCAACCTTGACATTAAGCGTCACACAACTATCGCTCTACTATAAAAACATGATCCGCCTGTTGGCCTAGCATGGTGCTTCGGTACTGGTGCACCCAGGTGTCCGCTACTCTTCCGCTGCGCAGAAACTTGATAATAGACATTTAGGGTCTTAACGATGTACTTACACAAAGTTTTAGTAGATTTTATCAGAAAGTATCGGTATTTTTATCATTCGTGATTGTTTTTAATGTTTGAGGTGATCTGACTGCCATGCCGGATGTTTCAAGTTTAAAATCGACAAAACTTGATCTCAGTTAAAAGCTCTGTTGACTCTGGCGGGCGCAGCAGATTGATTTGTGAAACTAAGCTCACATATTTTTGCTCTCTTAACAACAAAATTGCACTTTTTAAAAACTTTTTGCGGCAGCCTTCAGCAGCGCTCTCTATTGCAGAAGTGTGACTACATAGAATTAAAAATAGCCTAAGAATCCTTAGCAGTGTGTCAAGGGGCCTTCCGCAGACCTTCCTTGAAATACTTTGGAAGTTGTTCTCGTTTTTAAAATGACTAGAACTCAAAACAAGTTTGTTTTTATTAAACTACGAGGAAATGTACTGAGCTCTGAACATGAGGAGTTGTCACCACATATTCTACAGAACTCGCTATCTGTACCTTTACAGAAACTACCATAGTTAACTGCAAGTTATAGAGCACCAATTAAAAGGAGATATGCAAGAGTTCAGTAAAACCTGTGGCCTACGTTATCGTTAACAGTTCTGACAAAATGACGTTTAAGAAAGCAAATAGAATTACATGTAGGTATACTCGCTGAGAGCATTAACTGAACATGCAGTACACTTGTTTAATGACTTCATTTAGCTAAAAACCATGCGTGTGGAGATAACTTTTGAGTATTTTTAAAAAAGAGCTACCCGCAGCTATCAAGCTGCAAGTTTTCCGATTACCCATAAAGACCAGGCATAGCTATAGATTAGGTTTATGGCCTGTGATTTCTGCAGTTTGGGGAATGGAGATGCGTCAGACATAGAACTACGTAAATGATAGCAACACCTTCCAAGTTAATAATGAGACTTTTCTGCCCAATTGGTAATAGGACGATTCAGGTCATCAACATCGGAGGTTGCAGTCGGTAAACTTCAGAATAATTTCTATGCGCAGATAAAAGGTGGGCTAGTGTTGCTGTTTACAATTTACTTTACATTAGGCAAACTTGATCTTTTTCAAATTCATCAAACTTTTCCTACAAAAACTTAATGTTAAGTTTAGCCTGGATGTTGTTATTGCATTAAAAACTAGAATATAATTTTTTCAGTTGTAAAAGTAAATTTCAACCTAAATTGTGTTATAGATTTTGATACTTCTATATGCTGTTAAGCTCAGATCTTAAACTGACTATAATTTTTAACTAATGAAGCCAATTGAAAATGTTCACCATAAATTTTTAATGTTTTGTGGCCAGTTTCAGAGGGAAAATTACGTCAAGTGCTGTCCGAGTATCTTTAAATAGAATACAGTACTATTTAATCATACGAGTAGCTGTGCGCCGACTTGATTTCTTATTCTAAAAATTTACCAGTGAATATATTGCAGTTGCAATAACCAGCCACTTACGAGTATTGGAAAATATTTGGTGCATACTGTTATCAATAACATGCCGAACTAGCTGAATGTCCGGTGTTGCACGGGTATTGAAATATAGCTTATAAACAGTGGCAGTTTATGTAGTTGCCTGACACTTGCTATTAACCTGGCATCTTGACATTGCTAAACTTACTATTAAGAGCCGAGGAAAGCAAGCTTCAAGGCCAGTTCACACTATAGCGCCGTTTGTCAGCGTTTCCCTGTCGGCGTCTATCGTTGATTATGTGAACCGTGAATTGATTGCATCGACGAAGCATTGCAGACACGCTGGGAAAGTTTGCAGCTGTACAACTTTCCTGATATTTTGCTGAGCATTGGCGACCGCCTTTCAAATGTGAACCACTTCGACGATGGTAATTTGCGGTCACGAACAGAGTGATTTATTCATATCTGTTCATGATAGTCGCTGCAGGACTAGTTTTTGATTCTAGCACGCAAAAACAGAGGTTTCTTTGCACGAATTAAAAAAGAGAAACGAAAACACTATGTCATGGAGTATTTCCTGATGCAAACGGGATAGGTTTGTGATAGTGTGAACATCGCCATCATTGACGATCATCAAAGTATTGTGGCATCAACGCCGAAATACGGAGATATAGTGTGAACCGGCTCGCAACACTGAATCGCTATACGTACTTTAACCTACATAGTGACTTGTATTCCTAAAGAATCCAATGCATCTCATGTAGCCTAATGGCTTAGCTTCTTGTCTTGTGAACGGAAGGTGATCGACTTTTGTCTGAATCACTCTAACTGAACATGAACAACAAGCTTTAAGATTTATATATATAAATAAAAAAGCTCTCTATATCTAGAGTGAATATTCATTTGTATATTGACAGCACGAACTGCTGTTTGAGCAAAAGAACAGTGGTGCACACATTGTGATTGTGAGTGAAAAGCTTCAGAGTTTTTCTCCTTTTATGGTCTGCTCAAAAAGGTAACTCCAATCAGAATTATCCCCTCAAAAAACAGTCTATGTAAAAACCGTATGTATCTGGCAGAGCATTCCAGCGCGTGTAGTAGATTTTGTCTGGCTTCATACCTTTTAGTGACCAACAACAAGGAGCCACTGAACTTTTGCCTATGGTAGATAATTACAGACAGTCCAATTAAAGGAAACACTCTAGTTAAATAGATCGATGCCAGACTTTTTCACCTATCAAAGTGGATTTTTATCGCAGACATACGAACATCATTAAAAACAAATAAAATCTCTATAGTAAGGTGAGTTTAACCTCGCAGCTTTTGCTGGTAAATTTCTAAATGTGGGTGTAGTCATGAGACGTACCTTTCATGGATATTTGTATACTGGCTGGTTTTAGATTAAAATCATCTATTGAACGAGAATTTCGACTCACATTTGCATAACTACAATCAAACAGAAATTATACAACTGGACAAAACTTCTCTGATTATGCAATATTCCATCCAGTCATATGGGAAGTTATAGAAATTGAGAAAAATGTGAAAACTTTTTTACTGTGAAAACAAGCCGAGGCATATCGATGTTTTAGCTCTAAAGTTCATGATAATAATCTCTCCACGCATTCAGATGGCTCGTTTAAAATTTAATAATGGCTCACGCCAGGTAAGAGCTTTCTAATTAGCGATGACCTCAAATATTCCTTGTAAATATTGTTTCAATGTAAACCTAAACGAGACTGCTGAGTTAACAGCAAAACCGCTCCAATGACTCTAGCCTACAAGGAATATTATTACTATATAATACAATATATAATAATATTATAACAGCAAACACGGAATGTGTATATTCATGCTACATAAACATCCAACTCTGCCACACCAATAGATCTAAATACTCAACGAAATGTTAATGAACTCTATTGATTTCCTGGAGAGAGGTTTATAGCAAAGAGATAAAATCAAAACAGATAAATAGATCAAAAGCCATAGCCAACATCACAACGACAACACATTAAAACATATTATTATTTCGTTGAGCAAAAGGATTAAAAGCGTAACCATACTTATTTGATTTATTAAATTTCAGTTGATAAAAATTTAGCGGTGTAAATTTAAAACTAGAAATGCCTTTTCAAAAAATCTTTTCATCAAAACAAAAACCTTTCATTCGCTACAACTCTGGGTGGAATGTGATGTATTATTTGGAGAGCATAAATTAATTCACATTCCTGGGGAGCAGGACCTTTTGGTAGAGTTCCAAATTTTTTCCAGAAATAACAGTGACAACGAGCTGGCTTTTGCTCATGGTAAACAGACCAAAGGCTCCCACAAGATCAGCATTGTGGAACTTTGAAGAATTGGCAGGAACGCTGTTGGCGTGTTGAACGGATGGGTCGGCAAAGTTAGCTGAGCCAAGAATGAAGTAATTCATAGTTGTACCGAAAGAAGTATCTTCCAGGTGCTGTGAAATGTGATAAATATAGTTAAGCAATTGAGATGGCTCATGTGATGTTTCCTGTCAATTAACTATGGAAGTCAGAATCGTGTTTACCAGCTGCTTGAATCAGACTAATCCGATTGCTATATGTATCATATAAGTTCAGTAAAAATCTGAAAACCATAGAAAAATTCTGAAACCCTGCTAATATTAACCATTTAGAACAATACAAAATCGGTGGTTCATAATTAGTTGGGGTGTTTACTGTCTTTGACCTAATTCTAAATAGCAGCCAATTAAAATTAATCGGACAAGTTCTAATACGAGTACACACATCATCACTACTGCTAAAACTATATTCAAAGTCGAAATCAAACTCAAGTCATTGGGTGAACTGTGTAAACTACAATCTAAAACTGAGTGAGTTCCGACATACTACAGCTTGAACAGCGGCCCTATTATCACATTAGGCGAGTTCCCCTCGGGACGGTATGGGGCTGAAGCGTATCACACAAACTCTCACACATGGTGATTTCACTCAGCATGTGTTCAAATTCTAAATAAACATATCATGAAATCTTAATCCCTTTTTTAGTTCCCTTTTTACAGTCTTGACTTTATATATATACACATATATACACATAAAAGTTTGTACAGTTTGATTCATATAGCCTGCATAAACAATGATGTTACCATGAGAAAAGATGCAAACGAATAAATACATAAGTGTTGGTTATCCAAAATGTTTGAAGTTTGAACCGCAGAAATGTTTTAATAAAAATAGCTCCCACTTAATTCAGAAGAATGAAAAGCCACATTTGGCAGCTGAAGCAACTGGCTTCAGTCTCTAAGAAACATAGAAGTAAGAGGTGATGAGTGAAAGCGCATGACAAAAAGAGAGAACTGTATTTTCATTATCATCAACTAATAAAAGCACTAAAATGGAATGACAGGAAATCCTTTTTCTGTTATTATATATCTTATATCTATATATCTTATATCTAGTGTATATATCCTATATCTATATATCTTATATCTATATATCTTATATCTATATATCTTATATCTATATATCTTATATCTATATATCTTATATCTACATATATATTTTATATCTATATATCTTATATATCTATATATTTTATATCCATATACCTTATATCTAAATATCTTGTCTATATATCTTATGTCTATATATCTTATATCTATATATTTTATATCTATATATCTTATATCTATATATATCATATATCTACCTTATATATTTTATATCTATATATCTTATATCTATCATATATCTACCTTATATATTTTATATCTATATATCTACAATAAAGTATAGGCTAAAAGTCAACATAAAATGCTCGATACCAAAGTAGAGCTTACTATAAATTTGGTAAGAAATTTATTAAAATTTGACTAAGCATAAAAATTACTAAAAGTTTCATATTACACAAAAGGTGTGTGACACTCATCAAATAAAATGCTTAGTGAGGGCTATACATGGTTCAAGGAAATCCCCAACAAGAGCGGACATACATTCATCAGCTTCGACGCCATTGAATTCTACCCTTCGATATCAGAAAAACTACTGCTGTCGGCTCTAGAATTTGCCGCTGGTTACACCACCATAACAGGGAGAGATAAGGCAATAATACTACACACAAAGAAATCAGTTGTGTATAATAAAGGACAGACATGAGGTAAGAACACTTCACAAAATCTATTTGATGTAACTATGGCATGTTTTGTTGGCGCCGAAACACGTGAGCTAGTAGGTGCATACACCTTATACCAAACACCTAATATATACCAGAACAAATTTGGACTAAATAAAGACGATGGTCTGGGAGCTTTAAATGCAACACCACGCCAAGTTGAAAACATCAAAAAAGACCTGTGCGCTATCTTTAGCTTACATGATCTAAAAATAACAATAGAAGCCAACGAAAAATAGTAAATGTCCTAGACATAACGCTAAACCTGGAAAACGGGAAGTACGCACACTACACTAAGCCAAACACCACCATTACCTATGTTCACAAAGATTCTAACCACCCGCTTAACATCATTAAAAATATACCACTGGCAATTAACAAAATACTCAGAAATTTTATCAGATAAAAATGCCTTCAGCAAAGCTGCCCTATTTATCAGAAAGCATTAGCAAAGAGCTAGAATACCAACACAAGCTAGGATACCAACACAAGCTAGAATTCTCCTCACCAAGAGCTCAACAACTAAAGGCAAGAAATAGACAAAGAAAGAGAAACGCAATCTGGTACAACGCCCCTTACAGCAACACCGTACACACTAACATCGGGAAAACTTTTTTCAAATTAATCGATGAAAAATTTTCAACTGACCACAATCTCACAATCAGAAGCTACTATCACTGAACAATCAAGAAACAACTAATCCTGGCTGCATTTGCAGAAATAAGAACACCTGCCCATTACCAGACAATTGCCTAGCAAAGTCAGTGATATACCAGGCAAGTGTAACAACCTCCGATAACAAAAACCTGTAGCCACATATGTAGGGCTAACCGAAAACAGCTTCAAAACAAGATATAAACATCCCAAATCGACATTCAAGGATGTATCTAATCGTCACTCTACCGAGCTAACCAGCTACATATGGGAACTCAAAGAAAGCTGCACCGACTACTACATGACCTGGAAAATTTTATCACACGCCAAGCCTTTCTCTAAAAACAGCGGAAATTGCAAGTTATGTACTTTGGAAAAATATTTCATCATTTACAGACCCGAGAAGGCAACTCTAAAGAAAACGAAGTGAACTAATATCTACATGTAGACATTCTAAGAAACATCTTTTACGAAATAGCATTACATAATAGACCCTATCCATCTAGCTTCTAATACCTGAGCTTTTATTTCATGTATAGCCCTCACTAAGCATTTATCTGATGAGTGTTACACACCTTTTGTGTAATATGAAACTTTTACCGGTAGTAATTTTTCTGCTTATTCAGATTTTAATAGATTTCTGACCAAATTTATTATCTTATATCTTATATATCTTAGATCTATATATCTTATATCTACATATCTTATAGATATATATCTATATATATCTATATATGTTATATCTACATATCTTATATTTATATATCTTATATCTATATATCTTATATCTACATATCTTATATCTATCTTATAGATATATATCTATATATCTTATATCTATATATAAATCTTATATTGATATAGATATATATATATAGATTTTATATCTATATATAGATATAAGATAGATATCTATATATGTTATATCTATATATCTTATATCTAAATATCTTATATATATCTTATAGATATATATATATCTTATATCTATATATAGATCTTATATCTATATATAGATATTATATCTCCAATTTGTAAAAATGCTGTATAAGATTATAGTGGTAACTTCATTGACATTAATAGTCTATACCGAAGTTCAGTAGTAGTTTGTTACTCCTTTATCCTTTGATTGTTTTTTAAGAATATTATGTTGACGTTCTGTCCATTTCTAGTTCTGCATGATATTTTTTACAATTTGAACGTTCTTCTGTCAACCTCTTATACAATTTCAACTGTGATGTATTCTCAGTTATGTTTAGCTTATGATAATTGTAGGTTCCTTCAAACAAACTGCGAGTGATTTGGTTGCTTACCTTTTTGCGACAAAATGGAAATGAACTTGTGCTAGTAAAAGCAATGCATTGTGGGTGGATATTTTTAGATCAAGCAACAATATTGCAAGATTATTTTCCAATAGGATCTAACCTAAGACCTTCATAGTGTTCTTGAAATTTTGGTTAAAGCAAGCTTATCGCAGGAGGTAGCAACTCCTAAAACTTTCAAGTCTTGCCAGAGTTTTCATGTTTACAATTGTCAAAAACACAAAACTCCTGCGATCAGTTAGTTTTATGAGGAATTGCGAGCTAGGCTTATGTGAAACTAATCATCGCCACTAGGAGATCATCGTCACTAGGAGATCATCGTCGCTAGGAGATCATAGCCAGTGTAAATCATCACCTACTAGTGTGAGTCAGTGTGGTCAGCGTTTAATCGTCTAGCATAACTTAAAATCTTACCTGGCTGTTATGATCGTGTCCAGAAATGTAAGCAGTAACATTGTACTTGTGGAGCAAAGGACGTAGCCTCTGAACCAGACACTCGGTAGGCCCATGCTCAGCTATAGAATAGACTGGAAAATGACCTCCGACCAACAAATAATCAGCCCTACAAACAGCAGAGGTGAACAAATAGAGACAGAAAGTTTTGTAAAACGAAAAAAGGCGTTTGAGAATTGCACTATAGTAAGAAGAAAAGTTGATACTGAGAAACAATCCAAGGCCGGTGCGTTAATTTAAATAAACGGATATTAATCACATCATTCCAATGATCATAAGAAAATTTAAATAATTAGATCTCAAAGAATGATTGGCCAATACTGACTGATCCAGAGTTGTGCTGACAGCGTGTGCAGTCAGACATCTACTTATGATTGCTTCAACACAAAATTTCCGACACATGATGTAAAGTCCAAGACTCTGAACTTCCAGTAAATTTTAAAAAATAGCAGGACTAATGAAAAATAAAAATAGAGCCTTTAAATATAATTAAAAAGTATGTAAGTTAAGAACCATCGGAGTAAGTTAGAGTAAGTTACTTATCTACCTAAAAACCCACAATTTTATTCACATGTGCTTGTGAACATGTACTTGTGAACATGTCCTTGTGGACATGTGCTTGTGAACATGTACTTGTGAACATGTACTTGTGAACATGTGCTTGTGAACATGTACTTGTGAACCTGTGCTTGTGAACATGTATTTGTGAACATGTGCTTATGAACACATGATTGTGAACATGTATTTGTGAACATGTGCTTATGAACACGTGCTTGTGAACATGTGCTGGTGAATATGTACTTGTGAACACGTGCTTGTGAATATGTACTTGTGAACATGTACTTGTGAACATGTGCTTGTGAACATGTACTTGTGAACATGTACTTGTGAACATGTGCTTGTGAACATGTATTTGTGAACACATGCTTGTGAACACGTGCTTGTGAACACGTACTTGTGAACATGTATTTGTGAACATGCACTTGTGAACATGTGCTTGTGAACATGTACTTGTGAACATGTACTTGTGAACATGTACTTGTGAACATGTAACTTATGAACACGGACATGTTCACAAAGTACAGAAACAATAAACAACCTTTTTTGACTGACAACTACACACAAAATTTTTGAAACATGGCAGTTTTGTCATCTGGAGCACATGTATGCAGTTCTGCTTCCTGTGGATTTTTTACCATTCTATCAGCTCCGATATTTCTAAAAGTGCTTCATACCATCCTTGTACAGTTTTAAAATGTTGGATACCAAAAGGATCAGAGAAAATGGTGAAAAAAGAAATGCTTTTAGTAGAATTACAGCAAGCATATATAGTAAATATCTTTGGGTCGATCCTTTGGAGAACAGATGAAGACATCCAGTAGCCCTCACAAAGAGGAAAATAAGTGATTTGAAAAAAGAAAACCTTTGTCGAGTGAATGGGACAAAGTAGGATGGGGTGAAAAGTCAAAAATATCAAACATAAAGCCAAAAATAATACAGATATGATAAACTATTTTAAATTTTTGCAGTCCAAATTGACTAGCCCTTCGACTCTATCCAATATCTCTACACACAATTTGTCTTTTAGTTATGCTTTCAGTTACCTGTCTTTAAGGTAAAGAAAAGTTATATTAGAAACCTGTTTTTTATTGATTATTCCTTTATTTGTCTCACTTTTCATATATTCATCTTAGCTTCTAAACACTTTTACATAATAGATTAGCTTTTAAGCTAAGCCTGTGTAATCACCTCAAATATTCATCCTTATGTTTTCAGCCTGTAGAACAAATTAAGTGAGCTGCAGTGTGCTCTTATCAAAATATTTGCTTAACACGTGACAGTTCTGACTAACAAAACAATTCTTAAAATGGATAAACTTTTGTTATGCATGGCTGTACTTCTGTAGCCTAGTGAATAAAGGCATCTGCCACCTAAGCAGGAATTAGGTTCTCGAATCACCAGTAATACAGACAATCTTTGCTATAATAACAGCCGTTTCCATCCGCTTGTCTAAAGGAAGCCGCGGTGTGTGAAAAAAGCATTGCAACACATGACAGTCGAACTTATGACATTCAGCCAGGTAGACTGACACTCTAGCACTGGCACCTATTGACCACTTCTAGTGTTTCAGAGTAGTTGAGCACACTTCAACTCTAAATACCTCATTGTGCAGATGCATGTACATTTAGTTGCTCTCTGCACCTTATCAGCACACCTGGTCATCTCTCACGGTACACTAGACTGCCAGGGTACTAGTACTGTACACTAGACTGCCAGGGTACTAGTACTGTACACTAGACTGCCAGGGTACTAGTACTGTACACTAGACTGCCAGGGTACTAGTACGGTACACTAGACTGCCAGGGTACTAGTACTGTACACTAGACTGCCAGGGTACTAGTACTGTACACTAGACTGCCAGGGTACTAATACTGTACACTAGACTTCCAGGGTACTAGTACTATACACTAGACTGCCAGAGTATGAGTAATCATAAAAGGTCTACGTCGAAGACTTCTAGATTACATGTTTTACTAAGTTATGTTAAAAAACTATTTCTAGCTCTGGTTGAAGTTTTCTATTGTATATATACAGCTCATGATAAGATTAGTATTATTATGATCCATTTAACATTAAATATATATCGGATTTACGACCTCATCACTTATCCAAGGAAGTTCGACACAAAAAATGACAAGCTCTGTAAGAATTCTCTTGGTTTCACCAAGTTATTGAGTCAATTATAGCTGTCTGAAGCAATATGGGATAATCATTGCTGAGAAGATAAATGAGCAAACAAACAAGATGCGTTACAACCAGCCTATTTTTGACCCGTTTTTCACAAGATATGATTTTTAACTGAATTAGGGTGTTCCTTTTTCATTTGTACCATAAAAATGTAAATTATGAGCTAAACAGCGAATGAATATGTTTTTGCCTTCGGAAAATTTGGCATCTGAGGGAAATAATAAATATGTAATTGTAACATTACAGTTTATATGGATGGAAGAGACCAAACACAAGCTAGCGTACTCCTATGTGCATATAAACAAATAAAATTACACACATAGACACACATACAGTGTATGTGTGTAGACTTGTACGCATTTACACTGACACTTGTATACAGATCTATACAAATCCTGACCACGCATACGCGCACACACAAACACACTCACAAGTTTACATCAAAACTTGTACTCAGAGACATTCACACTGACACATGTGGCCATAGACATTCACACAGAGACATGTGACCATAGACATACACACAAACACATGTGACCATAGACATACACACAGACACGTGTGACCATTGACATACATGTACATACTTGCTGCTAGCCAATGTCTCCTCTATCCACTCCCACTGCTGCTCTGAGGCCTGCTTGTCGAGGAGCTTCAGTAGCTCATCTTTGAAGTCACTCTCAGTCTGACCACAGAGCATAATAGTGTCTAGGAGAACAAGCTGAAGAGTCGTCCCATCCTGAGATGTCATCATTTTTGTATAGTAATAATCGGGGAAGTTCCTGCAAGTTTCATGCAAAGATGATAAGAGTTAGTCAACAACGGGAGAGTTTAGAGGGAGAGTTGATATGTTAGCATTTCATATGGCAGCATTTCATATGGCAGCATTTCATATGGCAGCATTTCATATGGCAGCCTAATAAAATCTCAATTTTTTCACTCAGAACCTCAAATGAGGTAGGAGCATGAGAACATGCTTTCCTGTTGCTATTATATTTATTTTATAATTATATTACTATATATATTGTTAATTGTATTATTATATTGTGTATTATATACATTATTGAATTATTATTAATTATTACATTATTATTACAATGTAATTGTATTCTTGCATTTATCCATTTTCCTGTTTATACTTTCTCCATTTCATTTACAACTAAATTATCGTAACCACTAAAACAGATTCTGTAGCACCTAACATTTCATGTTTCAAATGTTAGGTGCTACAATGTAGGGCAATAGCAATTAGGTGCTATAATGTAGGGCAATAGCAATTAGGTGCCACAATGTAGGGCAATAGCAATTAGGTGCTACAATGTAGGGCAATAGCAATTAGGTGCTACAATGTAGGGCAATAGCAATTAGGTGCTACAATGTAGGGCAATAGCAGTTAGGGGCTACAATGTAGGGCAATAGCAATTAGGTGCTATAATGTAGGGCAATAGCAATTAGGTGCTACAATGTAGGGCAATAGCAATTAGGTGCTACAATGTAGGGCAATAGCAATTAGGTGCTACAATGTAGGGCAATAGCAATTAGGTGCTATAATGTAGGGCAATAGCAATTAGGTGCTACAATGTAGGGCAATAGCAATTAGGTGCTACAATGTAGGGCAATAGCAATTAGGTGCTACAATGTAGGGCAATAGCTATTAGGTGCTACAATGCAGGGCAATAGCAATTAGGTGCTACAATGTAGGGCAATAGCAATTAGGTGCTACAATGTAGGGCAATAGCAATTAGGTGCTACAATGTAGGGCAATAGCAATTAGGTGCTACAATGTAGGGCAATAGCAATTAGGTGCTACAATGTAGGGCAATAGCAATTAGGTGCTACAATGTAAGGCAATAGCAGTTAGGGGCTACAATGTAAGGCAATAGCAATTAGGTGCTACAATGTAGGGCAATAGCAATTAGGTGCTACAATGTAGGGCAATAGCAAATAGGTGCTACAATGTAGGGCAATAGCAATTAGGTGCTACAATGTAGGGCAATAGCAATTAGGTGCTACAATGTAGGGCAATAGCAATTAGGTGCTACAATGTAGGGCAATAGCAATTAGGTGCTACAATGTAGGGCAATAGCAATTAGGTGCTACAATGTAGGGCAATAGCAATTAGGTGCTACAATGTAGGGCAATAGCAATTAGGTGCTACAATGTAAGGCAATAGCAGTTAGGGGCTACAATGTAGAGCAATAGCAATTAGGTGCTACAATGTAGGGCAATAGCAATTAGGTGCTACAATGTAGAGCAATAGCAATTAGGTGCTACAATGTAGGGCAATAGCAATTAGGTGCTACAATGTAAGGCAATAGCAATTAGGTGCTACAATGTAGAGCAATAGCAATTAGGTGCTACAATGTAGGGCAATAGCAATTAGGTGCTACAATGTAGGGCAATAGCAATTAGGTGCTACAATGTAGGGCAATAGCAATTAGGTGCTACAATGTAAGGCAATAGCAATTAGGTGCTACAATGTAGAGCAATAGCAATTAGGTGCTATAATGTAAGGCAATAGCAATTAGGTGCTACAATGTAGGGCAATAGCAATTAGGTGCTATAATGTAGGGCAATAGCAATTAGGTGCTACAATGTAGGGCAATAGCAATTAGGTGCTACAATGTAGGGCAATAGCAATTAGGTGCTACAATGTAAGGCAATAGCAATTAGGTGCTACAATGTAGAGCAATAGCAATTAGGTGCTATAATGTAAGGCAATAGCAATTAGGTGCTACAATGTAGGGCAATAGCAATTAGGTGCTATAATGTAGGGCAATAGCAATTAGGGGCTACAATGTAAGGCAATAGCAATTAGGTGCTACAATGTAAGGCAATAGCAATTAGGTGCTACAATGTAGGGCAATAGCAATTAGGTGCTATAATGTAGGGCGATAGCAATTAGGGGCTACAATGTAGGGCAATAGCAATTAGGTGCTACAATGTAGAGCAATAGCAATTAGGTGCTACAATGTAGGGCAATAGCAATTAGGTGCTACAATGTAGAGCAATAGCAATTAGGTGCTACAATGTAGGGCAATAGCAATTAGGTGCTACAATGTAGGGCAATAGCAATTAGGTGCTACAATGTAAGGCAATAGCAATTAGGTGCTACAATGTAGGGCAATAGCAATTAGGTGCTACAATGTAGGGCAATAGCAATTAGGTGCTACAATGTAGGGCAATAGCAATTAGGTGCTACAATGTAGGGCAATAGCAATTAGGTGCTACAATGTAAGGCAATAGCAATTAGGTGCTACAATGTAGGGCAATAGCAGTTAGGGGCTACAATGTAAGGCAATAGCAATTAGGTGCTACAATGTAGGGCAATAGCAATTAGGTGCTATAATGTAGGGAAATAGCAATTAGGTGCTACAATGTAGGGCAATAGCAATTAGGTGCTATAATGTAGGGCAATAGCAATTAGGTGCTACAATGTAAGGCAATAGCAATTAGGTGCTACAATGTAGGGCAATAGCAATTAGGTGCTATAATGTAGGGCAATAGCAATTAGGTGCTACAATGTAAGGCAATAGCAATTAGGTGCTACAATGTAGGGCAATAGCAATTAGGTGCTACAATGTAGAGCAATAGCAATTAGGTGCTACAATGTAAGGCAATAGCAATTAGGTGCTACAATGTAGGGCAATAGCAATTAGGTGCTACAATGTAGGGCAATAGCAATTAGGTGCTACAATGTAGAGCAATAGCAATTAGGTGCTACAATGTAAGGCAATAGCAATTAGGTGCTACAATGTAGGGCAATAGCAATTAGGTGCTATAATGTAGGGCAATAGCAATTAGGTGCTACAATGTAGGGCAATAGCAATTAGGTGCTACAATGTAGGGCAATAGCAGTTAGGTGCTACAATGTAGGGCAATAGCAATTAGGTGCTACAATGTAGGGCAATAGCAATTAGGTGCTATAATGTAGGGCAATAGCAATTAGGTGCTACAATGTAGGGCAATAGCAATTAGGTGCTACAATGTAGGGCAATAGCAATTAGGTGCTACAATGTA
Source organism: Watersipora subatra (assembly GCF_963576615.1). Lineage (NCBI taxonomy): Eukaryota > Metazoa > Bryozoa > Gymnolaemata > Cheilostomatida > Watersiporidae > Watersipora > Watersipora subatra. The sequence goes on along the minus strand of NC_088718.1, from coordinate 41,258,599 downwards.
GGGCAATAGCAATTAGGTGCTACAATGTAGGGCAATAGCAATTAGGTGCTACAATGTAGGGCAATAGCAATTAGGTGCTACAATGTAGGGCAATAGCAATTAGGTGCTACAATGTAGGGCAATAGCAATTAGGTGCTACAATGTAGGGCAATAGCAATTAGGTGCTACAATGTAGGGCAATAGCAATTAGGTGCTACAATGTAGGGCAATAGCAATTAGGTGCTACAATGTAGGGCAATAGCAATTAGGTGCTACAATGTAGGGCAATAGCAATTAGGTGCTACAATGTAGGGCAATAGCAATTAGGTGCTACAATGTAGGGCAATAGCAATTAGGTGCTACAATGTAGGGCAATAGCAATTAGGTGCTACAATGTAGGGCAATAGCAATTAGGTGCTACAATGTAAGGCAATAGCAATTAGGTGCTACAATGTAGGGCAATAGCAATTAGGTGCTACAATGTAGAGCAATAGCAATTAGGTGCTACAATGTAGGGCAATAGCAACACCCTATTGCCCTGCAGTCTAACTACATTGGGAATAGAGACCACAGTCCTTCCGTACAAATGTTAAGCTAGATGACGAGTGAGAACTCCTACATCAAGCTCGTTCACCACTAACTCATATCAACGAGATAATAAAGAGGGACCTTTAGATAAGGTTTGTAAACAAGTGAAAGTCCATAGCTCGGCCCTCAAAGCTTCAACATCCCATTTCAGAGATAAGTGATAACTTCTGCATCTCTATATATGATTGAATATAGAGAGTATAATATATATTATACTAGTGTTCAACTAGTATAATATATATACTAGCTGAATGGCCAACGTTACTAGGGCAATAAAAAGTCTTTGCGCAGACAACTTATTTTTATTTTACATATGCGACAGTTACCATTCTAACTTTTAAACTTCATAGCATAAGAAAAGTGCTTTTGAGAGGTTCAAATAAGTCAGGAGAAAAATAAACCATGAGTACATGGGAGTGTGTGTATAAAGAAGGTTACTGTTGCAGCAGAAGGTCGCTGTATTCAAAGTTTTGATGGACGATACTGGCACCTCTCAATACTGGTACAAATGTAAAAATGAGTTATCGAACTGTCTTTGTCTGACCAAACAGAGAGCGAATGTAGAGGCACTCCCTACTCCAGATAATACATTTGTTCACGTGAAAAGCATTTAGCTTTTACAGATTTACTGAAACCAAAAATAGGACTGTAACAGCACATTTGAAATTGAAATGGCACATTTGAAAATTACATATTAAAAATAGGTGATGGGTAATGGTGAGGAAAATGAGCTTTCAGAAAGATTTCTGAAAAGTGGCAATAGTAAAGAGTAATATTAATAATAATAATAAGAAGTGCATATTTAGCGTATGCAATCGCGATAAGGATATACCTGCATCTAAGAGCCTTAGTAATAATAAGAACAGCTTAGCCTTGTGGTTATGGGCGCTTGTTTGTGGACTTGGGAGTTAAATTTCACGAGTTGAAATCCTATGCAAATTGGTATTTCAATTGCTAGACTTTAATCTCTATAACTGGACACAGGGACAAAGACGAGAAGACAAACAAACAGTGAGATTTATAATGATAGATTGACAGCCATTCTGACTCAAGTGTGATCTAGGTCATCTATTAAACTATTCATCAAAAAACAACACTGAATGCCTCTAAACGCGACTCTCAACGCCTGAACATAAGAATAGAACTTGATGTGAGTTTAAACTAGAATTAATGATTAAAGGAAGCATTAGTTCATTGACTGAGAACTTTTATAAACGCAAAGGCATGTGGCTGAATTTTTATGAAAGGAAATCATATGACTGTAACTTTTATAAAAGGAAAGGCATGTGACCATGAACTTTTATAAAAGGAAAAGCGAGCGACCGTGAACCTTTATAAAGAGAAAGGCGTGTGACTATGAACTTTTATAAAAGGAAAGGCATGTGCAGTGTAAACATCCTCCACATACAGTTTTATCTCTTGTAGGACTATTGCATGTTGTTGTTGCCATCTAGGTCAGGCTGTGGCTATCAGGCCACTCTATTAGACATAGCCTGATATACAGTTTATATGAATAGATGAAAATGAGGGGTGATAGAAGCGCATGTTTATTAAGATGTTAGAATGAGGAATTTGGCAGCATAGATTCTATCGATGTAAAATTTCGATCTCAGGCTTAAGACTGAATCTTTTAAATTATACAAAAAATAATTTTCTATAATTTTTATTTCATTATATATTTATTATATAATATAAAATGTATTATATAAATTTGATTATATTATATAATTTTTTATGATATATTTTTATTAAAAAAAGTTACATAATAATAAAGATAACATATATAATACTCTTGATATTGAATCTCCTCCAAGATGTGGTTTCCTATCCACTCGTAAGCTGCTGTGTATACAATGCTGCTAATGCTGGTTATGGGTAGTGGACTCATCTTTCTATTGGTAATACCAGCTGACACGGCCGAAAGATTACTGCATAAAGGACGTTGATCAAACTTACTTAATAGTCCGTCTGTACCGACAGACTATTGTCAATTTTGATGACCAAAATGTGGTGAACTGCTGTAGAAGATAGCATAAGAAGTTGCTTGCTCTATTTAAAAAAACAGTTAAATAAATGAAAAGAGAAATATTAATTACTTGGTTAATTAATGTACAATTGTTCTTCCCATATAGGCTTGTTTATGCGACATTTGCTAATAAATTATTTTCCTTGTGCATAATTCTAACGTCTGGACTTGCAAGTGCAATATCCGTGCAATATATGCAGCGTATAAAGTTGCAAATAAGTGCAATATATTCGTGCATATAAGTGCAATATTTGCAACTGAAGTAATGCAACGGCGTAAACATAATTAATTACAGCTTTTAGTGATCTTATCTAGCCAATAGGATGCAGCCTGGCTTAAAATGCGAGACTATTCATACAAGTAATAGTGTACATATACATTGTACTAAAAAAAATTGTTAAATCTTACTCGCCTATGTTGTTTAATAAAAATACATTTCACAACATAAACAGAAACGAGCTCAGTGTATTGACCTCACAATCGCACACGCTAAACATGCCTTTGTATTATTAATTATTACTATACTACCTTTTGCATGTGCTATTTTTTAGAAATTCTTTTAAAAGCAACTTCTTTTCACCACTAGCTATTTTTTAATTTGTAATTATCAAATGCGCCGGTACATTCACATCTCCGGTTTTGGTAAATCTGTAAAAGCTAAATACTTTTCCCGTGAACAAATGTATTCTCTGGAGTAGGAATTGCCTCTACATTCTCTCCCCATTCGTCAGACAATGTATCAGACAAAGACAGTCTGACATCTCATTTTATGTGCCGCTATCAAGAGGTACCAGTATCATCCATCAAAACTTTGAATACAACAAACTTTTGCTGCAACAGTAAAACTTTTTGTACACCCACTTCCAAATACTCACTGTTTATTTTTTCTCTTAATTTGTTTGAAGTGCACAAGAGCACTTTCCTCATGATTAGAAGTTTAAAAGTTGTAAAGGTAAATGCTGTATATATTAAGTAAAAATAAATTCTTTGTTCAAAGCCTTTTTTATTATCCAGGCAAAGTCGAGCATTCATCTTGTCTTCACTATAATTAGAGCCGTGTCTATCTGAAGGTTAAAGGTTGTGATAAAAGAATGCTTCTCACAGGATTTCAACCCATGACATTCAACTTAGCAGCCCTACAGTGTAACAACAACAGAGTGTAGGGCAATAGCAACACTCTACGCTCTACCACTTTCCGGCTTATCAAAATAACTCTGCAGATACTTTGTCTCAACGCTTATCACCACACCTGATGTTCTTTCACAGTACCCTGGATTGCCAGGGTACTGGTATAATAAAATACTACTACCCTAGCAGTGTCACAAGCCATGAGAGATAGTCTAGGGTAATCAACATCCATAAAATGATTTGGAGATGCTAGCGAGCCGTCGATTGGCCAATTGTTAGAGTATTGATCTACCGTGTGAAAGTTGTGAGTTCAAATCTCACATGACGCGATTCTTTTCCACCCCTCAACCGTGGCTTCAGATAGACAAACACTGCTCTTTTGTAGTAAAGATTATAAAAGTCGATATGAAGAGACAACAACATACCATCTTTTAGACTTAGCTGTGTATGCTATCTGCGCGGATACATTTCCATTCCAATCGTGATTTCCTGCTACAAAGTACCATGGCGTCTGTAGATTTTCTCCCGTAAAGACTCGCTCAAACGTTTCCTGCAAGCCAATAGTTAGCTTACCATCAGAATAGTTTAAGAGTCTCATCTAAGTTTAACTTGTAATGAAAAAACCAGAAGCATGTGTCACCTCATTTATTCAAAAATAGAAATATGGCTTTTGAGATGCATGCCATATTCGTAGCATGACAGTGTCATTCATGAAGATAGAGTTTGCAGCTTTGAGAGCATATACTTTCAAATACTTTAACATGATATGCTAGTTTTTTTTATTTCTAGGTAGCTGCATAGAAGTTTCAAAACGCAAAGCATGTTAAAGATGCAAACTGTGTACACAGTGAGAGAAAAGCAGTTATAAGTTAGGCCAGCAATGGTAGCTGACTGGTGAAATTGCCTACATTCTTGTTGAAGGGATGGGCCTTTGTATCTTGTAAGTGGTACAGAGATATGGCTATCGTCTGAGCTAAACCGTGTTAATATATTTGGCTTACTGATTCTCTTAAACCCATCTGCGTCATCTTTAGGCTTTGGAAGCTTCCAACATATCAATTTTATGTTAGTTTCTTGTAGTTTTATCATAAAATATATGTTACTAACTCTAACTAACAAATGAATATTTTTTATGTTGGTCATAACCTTAATGTTAGATGAGAAGTGAACAAGGCTAAGGTACTTTGATTCAGAATTCCAACAAAGAGTCAAAAAAGCTTATTTGAAACATTTTTGGTGCTATTCTGTGATTTTAAAAACTATCAAATTTTACTTTAAAAAATATCTTCTATTTTAATCTTTTCATCAGATATTTATAATAATTAAATAAGCCTGGAGACTTACTAGCTACAACAGTAGAGTGAGTGTTTTTACTGTCAACTGCAAAGAAGAGCTGTGCAGCATACAAATCGACAATTACCTGAAAGCGTTTGTCATCCACATTAGCAACACCAGAAAAGTAGAAATTGTCTCCAAGCGCAACTTGAAACTGTGTCTTTCTTTCACCCGCAATTATATTCATTCCTGTAGCCACATTTTTTTCAATGGCTGTACGGTAAGGGGATATAGGCAGGCCTCCCCAGTCGCCCAGGACAAGAAAATTGTAGCCAGTTTCACCATTACAAAGGACTGCAATAAACAAGCTATGTTTGCAACTAGCTTGAACATAGAGCAGATAATTAGTTATTATGTTATCTTGCCTTTAATTATTCTTAATACCTAAAAAGATTTTAATTCACACATTTTGATGCAGTTGTATCATTTCTTTTTATATAGAACATATTGTGTAGTTTGTGTATAACGAGAGTATCAAGTGAGGGGTGAGACCAGCAGATTAGGACTAAACAAATCCTTCGCCCTTCTACAAGTATAATGCAATAGAATGATTTTACCTACTAGGACTACTAGTTTGTCTGTAATGATTGTTTTCTTGGATGCATATAGATATTTTAGATTGATTTAACAGAAGGACCACTTGGTTGTATGTAACTGTTATTTTCTTAATAATAAACAAATGTTGAAGTAGCCTCTGTTCATAGCAAAAAAAATCTGTCCCGTGAGCAAAAACCAGTCCCTTTGTAAAGCCCCAATCAAGATATGAAACTAACGTACTCGTTTAGACAGCTTCTCTATTCCACACCTTTTATACTATCGTTTCCGCAATTTCAGCCATTCAAGAAGTAATGATAATAATCACTAAATAATTGAACAACATATAAGTTTAAGTGAATCATAGTGTTTGCACGTACTTTGATGACAATAACAAGTAGAATAAAATAAATTCAGTTAAGAGAGCAGGTTCAAAAACTGAGAGCATATTGAAAGCCAGGTTGCGATGTCTTGAAAAGGAAGTATGTAATGTTTTCAGAAGATACAATACAACCAAAGATAGATCAGTATACCCTAGGACACTTATGTATTCACGGCATCTAACTTTCACGTTTTCGCGGCAACAGCCTCTCGCGAAAATTTCATGAGCGAAACTAAACTATCATAACGAACGAGCGAAAACGCGAAAATAAATGGATTTCTTCATTGATATTCACAATAAAATCGTCATATTAGAAATGCAGGCAATTTTCGTGTGTGGTTGGCTCATTGGGCAAGTTTTGCTAAACTCATTATAGCTAATACACCGACTGAGGAGCTTGGCAAAACAAATTAAGATAATAAGTTTTTTTTTGGAAAAGCCTAGACAAATGAAGAAGATGATGATATTAGTTTAGTCATTGAATTTGTAACTGATGAGGATGACAGTCTGGTAGGGAAAGTCATAAAATTGAATAATAATTACTGTGGTGATGAATTTTATTACCAACCAAAAGCAATAACAACCCGGGGCCATGGCCACCGCGTGCTATAAATACTTGAATTCTAATATTGGTACAACATCAGTCACTGCGGCAAGGACCTTGACGTCATTGATAGTCCAGGAGACAAACTGCAGCAAGCAATCAAATTGCATTATTGATCTCGTCTACACATTTCTACCTGCGGTTCACAAATACAAACTACCGTACTTTTCGGACGATTAGCCGCTACTTTTTTCTGATGATTTGAGCCATGCGGCTTATAGGTAGGCCTACAAGGGTGCGGCTAATCACTGTGGCTTTTTCTTTCACAGCTAGGGCGCACTAACGGGAATCTCCAATTAGTGCACTTCTAGCTGTGAAAGAAAATACGAAACAATGCCTCACGGTACTGTCCTGTTAGGCACTAAGTTAACAAGCGTCGGATAATACGAAACTGTGCCGTTCTGCACTGTTCCGTTTTAAATGGCAAAGTTGCTGCCACATTAAAAAGCACAGTCCTTAGTTCTGCGGCCTATAGTAAGGTGCGGCTTATGTATTGTTTTATTATCGTTTTTGAAAAATAAAGCACATGCAGCTTATATAGAGGTGCGGTTTATAGTTCAAACAGTACGGTAGTCCCAAATTAAAAAAATATTTCGTACCAGTGAACTGGACCTGAGGAATCTAATATTTGTTCCACTGCATTTATTTTCACATCACTATATTTTCGCACTCATAAGAGCTGCGAAATTAAGTTCCAGCGAAATTTTACTCTGTATGCTACTCACGAAACTAAATACTAGCGAAATATAAGTGTCCTAGGGTATGAAACTTTTGAGGTTGAAAAAGCTTTTAGAGGTGAATCATTTAAATGTAGCATTTTCATTTGAAGCATTTATATGCGAAGCTAAATGTGACTAGATTGAAAGACGTTATGCTATTAGTTGTTGAATTTGATCTCCATTAATTAGGTAACTTATCCCAAAGAAAAAATAAATAATTTGTAGCGGTTCATCGCAGTAAAAGGGCTGGTCAATAAATTAAGAGTCATGACCTTCCCATGCTTTCACTACTTTTTTAATAAACATTATCAGAAATACATCAACTTTTTATTTACTAGTCTATGCAGTTTGAAAAAAGATAAAAATTGAACATCTCATGCGAAAGCACAATACTCTTAAAACTTCGCAAGGACTTTTTATACTTATGTTTTTACTGTTGAAACTTTGGATTTTGCTATCACTCATGCGATAATGTTACTGTAATTCAATAGATACCAGATATATATTGACCATCTCAATCATATAGCAAATATATGTATTTTTTGTGAACTTCTTAGCTTTACTTACTGGGACTAGTAGTGTAACTCATGCAGATCATAGAAACAAGAACAAACATCTAAACTCTTCATAAACACGCAAATATTATTCAATGTCATTACAAGAGTAGCTTGAAACAACAATACCCAACAACGCAATACGCATTTAGAAGATTCAACACTTCGATAAGTTGAAGTTTATCATACAAGACAAATAAAAATACATACCACAATAGCTTCCTACCACGGACAGTGCGGGAGCTCAAAGGAACGAGCCAACATATAACAGGTTAACTCTACCTGTACTGACACCAAACAAACATTAATATTGTATTAACTACTCAGAAAACTGAATTAAAATAAGCAAAACCTAATTTATCATATGAGGCATACCCCTTACACCCCTAGGTGGTCCAGTATGATGTATTCTACGAGGTAACGAGGTACATTTTTATCTATTTCTGTCATTGTAAGTTCTTTTTTCTAGATGAATGTACCAGTTCATTAACTTTAGCCCGACTATGGATACTAATAACTAAATTCTTCCTTTATCCAAAATACAAAGTATCATACGATGTATCCCAAATACATCACCTGTACACAATAACAACATCAAAGCTTGTCGAATTGAAGGCATATTTAAAACATTTAGTGCAGTCCTTAGGGTTGCTCTGATTTCGTCACAGGGTTTAATATAATTTCTGTCTTTTATTAACCTCTCCTATTTAGTTAAAAGTTTCGTATGTTTAGGAAGGTACTACTCGATTGCTCTTGTAGACCAGGCGTCTAGCTCACAAAAGTACAATTTACTGTTTACATGAATTTTAATGCCAAGACCAACATCGACGTTGTCAGAGTTCCAGTTTTAAAATATCACGTGATTGGCCGTTCGCCCTAGGTTTTCGTAGTCATCTGAATGAAAGCCTGCTGAGGTGAAGGACAAAAGTCCCAATGGCCGCGAACAGCAAAACTCGTGTTTCGGTGAATTCTGGTACGACTAATCTATTTGTTTGTTATATGTATTGCATTTACAATTTTCTGGTTATAAATGTTTGGAATAAGTTGTTCACTATATGTATTTATTACAAGCTTTTTTGGACGAGTTCGAATTTTATGTAAAATATTTGTGACAACTACATCAACTGTCAAATGTTTTCCATTGTGGTTTCCGTCAGAGTATCACTTTACAGCATGGAATAGGCATATTTAAGTTTGATTTTAGAAAATTTTATGGTTTTTATTTTGTCTATTGCTTTAACATTGCAGAACAATGCAAACTGTGGACTTCTTACAAAGAGCTCGATTCCGTGGTGACCGATGCCGTTGTTGCCGGAAATACAGCCGCCCAAGGCGATCTAGAGCTCATCTTACGAAAACACCGTACCAGCTTTATATCCCTACTTGAAACTGCGGTTAGCTGAATAATAATTTTACTTACCAAGCGCTAAGTTATTCTATACAAAACTGTTGGTTCAGAAATATATGTTGAATAACTCCAAGCATGAAACTGATCCCACTCACCTATTCACGGTCTCACTTTGCTGTACCTGATCCATCAATCACTAGTTTTGCTCACTTTTTTTGCAATAGCCTTTACTTCCCATTTCTAATCAATCGTTTATCTGTTTATTTTCTTGCATCATCCAATCAGCCCATTCACGACTTACCTTCTATCGCTAGTATCACTTGGTTTAATTGTTCTTTACCCAACATAGCCTAAGAATGCATCTCATAGAAAAATAATTGAAAAAGCTGGTACAGATGGAGTCTTGATTATCAGCAGTTCACATTCAGGAACCTGCTCTTTGGATGAGGCCACCATAACAGAGACCTTGATTCTTTCCGATTTGTTTAACATAAATGAGTTGGAAGCGCTTGAACTTCTCCTAGCAGGTAAGTTCTATTGTAACCTACTGCATAGCGTCTAAAAGGTGTGAGAGATCCTTAAGAGTATAGCCGAGTTGGTTAGTAGTAGGTTGTACAAAAAACAACAAATTAATTTAAAAAAATGCAGGCTAAAATCAAGTAGGTATTTTGTGAAATATATTTTGCGTAACATCTTTTTATATACGAGGTTTTTGAAGGTACACCTTTCATCACAAAAAGGTTGTTCAAACTCTGTTATCTCAAAAATATCAGAAGAAAGAACAATGATGGTCCAAATCAATTAAATTTGATGAATATTATACCTAGTTTACTGTTACTTGAAATCTGGCCAGCCAGTGTTTTTCAAAAAAGGCTATTTGAAAAGTAAATCTATCATTTTTAAAGTAAATACTTCTTTTGAAGCTGCAAAGTTGATTAATTTAGTGAAAGTTATTGTTTTATAAAGTTTGCATAAAGCTGTAGTTTGGAGGAAGTGAGTGAACGCTATTCATAAATTTAAATCATGGTTGCTGTGCGACTTTGAGAAGGTTGATTCCTAATGCTCAGAAAGACAAAGTTTAATGTTTTTAACCACCTAAACGTCGTACATTGTTAGTACATTGTTACTACCAGTTTGCAAAATGCAGTTTGTAGTGACACATGCAAATAATTTGTCACGCTTTTGTGATCAAATAAGATGCTGGTTCTGGGTTGCCTGCACCGTCTGTTTAGTTTACATTGCTGGCAAACGTTGTTGAATCCTCTTGTCTTGTGGCTGGAAAAGCTTAGTGCCTGCGAAGACGTGCATGCCACCAACACCGAATCGAGAGATTAATCAAATTGAAATAGATGCATTTGCTAAATGACTGAAGCGGATTTGCTACATTAGCAAATCAGCTTCAATCATTTTACAAACATTTTAGTTGTAATGTAAAATATTGCATACTAAGAAGGTCATGATGCAGTTCTGCTACGAGAATTTGTTAATGTGCAAGTATAAATCAAGCCATACCTGTATACTTATCGAGTGCCCGACATATGAGAAAATCGAGATATTAGCAGATCTTCGAGCGGGTTTCCTTCATTTTGATTATGCAAGCCAGTTTTCGATGGTCATTATATGGTTAAGTATGCGAGAGGCTGTTTTTGAAAACAACATCGCTCGGTCTTTCTCTTTGAATCAGTTTGAGAAAAGCTTTTAAAGGCTGGCTTGTGAACGCAAGGCAAAAAGCGCCAATTTGGAAACAGATAATGAAAAATTAAGACGACAAAATAAAAGTATGTTTAATAAAATATTAAAACTTAGCTTCAAGTGTGTTTATAGTGAGTTAAATTTATTTAAGCTAAATTCACCGGTTATGTTACGTAGCGTCGCAAATGTCCAGTGTACCGAATGCGTTGCTGTCAAGTCTCTCAAACCCCCGTTAGCCACTACGTCTATCTGGAAGGTACAAACTTACGGTCGTACATATGGTAATGTGACATTTTGTTGCAGATTTTAACAACTAAATATGTATTTGTTATTTTGTTAGCGTAGGCACTGAATTACAACAATTCAAAAACGTTTTTTCGCTGTAATATCTTGTTTCATGTGTTGTTTTTCATAGTATGGTAATGGATTTAGTGGTATTTAGTTTCTTCATATAGGAAATAATTCCTTGTGACGCGAGTAAATTGACATACGAGCTTAGTCCCAGAAGGCATTAAGCTCGGATGTCGGGGTATGACTGTATTTAGTTTTGCCTCTCCCTTCACGCTTCATATCAGTTATCAGTATAAGGAATACAATATACTTGTAGGGGAGTCCCAGATGGCCCAGTACCCTAACTTACCTAGAGGTCTTATAGCTGTTCTCTTATACCAAGACGGGAGGCGGTGTCTCACCACCTCCTTACGTAGCCTCGTGCAGGCACGGCAAGGCAGGCTGTGCTCTAGTTCTATATCACATGACATGCAGGACCTCATCACCTCTTACACCGATCAGCTGATAGGCGATGGAATACTGAACAAGATTCTAGGTATGCTTGTTTGTTATTAGCGTCTCTGCAGCTCCTTAGCTTGGAGTTTAGTTCCAGTTAAAAACCTAGTCCTGGAAAATCTGTTTGTAGCGGAAGCGATTATGGCTGAAATCTTGAATACTCGAACAGCAGATATAAACACTAGCAGTACAAACCTGGATATAGGTAGTTTTAAATTTAAGAATGTATGATTAATGATTATAGGCATGATTTTAATGTTGGAGCTGTCTGCTTCGCTTTTCATAGTAATGCTCTGAATGTTCAAAACCTTTGTCTTTGACATAAAATTTGAGAAAATACTTTTTTATACATACGAAATAGTTTTCAACATGGAGTCTTGTGATGTATGAAGTTTCTGGAATCATTGCGGTCAATAGAAATTCAAAATAAGATAGAAAAGTAATGAAAAATATGGAGCTTAAGTGGAGAGAAAGTTATCTATATATAAATCTTGATGTTTGTCGTTCGTCTGTCCAGCTATAGCGATTAATATCTAGAAATAAAAAGTGCGCTTCCTACTGGATTTGAACTCGCGAAGATTGCAACCACAAGTTTGTAGACAAGCACTCCTAACAACAAGACAACTCCGCTCTTACCATTTCAATGTTCTTACTATCTACTGTATACCATGTTCCTGATGGCACACGCTAAATCGTTAATTAATACAGTGCGTCCACAGGGTTACACGATGCCCATGCTAATAGATTTTTCGTCTTACTCTATGAAATACGATTCTTTGTTCGGCCTCGCCATATTAAGGCGAATTTTTTTCCATCATTCAATATCCTCAAAAATTTCTCTCAAAATTAAAATTCGGCAGTTGGCGTACTGATTACGGCGGAATAACAAAAATATTGATAAGCCATTCGCCGAAATCCCTCACACAACGCCTAAAAAGATATCCGTTGCAGATAAGTGATAGAATTTTAGTTTGTAAGTTGAAGTTTAGTAAAATACATACTAAAACTTCCCTCAAGTATGTGTTTAGTTAGCTAAATTCATTTGAGTTAACTTCAACATTCATGTTATATGTCTGTTTCAAAGGTAAGAACTACCCACGGTACATCCTGCGCGTAGTACATTGTATTGTTGCATTTTTTTGCAGCTCATAACCAATAAATACACTAAATACACTAAAGTTACTGTAGGTAACTATAATTACTAAGGTTCACATATTGTTTCATTACTAATTTTTAATATGTACAGTACATAGTGCGGTACATATATCAAATTATGATGACTTTTACCAGGTGTTTGCATTAGGTAATTAAAGTAGTCTCTATACCACCATACGGTATTTATATATTTATATTATATATTATATTATATTTATTATTTATATTTATATACGGTATTTCCACCATACTATGCCAACACTGAAACGAATTAAAATCATAAATTCATAAATAAATCATACCAAATAATTTTTCAATGTAATCATAGTAAAACAGACTTTATTTAGCCAGTACTTGCTGATTATTTTACATTTAAACACCTTGACAGTTTCATTTTTTCTCTCAATGTATTTCAACAAAACACTTCTTTGACGATGTGAGATTTAAAAGTTACAGTTGTTTGAAAACCTTAACAGTCGTTTTATTTTTTCTCTTTATTTATTTCAACTACACAAAACACTTTTCTCATGATATGTAGTTTGAAAGTTAGAATGGTAGCTGTTGTTATATGTTAAACAAAAACAAATTTTCTGTGCAAAAAATGCTTTATTACCCGGGCAATGCTAGGCATTCACCTAGTATATCAGTATATACTATATCAGTATATCAGCAACCAGGGGAATTCTTACCTTCGAGGCAGACATAAAATGTATAACATAAATATGAATTTAACTTAAATGAAATTAGCTTACTAAACACATACTTAAAGCTAAGTTTTAGTATGTATTTTACTGAACTAAGCTTCAACTTTGTCATGGGCTAAATTTTATGACTTACCCTACAGGATGAATTTATTCGCGGAGTTATATTTCGCGAAAATTGTCTTTTCATGCATATTCGCGGATGAATTTATTCGCGGCTGAAAACTGCCGCTCTCTAGGAAAAGTTAACTCTATTGCAGCTAATAATAGTTATTACTACGCATGCGCACACCGAGTGTTTCGGTTTATATTTAGCTTACAACCGCGAGGCGATCATGCTATTCTACGGTAAACAATTTTTGCTGCGTCCAGAGGTTTTCACGAATATTCATCGCTTTAGAGGCCTTTGATAAGCCAACAACTTGTGGTAAGTAATGAGTTTTTAAATTTACTAAATTAGTTGAATTTTACTCTGGTTCTTCGGTAAACTGCAATACTACCGTATATTTTTTCCATCTCTACTGCTTCATTTTTTGTTTTAGTGTGAGAGAGAGATCTTTCATCATACACCGAAGAACAATGATTGCACGGTTGGTAGATGTCATTCTTAGAAGATCACCAATCATTCAGGGAGGTCTGGAAATTGAGGTTGAAGTGACCGCAGCTGCTTACGAGGAGAATATATCTGTTTTTGAAAAAGGAACAAAAACGCCTTTACGAGCACAAATCTTTGGCTAACCGGCAGAACTTTGCAATAGTAAGCCACGAGGAGAGTTCTGATGATAACTTTCTTACCAGCCATGTAGTAGCGAGAGAATCGCCTTCAACACCTACCCAAAACATTGACAGCGACAGATCTGCTATTAGTAAAATAACTAGTCAGAAAGCACCATTACACGCTAGTATTCACATATCAAGAGTACCAGTTTAATTTTATTGCTAGACAACCGCCATATAGACTAAACTGTTTATATTTACTCCATTCATCGTTTGTAAAATTTTATTTGTATTTGATATATTTTATTTGTACACTAAAGTTTGTAATAAATTATAATATATCTATACATGAAATAAAATATATAATTTAATCATGTTTGCTACAGCGATATCAAGGAGTTGTTGTCGATGAAGGGGTCTAGGTTGACTGGTTGCCTCTCTGCCGATATTCCTGTCTTGATGAATATTACTACTTGTCTCTAGTTTTCGTAATCGGAGTAGGTTGTTTCATTCTCAATCTGCAGTAAACACAAAAAAGAAAAAATCTTAACGAGTGTTGAGGAAGTACAAAAACAATAGCTGAAGTATTTGATGAAAGCGATCAGTTTTTAAACAAAAGAATTAACTAGTGCAGTTGATTATGAAAAAACGTATCTGCACTGCAAATCAAATACATACCATAATGTCCAGATCAGAATCATGATCGTCCTTGACTTCGGTATTAGAGATTGATGAAGTTGATTCTAATGTGGAAAGACTAGGAGAGCTTTTTTGCTATGCTGAAGCCATGCCAAATAACTTGTAAAAACTTTGAATAATTTTGTAAAGTTTGACGCAATGGAAATAAAGCTCGAAGCCTGGCGATGATTTTAAAGAAGTTTTGGAACTCTGCTACGTTTAGTACTTCTGCCTATGGGCTATTTTCGCGATGACGCCATTCTGCATATCTTGTGACAACCTCGAATAATTTTGTAAATAAATGTGATGCATTGCCAATGGTGTTAGCTCAAAGCTCAGGCAATGATTTTAAAAATGTTTTGGAGCTCAATTACATTTAGTATTTACATTAAAAACTAGGCTAGCGACTAGTTTTTAATTTGATGCAGTAGTTATTCTCTCTTGTGATTAAAAATAGAACTAATTATTCACTGAATTTAATAATTCGCGGATTGACTGTTTGCGAAATCGCGAATTTTTATGACCAACGAATATTTTCATCCTGTAGGGTATCTGTTGTGACTTATCGAATAATGCTGAAGTGAGATAGAGAGAAAGCAAGCATCGTATCGCTTTCAAGCGTTGTTGGTTAGAAAATCGGTATTTTCGTTATTTCGACATAATCAGAACACCGACTGCCAAATTTGAATTTCGTGAGAAATTTTTTTCGTTTTGTATAACTGAAAAAAAAATTTTGGCATGTGGCGAGGACGGAAAAAACATTGTGTTTGTTGTAAGGCCAAAAAATCTCATAACGGTGCCATCCTAACCCAAGGGCGCACTGTATTAATTATTAATTTAGCGTGTAAAATCGCTAAAAAGGATACACAGTATATGGTAAGAGTGATAGGTGTGATAAGAAGGGACTAGCCTTGTGGTTATGCGGGCTTGTCAGTAGACTTGCGATTTGAATGCCACGAGTTCAAATCCAGGATAATGGTGGTTGTTCGTTGCTAAAACTTTTTCGCTGGGACTGAACAGACGAACGACAGATGGACATTGCGATTTATATATATAAATAGATATCTCAAAGTCTGTGCGTTGTATGCATGTCCAGCTATAGCGATTAAAATATAGCGATGAAAAAGCCTTATAGCATTGTATTTGAACTTCGAATTGCTAGTTCACTAGGCGACAATCTAACCCAATTAGCTACACAGGTTACAATGCCTCATTGGGCAGATAGTCATTACATAAGTTAAAATACGCATAACAACGTTGTGTTACATGCAACGTAACTAAATCTTGCTCTCATGGCTCGTAATGATAAGTTCAGCAAAACGTATACTAACTTACTAAAATTGGCCGAAGGCAACTAAATTTGCGCCACTGTCTATAAGCTGTTTTTTATTACCCGGACACTTATTTAGTAGTTTTATATAATTCTGTTTTATGAAATTACAAGAAACATTGTCGTTTTTAGCTCTGAAAAGAAGTAAACAAATACAGTGTATTCTTATCGGAATACTTGCTCCCACATACGACAGTTTCAAGCTGCAGAACAAATGTGTTGTATGTCAAAGTTCCGCTGTGTAGATTCTTTATTGGGATAAATCTTATCTGATAAGAAAACTCCACAGATAGGTGCTCAGATTGAAAGGATCATTGAAAATCCCTAAAAATAAAATTTAAACGAAGGATAATGTTAGATATAGAATATAAAGGCAAATCATTAGATGTAAAGGAAAAGTAATCCCACGACCAAACAAGAGTGAAGCGATTGATTGGGAGATTTATGATAAATGCACATGTGCACACAACTTCCGAAAAATTATCCGTTAACGGCCATCACCAAACCCTTGCAACGAAATCCTATCAACAAATTTAACTATTTTTCAGTAAAGTCGTTTAAGTATAATAATGATACAAAACGCATATAAACCTATTTAAATATGTTACCAACCCTTTGAAAGGTTACCGCAAATTCCTAAAACTAACCCACCTGATCGGATTATACATAAATAGACAGATTTGTTAGGATGAAAATCATCACAAAACGCTTGAAAAACTTGGTTTAATAAAAGTTAAGACCGGAAATTGAAACGCCGAGGGACAGAGAATAGAACGATAAAGTCTTGCGCATTTCACGAAAAAAACGTGCACCTTTCACCAGTCTATAGCATTGTCGAATTACCGAAGGTTTCGGCAATTAACATAGGAGTACAGAAATCGTTTCATTCTTGCCGATTTCAATTTTTTCATTTTCAATTTCATTTCCCGACACATTTGAGTACTTTCGTATTCTAACTGATGTCCAACGCAGTATAAGTAAAGGAAATGACGATGATATTTTTTAACAGTTCTTATGAGATTATTACAATAATTAATTATAAGTTTGGATGACTACAGAACAATGACTACGTAGTACAGATTTTCTAAAAATCTAACGCAGTGTAAGTAAAGGGGAAGACGATGATATTTTTTTCTAACGGCTCTAATGAGATTATTACAATAATTAATTATAGGTTTGGATGACTACAGAACAATGGCTACGTAGTACAGATTTTCTAAAAATCTATATCAGTGCATTTTACTTCTAATATTGGCCGATATTGCATTTCTCTTTTTGCAGGAGGAGAGATATAAACATATAATCTTTTCCTTTCATTATTGCTATTTGTTGTATATAATAACACCCACACCCAGTACATTACAGCTACCTTTGCAGTTATCCTATTTGACTGCTAATACAGTCAAACATGGATAACTCGAACTTCAAGGGACCGAGCAAAAGTGTTCGAATTATCAGAGCGTTCAAGTTATCAGAGCACTGTCACAAGTCTATGTATTTACTTATTTATTAGTAGATACATGTACATATGCAAACTATAATATAAATCAAAAGCACAAATGGCTTGTTTCAAATTAAATGCTTCTAATGTAAAGTTTAAAACGTTTTTATCAAAAAGTATAGAGATTTTTCTATCACTTGAGATTGGTTTGTTGTTTGAGGTGATGTTATTGCCAGGACGTTTTTTTAGATTGACATTGGCAAAACTTGATCGTTGTTAAAATGCTCAAAAGAAAAGACATCTTTTTCTTTTGAGCGTTTTACCCACGATCAATTTTGCCGATTTTTCTTGAAGTTTATGCAACTTCAAGAACAAGTTACCAAAGAAAAATCCCTTACTTTACCTGGGATTCGTTAAGAGCAACACTCCGAGGCAGTTCAATTAAAAGTTTTACGAGGTTTAACGGTACATTGTATATCACTCACGCTTTTTGAATGGATACTTATTGAATGTACACACGTATTCTGTGTTTAGGTCAAACGATGAATAGTTTTTTTTAGCTAAGACAACGTATACGTTTAATAAAAAACAATTTTTAAGACGTTTTAAACATTCAACATTCCGACGTTGATTCAACACGGAATCAACGTCGGAAAACTATTCGTCACGGGCTAGCCGGGTCACGCACTCAAGGATTTTCGCCACGCACATACAAAACAACATGCTGTTTTTGTTTTGTATGTGCGTGGCGAAAATCCTTGCGCGCGTGACCCGGCAAGCCCGTGCTATTAATCGTATAGCAGTATAAATCAAATTTGACCAAACCTTTAGAAAAGTCGTTGACAAAATTATTTTGCCGATGGTGGTAATAACAACGCTAATGAATTACGAAAAGATGAGGTTTACCTCTATGGCTTTGAATAAAGTGATTTTCTAAAGCGATAACAACCGTTTCGGTAGCCGTTGGGCAAAAAAACAGTTCGAATTAACAGTGTTGAGTTCGAGTTATCTATAGCAATTTGTCATTACGTGGGAACGGACCAAAGAAACCGTTCGAATTAACCATGTGTTCGAGCTATCCGTGGACGAGTTATCCATGTTTGACTGTATTGCATTTCTCAACCATCAGTACCCTTTCTTTTTTCCAATATCACTTTGGTCGTGGGCTGTATGACAGTGGAATTTCTAGTATACTATATAGTTTTATTAGTGCTATTCTAAAACAATGAAGACACAACTCTTGATCAAACCTTTTCAGTTTACAGGTTTCAAATTACGAACCTTGTAAGTTTAGAGTAGTCAGTCTGTGGCCGGGCCTCTTCTCTACTTTATTAACTCTATATAAAAACAGTGTAACCTATGATAATACTCAGTGATGAAATTATTTAATTGTTGACAGCCCAACTGCTCAGCTTTGATATTGACGATCAAATGAGGAAGATGTCAGAGCAGAGAGCTATTGGGAAGGCCAAACATCATCACCAGGTATGTAATCACGGTTTATGCATCCGTGGAGTTGTCTTCACAATGTAATCATTTTCTGTATAAAGCGCCTAAGTGTCACTTGGTCAATTTGATCGGTTGATAAGGAGACCTGAATCAATATTTATTCAAATCAAGATAACTTGTGCTACGTCGTACATTAGTATAGTCACATGTTGTAATAATACGGATCTAGAGAGCTGTTGCCGGTGATCACTATAGAAGCTACACAACTTGCTGTTGGTTGGCTGGTTTGCTTCACCAATGATGGATTTTTGTGAATAACCTTTAGATAAATAATGGTTGATCACAATTTATAAATACATGTGTACTTCAATTGAAAAAAAACATGTTTTAACCATTTTTCTTTAAAAAAATGGAATTCATAAACGGATTGCATCAATCCACTTAAAACTTTATAAGAAGTCTTTGTCTTACCAGAATGTTCCTAGTAAAATAGCTACACTGTCTATTTAAGTGTTCAAGGTCGCGTGTCATAGAAAAATTTGATGAGTCAACAGGTAAAAGCCAAATGTAAGTTTGATTCCATGTGGGTGTCAACTACATAACTCTGAACTAGGAATTTAATTTACGATTGCCAGATCAACGTGCATCTTGCTTGTCAGCTGACTGTCTGACAGATATTTGCCTTTATCTTACCATTTATCTATAATCTATTTCTTAAAGTTTGTCGTCTGTTTTCTGTCATCCTTCGAAATGTCCAGTTATAGCTAATAAAATTTTAGACTTAAAATATCACATTTGGCTGGACTTGAACTCACAAAGATTGCAACCGCAGTTGAGCAATCCAGTCTTTTAACCCCGAGACTACGTGAGCTCTTACATTTCAGTGCTCCTACTACATAACGTATACTTCATTTTTTGTTTTCACATTCAAAATGCCGTATTAATTGAAACTCTATGAACCCTTTTAGTTCTATGAAATGCGATGCTTTTTCATCCTCGCTGTACCACAGCTAATTTGTTTTTCGCAAAACAGTATCAAGATTAAGTTTTCTCGAAATTAAAATTTGGCGATTATATCTTAGTTGATCGTCATCTGTTGTCGTAAAACCATTCGCAAACAGATGATAAACATTGATGAAATCTTAGTTGAAGGTTTACTAAAATGCATGCGAAAACTTCTTTCAAGTATGTTTTTAGTAAGCGAAATTCATATAAGTTAGATTCAGCATTTATGTGACATGTCTGTCTTGAAGGTGAGAACGCTGCACGTAGAACATTGTAATGTTACATTTTTTTGCAGCTCATACCCACAAAATGCACCAAAGTTGTTGGTAACTATAGTTACTAAGGTTAACAAATTGTTTCGTTACTATTTTTAATGATGATGATTTTTAACAGGCAGTGATTGCATTAGATAATTACTATGGGTCTACTACCACTAATTACTACCACTCTATACGTTTATACGATATTTTCACCTTATGATACCAACACTGAAACGAACTAAAACATAATCAAGTAATTTTTCATTGTAATCGTAGCAAAACAGACTATATTTAGCCATTACTTGCTAGTGATTTCACATTTACATTAAAACACCTTTACATTTTTATTTTTCCTTCTAATTTGTTTCAACAAAACTCTCCTTTTATGATATGAAATTTAAAAGTTACAGTCGTTTGAAAAAGCTTGAAAACCTTAGCAGTTGTTTTCTTTTTCCTCTTCATTTGAACTGCTTAAAAATATTTTCTCATGATATGAAGCTTAAAAGTTAGAATGGTAAATGTTATATACAGTATGTTAAATAAAATAAATTTTCTCCAAAGACTTTTTATTACCTGGGCAACGCCGGGTAGTACAGCTAGTCTATATATATACAATATATATAGACTATGTATATAATATATATATAATATATATATAAATATATATATAATATATATATATCTCAAAAGTTTGTATGTTCAGCTATAACTATTGAAATTTAGGAATGAAATATCTCTTTCGTGTCGGATTTGATCTCAGAACCTTCCGTTTGCGAGGCAAATAGCTTAGCAATTAAACTACACAAGTGATGAATTTGTTCGGAGATATATGTTCCTATGTGGGTGAAATTATGCATACCGCGCTGCGTTACGCCACGTTACTAAAGCTTGCTTTTACTAAACTTATTGGTAAGTTAGCTTACTAGCTTACTCAGACTATCCACTGGCAATATGCCAGGCTAATGGCAAGTGGCAGGCAACTACATTACCTGTCACCGTTTATGAGCTGATTTTTAATACCCATGTAATGCTGGTCGTGCGACTAGTTTTAATATAAGTGGAACTATGAATACCGTTTTCATGATCAAAGGCTAACCATTACAAACTGTTTTACGCCAGATCAATTGTGCACAGGCTAATGCCTAATCTAATGCTGGCATTAATTTTTACTGTCAGCGTTTCAATGACAGCAACACTCTCATTTCATGTGGAGTATTCTTAATAGCCAGTTATTATGCAAAGAAACAAGGTACATGTATATATATGCTTTTATTGCATATTATTTTAACGTAATTTTAAGGAGATGTGGTAGATAATTTCAGTTTGTATAATTTCTTTAAAAACAACCCAAAATTTAGCAAGGAAGTTTTGTAGCTCATTGCTTTTTGACACGTTAGTGCAGGTGCCCTTTTCTACAGGTGCTGTCGCTGCTGGAGGAGACCAAACAGAGTATTGCTGACACAGTCTTTTACTGGTCGTGTCATCGTCAATTCAGCAAAGCCGAGACGCAGAGTCTCTTAAAGTGGCTGCGAGAGGCCAAGTTGACTGATGGACGTCTTGATGGTTCCTCATTGGCAGTGCTTATGGCATTTATCTATGCTATCGATGTAGATGATGAGGAAGGTAGGACTGACTGCATGACGATTCGAGGCGGTTCTTTTGTGTCCAGTAAAAGCGTCGATACCAGAATTATGACATGCTCGGTGACTTCCTAGTAGTGATGCAAGAAGTACTAGAAGGCTTCTGCATTGTTAGGCCTATCGTTCGGTCTTAAATATCAACATATTTTATAAGAAAGTGTCGGTATTGTTCTATAATTTGAAATTTTTTTTTATGTTTGAGGTATCTGACTGCCAGGATTTTTCAAGATCAAAATCGACAAAACTTTATCGCGATTAGAATGTTCAGTAAAAAAAATGACACCACCAGTAATACGGCACCTGATTCTATCGTTATTGATATTGGCTATTGCGTTCAAGTTGCAGCGTTACGCGTCACTATTCTGTCAGCCTCTTTGCTGGATTGCAACTATAGTCGCCATAATCGCACTTTTGCTTAAATCGAAGCGTCCCAAGAAAAGATCGAATTCAAACTATTATATCTCTGAACTGAGTAGGTCTATAAAGACAAAAATCACATCAAATTGAAGCTTTTTTCAGCTTTATATTGATTTTATTTTCATTTCCATCACTTTAATGGTGTAAGTTTGCCTTTAAGAACATTTCTAATGAGAAAGAGTTTTTTAATAAACAGTAATGTACATCATTGTGAACATTAATGAGTTCTTATTTAATAATTGCATGAGCTTTTCGTTTGATTCATCACCTTGATTGGTGAAGCTTGGTTGTTAACTAGACATTCGCCTCACGTATTCTATAGAAGGAATGTGACAGATTTTTGTTTTAGCAATTGCAGTCGACGCAACGTAAATAATTCATTCTGAGAACATATACGTTATATGGATTTCACGTTATACGAACTGTAAAGTACGTGTAATTCGTTCCAAGATCTTCCCAAACTCATCCTTGCGGCTCTTCAAAGAGAAAAAAGTAAACCTAACTTTTAATGACTGTACAGTAACTGGTATTATTGGTTTGTATTGAAAACTCTTCTCTTTTTTCTTATCACTTCTGCTTGGTTTAGGGTTCATGGTTTAGTACACTGGACTGCATGGTACTCGTATATACATGTATAATAGAGATACCTCTGTATGCCATTTTCTCTCTCAAGCGTGGCAAAAAAGAAAGTGATATTTTAAAGGCTAACAATGAAACTCTCGTTATTCAAATCAAATTTGAGAACTTGCACTGACTTTGAGCTTTATATTATATGAAATTTCGTACATTATATGAAGTAAAAAGTTTACACAAATTATTTACATTAAAGTGGAATTTAAGTTATAGGAAGTTTGTTATAGGTGCGTATACTGTATGGCATATTCACCAAGTTTTTATTAGGCTAAGGCGCGATTGGTGCCTTGACCAGCCAGTTTTTGTTCATTTCCTCTCACTATTACTTTGTATTCATCCTTCATTTCCTTTAGTGTCCTTTCGAGCTGCCATTCTTTTTTTACATTTAGCCGACTAGAAACATGTCTCCAACAATTTGTCTCACTTCCTTCTAGACGAAGCGGCGAAGTTACCCATGTTCTCCGATAATACTTTCATCTCATCCATTCATGACATGATCAAGGCTGAAGGGGCAAGGCTTAGGGATCGTGGTAAGAACATTTGACTTTGTTAGCACGATGTCTTAAGTGGTTGTTCTACTGGTTCATGCAGCTGGATCTAGCATTAGCTCTGACTCTGTTAAGGTTGGTTGAAACCAGCGAAAAAAGGTTTCTTATGACTTGTAACAGTGGTTGGATATTTTTTTGGATCGAACTCTGGTGAGTTCCTGCCAACAGAAAGACAACAGTTTTTTCGCATCACGAGAATTATTTATTTCATTAAGACTCTTGTTATCAGATGAGATTGTAATAAGCTTGTAGATGTCTTTTTGAACAAGTTAAGTGTTGAACTGTAATCCATAGATGTAAATCTTGTTTAGTCATAGTTTCATAGAACCATCTAAACTAATGAGTCGGCTGAAACCAAAACACTTTTTTTCTAGATAATTGATCTTTGTGGCTGAGGAGTGGCACATATATTGCATACTTTTCTATGTTATATTTATAGCTCTAGCTGCCCCTAAGGATACAACTGCACAGGAGAAATTAGGTAAGTTGTTAGAGTAAATATGCATCCATAGGGCTTCAACTCTAGTTTACTTTGTTCCAGTGGCTAGTTTTCTGTTTATAAATTCTAATGATTCTGCTTTTACTAATATAGTGACATTCCGTTAGAAGCTGCTATCAATTTTTTTGTTAAAATTATCTGGCAGCTAACAGTTGTTTGTCTAGTGCGCACAAGGGTGGACGAGTCTCCAGTGAAACCTAGAAAGTAATTTGTTTAGGTTGAAATGATGGATCTGTTAAGGTTTTGTGGCGGTCAAGTAATGTTAGGTTACATAAAATCTTTAGCAAGGAGTATCGAGATAATTGATTAGTTATAGCTTTTGTCATCTCCCTATTGGATGTAGCTAGATGTACACTAGTTATCATTTGTTCATGGGGAAGCAACAACTGTTCAGGCTTGCACAGTCTTGCATTATCATTGGTTGAATCGATGGGTCGCGCAAAATGGCCTGAGAAATTTTGGTAGTGTGGCCACCCAAGTAAGGCTACTGTTTTGTCCTAGACTTTGTTGAAGAATCGTCCTCATATAAATCAAGTAATTGTCTACCAAAGGACTTGTGCTTCTCATTGGAAACCATAAATTTTCTGTTGTAAATGTTTGCTGATATTCGCTCAGTGTTTTTGCTGTGGAAGCTAGAGTTTCTGTGATAGAGCTTTAATCTAAATTTCTTTTGAAATCAGCAAGAAGTTCTGCACAAGAAATAATGCAATTGTAAAACATGAGCCATGGTTTTTTTCAGTGAAACTAAATGCAAAGAAAGCCGCTTTCGTTTTTGCAGTTTGACCGAAACGCGTACCCCCATTCTCTACTATAAAAATATAGTTATCAGAAATGTGTGAGGCCAAATGTTAAATAATTTTATTAGCAGAAATATGCTGCTCACAATTTTGCTTTTCATCCATCCTAAACTCAAAATAAAAAATTGGAAACCGCCATTTTATGCTGCGAATTCTCAATGAGAAGAAAACTAACTGCCCCATCATTTTGGCAAAATAATACTCCGGTATCCTAAATTTATTGTGACAAAAGTTTGGGTTGATGCGCTAACTCTGTAATCTGTGATTAATGTTTTTGTATAGGTACTAAGGTGAGCTGTTATAAAGGCTTTCTGTAGCCAAATAGTTAATGTGGAAGGCGAGCTGTGGCTTTGGCATTGATTAATTTCTGTGTTAATGTTTTTGTTGTAAATACACTTGTGTTTGTATGCGGAATACAGCAGCCTGCGCTATCTATTCAAATTACTGTGTAAGGGCATTCTCAAGGAAAATAAGGATGTTTTTATTGCTTTGGACTTGCTGGTCATACTTTTTAGACTGTCTGTACGTATATATAGACTTTAGTTACTAAGTTTTATTACATGGCTCAAGTGTTGTGATTAATCAAAATTTGTTCAATGGTAAGTCATAGCAACACAGTCATGCTCTCTCTAAATTTTTAATTCAATGTATGCGTTTTGTGAGCGATATAGAAACCCATAGTAATTATTTAATGCAAACACCCTGTAGTAAAAACATCAAAATTTTATATACATACTATACTGTACATATTAAAAATTAGTAACAAAATAGTATGTTAACCTTGGTAACTATAGCTACCTATAGTAACTTTAGTGTGTTTAGCGGTTATGATCTGCGATAAAATGTAACTTTACTATGTGCAGTAGCAGCATTATATACCGCAGGGAGTTCTTACCTTCGAGACAGACGTATAACATAAATGTTGAATTTAACCTAAATGAATGTAGCTTACTAAACACATACTTAAAGCTAAGTTAAATTATTAATTTTACAAAACTATACTTCAATTTTGTCATCGATTAAAATTTTATCACCTATCTGTTTCTGGTTTCGTTTTCACTATAATTTATAATGAATAACGCTAAACTGAGTGAGAGTGAGCATCGTATCTGTGAAGGAAATATTTGACCTGAGATGGCTCCACAGACGTCATGCCTTTGTCCTCATTTTTTATTGCTGCCAGTGGGTGGTCAAGCCAACCCCTGACCTTTGTGGCGTGGCGTGTCCGGTCCCAATTGATTCATAGATATGGCCGGATGTAACACACACCAATAAAATTTAGAGAAAACACCATGTCACAACACCGTACAACCAGATCAGCAGTTTTTGCTCTTTCTTAGTTAGTTTACTGTTTGCCTTCATGCAATCAACATATCAATATTTTGCTTCGATCATATTTCATTATTCTATATTCAGCTTATATTCAACAATGTGCCTGACATTGGAGGCAAAAGGTCAGTCAACCGCATATGCATATTTCTATACTTTCTTGAATATTATTGTTATTATTTGGCTTAAATCATACATTCATTCATACGTTTTATTATTGTGCTAATTATATCATGTAATTGCATTTAATTCTATCAAGGTTAACTTGTAGTTTTATCTTAATATCGTCTATTACAGACTTCACGGCAGATGCTGATGTTAGATACATATAGTAATAAAGTTACACAATTAAAGCATCACCAGTAGAAGCCTTATTCTCTTCTAGTCAGCACAGTTGTTGCCGCTTTTTATAAGTGAAGTTTTAAGAACTTCACAGTGAAGTCTTATCCAAAGAGAAGAGGACAACTTCGTCACCCAACATAGGACATCTTCGTCACCCACTATAGGACATCTTCGTCACCCACCAAAGGACAACTTCGTCACCCAACAAAGGACATCTTCGTCACCCACTATAGGACATCTTCGTCACCCACTATAGGACATCTTCGTCACCCACCAAAGGACAACTTCGTCACCCAACAAAGGACATCTCCGTCACCCACTATAGGACATCTTCGTCACCCACCAAAGGACAACTTCGTCACCCACTATAGGACATCTTCGTCACCCACCATAGGACATCTTCGTCACCCACCAAAGGACATCATCGTCACCCAAAGCAGGACATTGTCATTTAGCAATAGGACAATCTCTTCATTCACTAAACGAAATTACTCTTACCGTACGATACACACGTAGTCAATGAACCGTAACTATCGTTATTTACATGCAAGCAAGCTGGAATCGAGGACCACAGGATTGGAAGCTAAGTAATTGATTATTAGCATTCCTTTACAACAAAACAGTGTGAGTTGTCTAACCTTGCCTCATTACAGCATTTACATAAATACTTGCATGTTGACTTCATTTTGGAATTGGATATCTGCTTTGACCTTTTGTTATATCATTTGCTACTTATGTAAGCTGAGCTGGTTGTACAATTGTGACACTCTAGAAAAACGCTCACCTTTAGTCTTCGGTGTGTGCATACATTTTGTCATATCGGTGGTCCAGTTTGGGACTGGTTGGCTGCGCCGGTAAACGTTAGAAAGGTTCAGTTTGGCCCTTCTGCTGGCAGCAGTTTTTATAGAGACCCAGGGTCATCGCTCATGTACGTATACGCGTAGGTTAATTTTCCATTAAGTAGGATAGCTTTTAATCAGACGACAATAGTGCATTAGGCATTGTTCACTGGTCACTCATTAGCCCATCAGTTGGTTAAGATATGAGATATAGCTCT
Source organism: Watersipora subatra (assembly GCF_963576615.1). NCBI lineage: Eukaryota > Metazoa > Bryozoa > Gymnolaemata > Cheilostomatida > Watersiporidae > Watersipora > Watersipora subatra. The sequence continues at coordinate 41,230,926 of NC_088718.1, read as the reverse complement.
GTTTGACTAAAACAAGCTCACAATAGCGTGTATCATACACATTTGTTTACAACCACCTTTGCAGGAAGTAGACAGTGCTAGTTATTGAGTTATTGAAGTTTGGCTGTAATAGTACAGCATTCTTATCTAATAGCAATTAGGCAGTGCTAATCAGCTAAAATGTCTGGTAATGGTCTTGATTCAGATCAACTCAGTGAGCCAAGCCAAAACACTGAGCAAATTGATGACTCTGGTCAAAGTGAAATATTAGTTGCTGTCGTTAGTCAAAGCGAATTGTTAGATGAAAATCCAGAAAGCGCTAGTGATGCTGCAGATAGTATAGTAGGCGCTGACCAGCAACGACGCTCGCAGCGCGAAACAAAGCTGTCTTTAAAAGCCAGGGAAAATAGATGTTTAGAATTGTCGCACTCACTCCTTCAAAACATGAGTGAACAACTACACAAAAATGAAGAGTTTTTGAGACATGCTGACAGTCAGCTTTATCAAACTGTTGAAGCTTTTCTCACAGATTTAGATAAAAACACAGCAGTTATTCACTCCCAATTTAATGAACTACAGAAAGTATCAGAAGTTCAACCTGATGTAAATGTAACAGCGCTCTATGAACAGTACAGGGCTGATGTAAGCATTATGTTCGAGTACGGTGCTAGGAGAAGGGAGGAGGAAATGCACGATAGAGAGGAAGAAAGAAGAGTACAGGAATTAGAACAAGCCGTAGAAGAATCAAGAAGGAAGTTAGAAGAGGATATGAAGGTAATGACAGCCATGATGGAAGCCCGTAGAGCACGCATGCAAACCTTGTTGCAACAGCAGACAACTTCCCCAGTAGATATGCGACGCTTTAGCTCACCTAGCATCCACACTTCAGCACATGCAGTGACTGCACAAGTACAACAAGCAAGCACAGTGTCCACACATGCAGCGCCTGCACAAGTACAACAAGCAAGTACAGTGTCCACACTTGCAGCGCCCCCACATGTACGATCAACACTCGCAGCTTCTACACGAGAACTACAAACAAATACAGTACCCACATCTGCAGCATCTCCACCGGTAGAATTAGCACATGCAGCACTCATGCCCACAGTATCAACACATGTACAGCAAACACATACATCGCCCACACACGTTCAACCAACACAGACAGTGCCTGCATATGCAGCACCTTTACACGCACCACAGGCAGGTGCACCTATAATCTCAACACCGAGTGCTCAGGCGTTCATACCCAAAACACCATCACTTGTGACGAAACCAAATCCTTATGTTCCCAACGGCTCACCTTATCAAAGTTCAATGACAGAATCACACCCGGCTGAAGTAGCCAAAGCAATAACAGATCACATGCACATATCACTGATTGCCCCACCTGAGCCTGGAGTATTCACAGGTGACCCACTACAATACGCGGACTGGCGTGTAGCCTACAATTATCTAATTGGTGCAAGGGCTGGATCGCCAATAGAGAAGCTCCATAGGCTCAGAAAATACGTCGACGGTGAAGCTAAAGAAACAATAAGTGGATACTTCCGCCTACAGACGGAAGATGCCTACCAAGAAGCCTTGCAAACCTTGGATGAGGAGTTTGGAAGGCCCGATCTTGTAGAAGACGGCTTTCGTGACAAACTAGAAAGCTGGCCTAAAATTGGCAAGTTTGACAAGGATGCTCTGAAAAAGTACTCTATATTTCTAAAGCAGTGTGTAGCAGCACAGTCATCCCTCAACAGTCTGAAGGTCTTGAGCGACAAAAGAGAAAACAAAAAGTTTATCAAATGCCTGCCCGAATGGGTTGCTAACCGCTGGCTGACAATCGTAACAGAAGAAGAAGAAAAGCAAGGCTTCCCGCCTTTTTCTAAATACGCATCCTTTGTAGCTTTTCAAGCTAAAGTAAGTAACAACTCCATGCGAGAATCTGGAGAATCTGCAAACCACAAAGGAAAGAATGACTCGGCAGACGCCTATCAGCATAAAACGCGACAAGGTCAGAGAAGCTCAGAAGGTGCCTCAAAAGGCAAAAGGCAATTCGGTGAAGCTCCAGCCAAAACAAGCCAAATCAACGCGCATCAAACTAGCACTCAAGCCGCCACAAATTGTTTGTATTGCAAAAAAGGAGGACACAAAACTACCGAGTGCCGATCACTTACCAAACTACCTTACAAGGATAAGTGTAGCTTTGTTACTGAAAATAAACTATGCTTCCGATGTTTAACCTCAGGTCACTACAAGAATGAATGCAAAAGTAATGTGACATGTAACACATGCCACAACACTCATCCAACAGCCTTTCATTTCATTCCCCGAGACGAGTCTACAGCTGAAAATGACACAAAAGGTTCAAGCGCAGACAAGAAAGATGATTCGAATGAGAGAACTGATAGCAAACCCAAGGCACTAAATGCCAATGCAATAAAGCAACAGTCACAGAAGCTCCTCAGTATGATTGTGCCCGTCTTTGTTACACATAACAACAAACAAGAGCTAGTATACGCGCTGTTAGATAGCCAGTCAGATGCCAGTTTCATCAGCAAAGATATAGCCGAGAAAATAACTCCCACTTATACCCAAGAAGATGTGACAATTCGCACACTAAACGGAGAGACGACAAAAAGACTGAAGCGCTATAATTTACTGTTGAAAGGCTTTGGAGCTGCCAACCTTGAACAGCTAAAGATATCAGCTTATGAGCAGGATGATATACCATGCAATAAGGCACAGATTCCAAACAGGAACCATGTACGAAATATGCCACACCTTAGGTCAATAGAAAGAAATCTACCTCCAAAGCTCGACATTCCTGTTGCACTACTTATTGGCACTGATTGCTCACAGGCACTCATGCCGAGAGAAACAATCTCAGGCGCCGACGGCCTACCCTTTGCAATCAAAACATTGTTCGGCTGGACGCTATGTGGTCAAGTCTCTGAGTGCAATCATGTTCAGCATGTGCACACCACAGCTCTCAGCAAAGAAGAACACAATCTGTCCAGGACGTCACAAAATGATATGAAGTTTTTAGAGTTGTTAAATGATGGGCTGACAAAATTGGAAAACGGATCTGTTAGTCTGCCATTGCCCTTTAAGGAAGAACCACAGCTTCCCAATAATAAGATACAAGCTGAAAGACGATTTGAACAGTTGCTAAAACGTTTCAGGAAGGACGAGGCATACAAAGGAGAATACTGCACTTTCATGAAAGAGTTGATCTCCGACAAACATGCTGAGTTAGCACCCAGCAACACCAAAGATAAGGAAACATGGTACATTCCTCATTTCGGAGTGTACCATCCCAAGAAGAAAAAACTGCGCATCGTTTTCGACGCTAGCGCAAAATATATGGGCAAGTCGTTTAATGAGTTATTGCTGATTGGACCAGATCAGATGAACAACTTAATGGGAATCTTACAAAGGTTTCACCAGAATACTATAGCACTGTCATGTGACGTGCAGAAAATGTTCCATAACTTCATCGTAGCACCAGAACACCGCGATTTCTTGCGGTTTCTGTGGATAGACGACGCCACAGAACAGATCGTGGAATATAGGATGACACGTCACTTGTTTGGAGCTACCTCTTCACCAAGAGTAGCTACCTTTGCACTTCGAAAAATTGCCTCTGAACACAAAGATGACATGATCAAATTCAAGTTCAACGCTCCCTCTGCTAGTCACACAGGAGGCCTGTGGGAGCGGAGCATCAAAACTGTCAAGGCTGTGCTAAATGGTATGACACAAACCTTCAAAGGAAGATTAGACACCCCCAGCCTTCGAACCGCCTTCTATGAAGCGATGTATACAGTCAATAGTCGACCACTGGCGACCGACAATTTAACCAACCCATCAGAAACATTTATCACTCCAAATCACCTTTTGACAGCCAAACCTCAAACCTTATCAACCACGCCAGGAGACTTTGACAACCAAGAAATCTATGACAGAAAACAATGGCGGAAGGTACAGCAATTCGCAAACATATTTTGGGAACAATGGAAGGTAGACTATCTTTGCACACTAGACACTCGCCAAAAATGGCAAAGCAAGTGCCAGAATCTAGTCGAAGGTGACATTGTTTTGCTGACCGATGACAACACTCCCAGGAATCAATGGCGGACAGGGGTGATCGAGGAAACTTTCCCAGGGAAAGATAATCTTGTGAGGCGTGTAAAGATTCGTCTCACGAATAGGATGCTAGATAGGAAGGGGAAACAAATGGAGGCAGCTTCTGTACTGGAAAGGCCAGTTCAAAAACTGGTGCTTCTCCTCCCTGCAAAACGAGACTAGTTGTGAGCAGTGGTGCACATGGTAATATAGATAGTCTATTATAGCATATAGTAGTAGTTTAGTAGCTATAATATCTCAACTGTAGCAGTAGTACAATATTCTTACAACTTTTCGATCTGGTTAATTTCGCCAAAATTAAGGTGGGAGTGTGAAGGAAATATTTGACCTGAGATGGCTCCACAGACGTCATGCCTTTGTCCTCATTTTTTATTGCTGCCAGTGGGTGGTCAAGCCAACCCCTGACCTTTGTGGCGTGGCGTGTCCGGTCCCAATTGATTCATAGATATGGCCGGATGTAACACACACCAATAAAATTTAGAGAAAACACCATGTCACAACACCGTACAACCAGATCAGCAGTTTTTGCTCTTTCTTAGTTAGTTTACTGTTTGCCTTCATGCAATCAACATATCAATATTTTGCTTCGATCATATTTCATTATTCTATATTCAGCTTATATTCAACAATGTGCCTGACATTGGAGGCAAAAGGTCAGTCAACCGCATATGCATATTTCTATACTTTCTTGAATATTATTGTTATTATTTGGCTTAAATCATACATTCATTCATACGTTTTATTATTGTGCTAATTATATCATGTAATTGCATTTAATTCTATCAAGGTTAACTTGTAGTTTTATCTTAATATCGTCTATTACAGACTTCACGGCAGATGCTGATGTTAGATACATATAGTAATAAAGTTACACAATTAAAGCATCACCAGTAGAAGCCTTATTCTCTTCTAGTCAGCACAGTTGTTGCCGCTTTTTATAAGTGAAGTTTTAAGAACTTCACAGTATCTCTTTCAGACATTGTGAGAGTGATTTCGGCGAATAGGATGTCGCCATCTTCGTTATCTCGACATATTCAGCACACCATCTGCAAAGTTTTGATTTCGAGAGAAATTGCTGTTGATATCGTATGACAAAAAATGTCATATGGTTGGAATGAAAAAACAGTGTGTGACATAGTACGGTTAGAAAAATCGTAATTACAGGGTCATCGTAATCTGGAGTGCTCTGTAGTTTAAATACAACTATGCATAGTATATACCGTAACACCTCTCTTTGAACGCCACCTCTGATAGAACGCCATTTCAGAAAAATACAGCGCCAACTTGTGTCAAACAGAATGCCATCTCTGTTTGACCACCACTTTGACATTCTTTGATCTTTATGTACCCATAATAGAAAGTGATCAGTGGAAGTGTCCTTAAAATAGTACTTATAATGACTTGGGTAAATCAATAACAATTAATTCTTTCATTGTTGCTGTAATGGTTGCCATGATTTTAGTGTTAATGTACTTGAGAAGATCGATTGTCACAATCATCAGAACAACACTCTGATTCCCAGTCACTCAAGTCTAAATCATATCCGTTATCTTCAGATTCGTCCCTAATGTGGTTTGCAATATGACCTGATGACTTGAAAGCGGTTCGATGAAGGATGAGACTAGTCTTCATGAACGGCGTACGCCGTAATAGCAGCCATTGTTATGACATACCGAAGTCCGTTTTCTTACTCCCAGGCTTCACAGTTTTATCTTTAAAACTTTGAAAGCAACACCATCGAAATAATTAATAACTGTATCCGGCTAATATTTTTTACCCAAGGTAGTTCTTTGTTTAAGTCGGTCGGATACATTGACTTACATGAAAGACGGTTTAGCAAAATTTCAGAGGCCAACGATTTTAATGTCGCCCGAATGAGCGTGCCAAATATAGGCAACATTAGCAGCGCTTCGCCTGTAAAAGGGTTAAATTTATCTTCCTATACATTCTGACGAGCTAGTTGAAAAATACAGCGTTACCCTCTATTTGAACATCACTTCTAATAAGTATTCACTATTATAGGGGAAGGGTTGAAAAATATAGCGCCATGGCATTCAAATTTTTGGTTTTAGAGGTTTTACGTTAATTATACTTGATGCATAATTATATTATATTTCTTCACAATTCATCGCGCAGATATGTATTGGACATAGGGAGTGATAACGGAGACACACTTCACAATTCGCTTTTATTTGTTGGGCCATTCTCTACAGTGCTGAGTAGTTTTCTGATTGCTTTTAATATTATTGCAGTACTTACACATACCCAACCAGTATATCTAGTATACATATTGAATTTACAGATAAAGCTCCCGTTTCATCGACTTGCCTGCCAAATTTACCTGAGATTAGTTTGGTGTGTGATAAGGTTAGCTCGTCACATCTCATTCTTTTATTAACAGGCCTTCACGCTGTCATACAGTTTGCTTGGTCGCTGACACTACGTGTGGCCGCTCAGCACCCCCTTATTCCTTCTGAGGCAGCGCAGTGCTGTGAAGAAGATGATGATCTTATAGAGTCAGCATTCCTTGGACAAGTCTTCAAATTCCTTACAGATTCTGTCCTTAGTTCCCCAGGCTTTACAGGAGAGGTAAATCCAGCAGCTGTACAATAGTGCATTTTCAGGGGAGGCAACATGTTGTATTCAGTTGGACAGTTTTGCACCAACATGAACACACTCTTTTTAAATGAAAAGTTTCTGCTTTTATTTTAAAATCTTGTTATAGTAAATTATCACATGTTTGTGTTGGGTAAAAAGTTTATAATCTGAAGATTATATTGGGGTTGAAAGCAGCAGGGTTTTTAGTGTTGTATATTTAAGGTGAATATTGAACTTTACGAATAACAACATCTACAATTGCATGAACTGAAAGGTGAACAAATTTTTATTAGTCCGAGTTATCTATTTTCAAGCGAGTCAAGCTTTGCTTTTTCTCTATGTTGGATACATTTCTCCATCGTCAGATTTTTTTATCCGATTTCACTGTAAATTGTTTTTTGGAAAGGAATTGCTAAAAAGGAAAATTTCAGGTACTTGTCAATTCCCTACACATATGGAGATAGCGATTGGTTTACGTGTAAGGCATTCGGTTTTCAATTTTGACGAGTTGCAGAGTTTTTTCCTTGATTGAGGTACACGATGAGTTTTCGTTAGGTCGCTCTGCTGAGGTAACTGCAGTTGACTATTCTACCTTTCCTAAATCAGCAGAACCAGCAATTCATTAGCTCCCCTTCCTGTCACCATCAATAGATATTTTTGAAACTTCACTATAACTTCTGATTCACAGGCTAGACACTTTAGACTAATGTCTTAACCAATGTAATGACTATTTGTCCAATCAATCCATTGTGTTCCGTATAGTTTAATGGTTAATATTGTCGCCTGTAGATCTGGAGGTCTTGAGATCAAATCCAGTGTCATGCGGATGTTTTATTGCTAGAATTCAATTGCTATAACTGGACACAGGGTTTAGCAAAAAGACCAAAAGACAAGCACCGAGGTTTATTTGGTTGATAGCTACTGCTCTCCTCATTTATAAGCCTTAGTTATTGATAAATGAGAAATAATATATGTAATATTTGATATTACGCGGAAGGAATAAAACTTTCTCTTCTGATTCCTTCTATCTGAAACCAGCTTCATTAAAGATGGCTCACAAATTCGTTGTCAATAAAATGTGATTTTTGAATCAATATTCAATTGTCAGAAATGATAAAGTGCAGCACAAATGTCAAAGCCTTTTATTTTTGTGTTACCATAGCGATTATTTTAATTGTGCCAAATTTCACGCAGTCACAAAATTCTGCACACGCATTTAAATAGATGACTAAAAGGTTGACCAATATGGGGCTGACACCCATGGCACGCAGCATATTATAGTGACACTCAACCAACTGAGCTAATCGAGCACCTTATCTTCCACTAGCATTCCGATGCCTCGGCAAAATGGCATCAATATCTATTCTTAGTGCCAATATTTATCCTTTGTTTTGTGTCAGAAAAAGTGAACAGGTGGAAGGGTAATGGCTAATAATAATTATATATAAATAACTATACAGAGCCAGTTAACAGAATGGTATGACCTTGTCAACCTTAAAAGAAGGCACCCTTTAGCCAGTGGTTCTGCTATGAATGATATTAGTTATTCGTCTGAACAGTTTTTCTTGTCCTGAATAAATTCATGGCTCACTCTATTGCAGGATGAGTTTTATATGAGGAAGATGCATGATATGATAACTACCTTCCTGGTTCAGATGCCATTCAAGGTAAACTGCTTATTTTAGTCATACCAGTGTTATCAGATCTTCTATTGTTTATTTATTACGTTGCTATGTAATGAGTTGATGACTATATCTTTTTCATATTGCTGTAATAGAAGTATTTTCTACTACAGTCTGACTTTTACTGTCATCAGAAGGATTGGAGTTATCTGTTCCTACAAATTTGTATAGAGGTTTCACAGCATATAGCGATAAATGCTATTCTGTAAATGTTAGCTGGTTTCTGGTTTATCGTTGCGCAAATATTTGCTACTCCAAGGCATATGCCGAAGCATGCGGGTGGTCATTGCATTCATCAGTTGTTTGTTTTAAGGTCAAGGAACTTAGAGACATCGGTGATGACAGCGCCAGAATTCTTCTGCACCACCAGCAAAATGGCAGGGAACCACCAAGCAATCTCAGGAAAGACTTTGAACAGCTCTTGCATCTGGTTGGTAGTTCCTGGTTTTGCTACTGACCTGTTGGTATCATTTATTACTGAGTTTGCCTCGGTTCTACTGATGTCCGCTCCAGTTAATAAGGCTGGTCGTACTATTTCGTAGTGTGACAACGGTAATCTCATAAAATATCGGTGATCATTTGTAATAACAATGTTCACACTATCACAAACCTCTCCGCATTTACAATGGTGAATAGTGACACATTGTTCTCATTACAAAATATGGTCGCTGAAATACTAGCCCCGCAGTAACTATCATGAAGATAATATAAACTAAGCAATTCGCGACAGCCAATCACCATCGCCGAAGTGGGACACATCGCACAGACTATCGTGAATGCTTGGCAAAATATCGGAAAAGTTTGACAGCTGCGAGGCTTCCCGACATATTCGCGTTGTCTAAGCGATGCTATCGGTTTACTGTGCACATAGTACATAGTCGATAAATTATCACCGAGGTGACATTCCCGATGTATGGTGATATACCGTGTACCAGCCTTTATCTGTTTGGTGCTGTGAATAGCACCTGCTCAGGCTATCATCCTCTTGGCACCTGTTACAGCTAATATCATGGATTGGCTTCAAGTACCTGCTCCAAGTTGTTGTCCTAGTGACTCGCAAGTCATATTTCTAAATTTTAAAATATCCCTTTACGCTTTCACACAGATTGGTGAGTTCTACTCCATGGAGCAGAATCGATATGACCTTTCCGAAGAATACTGGTGCGTAGCTAGACCACCCCCACCTAAGCAGGTTAGAGCCTAGTCTATTTATTAGAGATGTATTTATCACTTGTATATGCTATTATCACTTGATGAGTATCACAATACTCGGGTGTTTTTAACGTCTATTTGAAATCAAACTGGCAGTTTGGTGTTGCTCGAGTTGTAATTTAATTTTTTTTCGATCATGAAAACATTCATACGGAATAAAGTTAATAAATTGTGTTTGAAATTAATTTTATCAGTAGTCAGCGCTTGAAACTTTTCGAAGAGACAAACGTCATTCGCTGCATGTGAGTTTGGAATGTAATTCACATGGATTCATGCGAATTCATATTGTGAAGGAGTCGCCCATCACTATTTCTAATTCCATATATTAATTTCCGCACCCTTTTTAAACTATCCCACTGTTACATAGTTATATATTTATACAAGTTAAAACATGTCAAACAAATCTCGTTGGAACGATAAATGACTATGCTTAGTTGAAGTGGCATGGGCATTCTTATAGTTTGCAAAATTAGTTTAATCGGAGTATGCTTTTTGGTAGTTATAGATTTAGTTGTCAAAAGGAATGCTGTCAAAACTCTGCCTAGTATTATTCTTAAAAACTGATAATTATATTTATTAAAACTGTTATGGGTTTAAAGGTCAGCAGGTCAATTAGGGATCAGAAAGTAGGCCAGTGCTCTTATGCTGTTGTTTGTCATTCTGGTGTTCATCCGTGGAAGAGTGTATTTTAGTAATTGCTTCTATTGACTTTGAAAGTAACTGTAAAGTGGTCAATAGAATAACTGACTAATAGATTACTTAGACACCAAACCTGTCATTGTGATCTGTGTAATAATCTCATATTCATCGCTTTATTGCTGCAAACCATCATTCAGTCGAATGATCTTTACGAAAAACAATACAAAAAAATAATTGTTTTACAGCAATGCTTTGCCAAGCATGCTTTTTGGATTGTGTAGATATGTTTTGTAGTCCCAAACCGGAGCTTCTAATATCTCTTTTGCAGATCTCACTCCACAAATTCTTGAGGCTTGCTGGAGAGTTGGTACCACCTCCGCTCTTCGTAACGTATCTTGGTATGCTAACTGGTCTTAGTTCAAGCTGCTCTGGAGCCATCAACTGCTATAACATTCTCAAGGCTAATGGTAAGAAGTCATTGGTATACTCTATGGTCAGGAGAGAACAACTACAAGGTGGTTTAAGGGATTAAATGCATTCCCTCTACTTCAAATCCCTCTCGTTGTTGGTTGAAATATTGCAATACTTTATACAAAATGATTTTGATGCAGTTTCAAGGCTGTTTTATTGTCACATTTGTTAAGTATTGGATTACAATCCGTCAGGAGCTCAATCGTGTGTTGGTATGTCGACCAAGGCAACAAACATCCGTACACGAGTGTAAGTTGACATGCAGTCACAGCATAAACAACAATTTATAGTGTAACAAATTTTAAGTCCAAAGCAACATGCTTAGTCTTTTCTTCTAGAACAAACTAAAAGCTAAGGCATTTAAAATCGTATTATTTCTTAGGCGGTATCATTTTTGTCCTTCCGTTTTGTGAGAGTTCGCTAAACTTCGGTCACATGATCCTTTTTGTACAGAATGCTGCAATAATACGTCTGTCCATTAAACCAGTTCCTAGATATTCGATATGTTGACGGATCTTCATTACACCGATGCGATTCTGATTCCGATGGCTATGAACTGATTGTCAACGTATCATAGTTTTTTAAAAACTTATTAATAGCATACATTTTTTGTGTTTTTCTCTATGTTGTTGCTGATCATTATTCTCCGAAGGTCAGGATTGCGGAGTTTTAGCTGTAGCAGTTTGACGATTTGGCAGTTTTTAGTTAACATTATGAATCCCTAGGGATTTTATCAATATTTAATTTTTTTAAAGGTTGACTTGCAACAAAATTCACATCACAGTTATTTGATATCAAAAGATTCACCATGTCTTACTCTGTTGTGTTGTAGGTGCAAAATATGTGGAAATGTGATTACAAGCTCTTAAAGGCTAAAAAACGAACAGTTAATTGCAGCTACACGAGACCGCCGTAGTTTGGATTCTCTTTCCAAAACGGCTCAAATGTGACGTAGCTGTGTTAGGTGGTTTCTGTTTATACTTTCATGCAACCTTATTCGTCGAAATATTTCACAAATATAATTCACGCATTCAATAAAACCATGCCTATTGTTCTTACGCGTCTGTTTTATTGTCATTTTAATGCTGTTACTTTTAGCAGTGATATCTTATAACTTACCGTAAAAATTTGTTTAATTTTTTAGCCTTAGCTTGAAGGAGTACATATCATTGTCTGATAATCATGACGAGCCTGTTCGTCATATGTGATAATCGAAAAGTGCTGCAGAAATTATTTGCGAAGTATTGGGTCACATGATCAGATTACGACTTGCCGATTAGACCAAACCGAAACAAAACTGTAAAGTAGCGACCATCTATATTCAATATGGGGACTTCGGTAAAACCCGAAGTGTTTGTCATAAACTTGTGTTGCGAGAAGTTTTATATCGAGCCTTTTATTGGCCTTTCAATTCACGCGAGAACATCAGGTGACAAAACAATAACCAAATGTAATGACAACGTCAGAGAAATAAAGAGATTCCAATCTACGGCGGCTTTTCGTTTTTGAGCTTTTAAGAGCTTGTAATCACATTTCCACGTATTTGGCAGCTACAACACAACAGAGTAAGGCATGGTGAATCTTTTGATACCAAATAACTGTAATGTGAATTTTGTTGCAAGTCAACCTTTAATACTTTTATAAATATACATATGGGAAGGTCATGTCATGCTTTACGCAATCCTCGGGTTACATCCTCAGGATATTTTGTCTTGGCTGCATGAAATAGGCGTGAAGATAAATATAATCAGTGATTCTTTGTTTAAATATGTGTATATTCATATGACCTGCTTAAATGCACAGAAATAACGTTTCACTCATCGAATATTTGACAGTCGATAAAAAGCAGCTCATTGTGTTAAATTCAGTATCATTATGTTGATTTAACACATTAAACATGGATCAAACATTAGAGAGTTTACAACTTGTTCTGTTAATACTCCCATGCCTCATCCCGAGTATGCCCTTTAGGGTATACACTAATACTAAATTGTATACTATTGTATATAAAGTTATTATATATAAAGTTGTTATATTGTATATAAAGCTGTATACTAATAATAAATTGATCATGTCTATAGATTTAGTAGTTTTACTAAAAAGTTGTTATAATGAACTGCGATTTGCATTTGGAAATTGTCTAAATTGCTTCTTACTAGTACCCTGCCAGTCCTGTGTGCCGTGAGAGATCATCAGGTGTAATATCTATGTGCACAATTATTCCAAACAAAATGTGGTAAGGCAGTTGGTTGGTACAGTTGGTAGCTCATTGGCCTACTATACCCAATGTCACTAGTTCGACTTTTACTGAAACCGTTCTTTTTTTCTTAACCTTTAAACATGCCTTCACGCAGACAGATGGCGGACTATTATAGTAAAGATTGGGAAATTGAGTTTGAATATTTGCAATAATTTAGCTCCTATCAGTTCTTTTTAGTAACTAGGCAGTGCACATTTCTGGAATTACCAGTTGTCACTTTATGGATTTGGAACGTCACAAATGATATAGTCGTTCCAACTAAAACTACTCAGCAACTCTTATCAAGGTTCATTCTTTCCCACTATTTAAACATTGGCTCTATGTAACCATGTCAAGGCGTTGAAAGCAGCCTTTTTTCCACCATGAATCGCTCTGTTGTCAAAGCGGTTCAGTTTTGCAGCAATGACACCAGCTAGGTGCTAGGTTTGACTGCTGACAGTAACTCGTAAATATAATCCATCAGCCTTTTCCATCATCTCCTATCCGTCTCCTGAAGGTAACTGTGGTGTCGGAGCTAGCAGTAGTAACAGTAGTAGCAGGATTAACAGTAGCAGTAGTAAAATGTTATCAGTGATATTAGTAGTAGGACTACTAGTACTAGGAGTAAGAGAGTAGCTAATATAGTGAAACCTCAACTTATGAAAGACTACATACGAAATTTCGAAGCCACAAAAGGTGTTTTGGTAAAAAATTTCACTTCGATTTACGAAAGAGTAATTTGCTAGCGAAAGTTAGTAAACAACGAGAGTTTCATTTTCTTTGGTTTTATAATTTAAAGTTATCATACATGTATATCCCCTACAAAGTAGGACAACTTCACTTTCTAGCCGTTCAAGTTTTATGTTTCCCATTTGATGACATGTAGTTTTTCAGATTGTGCCAATAAAAATAAATCTTTCTATTAACATTGTTAAAACCTTTATTCCGATCACTCCTCTACATCCTCCCATTCTTCGCAATTTTCACTTAGTCTCATATAAATGACCGACACCAAAGGTAAACAAACATACCTTTCATAATTTGTATTTGTTATTTCTCTGTTTTTCTTTCCATGTGTAATTTTTCTATTAGTATGTGGTAATATAATTCTAACATGTATTTGTTATGGGCTTTAACTATTGCATGTATTTATAATTTATACAAATACAGTGAAACACGGATAACTCAAACTTCAAGGGACCGAGCAAAAGTGTTCGAGTTATTAGAGCGTTCAAGTTATCAGGACAGTCATAAGTGCACGTATTTATCAGTAGATACATGTACATATACAAACTATATATCAATCAAAAGCATAGATTGCTTGTTGCAAGTTAAAGGGTCTCTCGTGTGAAGTTTTAAATATTTTTAATCAGAAAGTATAGATATTTTTTTATCACTTGAGATTTGTTTGTTGCTTTAGGTGATGTGACTGCCAGGACGTTCTCAGATTAAAATTGGCACAACTTGATCGCGGTTAAAACGCTCAGAAAAAATACATGCGTATTTTTCTACCTAGCGTTTTAACCAAGATCAATTTTGCAGTAAGTCAGTTATTACAAAACTGCTTTACTATTAAAAACCCATTATCAATTTTGCCGATATTACTTTAAAGTTATCCAAATTTTACCTCGCTTTTCTTGCATTCGGAGGGCTTATCGCTAAGCGGATGTTTGGTAAAATTTGATTTTTGCAAACCTTTAGAAAAGTCGTTAATGAAAATATTTGCCGATGTTGGTAATAACGAGGCCTAAGAACTACTAAAAGTCGATGTTTATCTCTATGGCTTGGAATAAAGTGATATTCTAAAGCGATAGTAACAACCGTCTCGGTAGCCGTTTGGCACAAAACTGTTCGGGTTAACGGAGTTTCGGTCGAGTTATCTAAAGCCATTTATCATTGCGTGGGAACGGACCAAGCAAATCTATTCGAGTTAACCATGTGTTCGATATATCCGAGGGCGATTTATCCGAGTTTCACTGTATTATGCTCTGGTGGAATGCCCGCCGTTGCACGGGTATTAAAAATCAGCTTATAAACAATTAGGGGTAATGTAGTTGCCTGCCACTTGCTATTAGCTTGGCACATTACCTATGGCTAATTTGAATAAGCTTATTTATAAGAGCTAACTACTTGCTCTGACAGGAGATCAAGTATAAAATTACGTTGCATTGTAATGGAGAGCGGTAGCGTATTTTTCCTCGTAGCGAAATATATCGCCCAAAAAATCCATCAATTTCGCTTAGCTAAATTGGTAAGGCATTTGCCTGGCTAACCAGAAAATCTTCTGCGTACAGATTCTTCATTCAATTATTTTAAAAGCTATAGCTGGACAAACTGAACTACCCATGGAGCTTAAGAATTATATATGTATATGTTCAAGCTTTGTAGGGGAATTTATATGATATAATCCATTTCTACTTATAAATATTTCTGTTTGCGAAATGGCTTCAAAACGGATCAATTTTGTAAATAGAGGTTACATTGCATTGGCAGCAGCAGTCTTAGAGCTAGTTGTCCTATAGCTAGTAGTATCAGAGCTTGCTGTCCCATAGCTAGTAGTCTCAGAGCTAGTTGTCCTATAGCTAGTAGCATCAGAGCTTGCTGTCCCATAGCTAGTAGTATTAGAGCTAATTGTCCTATAGCTAGTAGTATCAGAGCTTGCTGTCCCATAGCTAGTAGTCTCAGAGCTAGTTGTCCTATAGCTAGTAGCATCAGAGCTTGCTGTCCCATAGCTAGTAGTCTCAGAGCTAGTTGTCCCATAACTAGTTTTGGCATCATTATCAAAGCTAGCAGCTATTAGCTAATGGTCAATACCAGTTAGCATATACTGCATGCTGTATGACTGGTCAGTCTGAACAAATAATTTGATGAAAGCTGTTCTCTGTACTCCCAGCTTGTGGATACATCTTTGTAAACTCAAATGGTCAGCACTTTCTTCACACGCTCAGCTCATGTGTTATATCCAGGCGATCAGGCCAGCCTAGTTTCATGGGATCACGTGTTCGCCTCTCTCAACCAGTACTTTACTACCCTAAGACAGGATGTGAGCAGCAAGGAGCTGGAAGGAGCACACCTTTCCTCTCGTGCCCCCATCATACGTGACATCACGGAGCAAGAATTATCTGGTCTCATCGCTGTCTGCAAACTTATCACTATGGTTGCTGAAAAGGTTGTAGTTCAAGTTTGATAAAAGTTATATGCGATATGTATCTGTCATTTTTCATATTATAAATTTAATACTTAGAAAATGTAAAGGTTGAAATGTGAGTTTTCGCATAGCTTTGTAACTTCAAGTTTCTGTATAGATCTCAAGGCAGTGATTCTGAATTATTTTCTGTCATGTACCCCTTCCTCCACTGCGACCACCCCTTTGTTTTAACTGTGATCAAGTTTTGTTGATTTTAATCTTGAAACATCCTGGCACTCAGATCACCTCAAACAGCAAAAACAATCACAAATGATAGAAAGATGCTGATACTTTCTGACAAAATCTGCCTGAATTTTGTTTAAGTTCATCTTTAACGCGGGGGAAGACATAACGTAGCGAGTGATAGGATTATTTCGTCAATGAAAAAATTTTTGGTAGTACAAATTCAGTGTGCGGTTGAGGTATTTTTTTTCACTAAATTTTCCCTGCAAAAATGGCTAAACACTTAGAAGAAAAGGAGAGAGCTGTGATTGTTCACCTTAACAAGGCTCTGTCTTATCCTTTTTGTAACCTATTCATTGCTGGTGTATGTGCCATGCTTCATGTTACAGAGCACAGAGGTGAGGTGTGCTCTCATGGAGTCTCAGCTTTGGTTACCCTCAGTCGTGCTGTTCGGGTTGGTTGGCTGCAGCGTCCCCATATCTCTGAAAGCGGAGATCCTCTTAGCCTTAGCATCATTAGCTAAGAGCCCAGAGTGTGCAAGTCCTCTTTGGCAGGCTCTGGAGGTATCTCAGGTGCGTCTCGTAGTTGTGCTACTATCGAGACAATGGAACCAATGTGACACAGTATAGTCTTTTTGACAAATTTTGTTATTTGCCAGATTTTTGCTTCATTCCTGCAGCTTTTCACTGAACTCTAAGCATGACCCTATAAAGTTTTATATTGTTTAGCTACTGGTCACCACAACTAGTCACGGGTTCTCTGCAAAGCCCGCCGGAGGGCTGGTCACTGAGTTGGAGAACGTGGAGTCCAGACTAGAGACATATCCTATGGTCCGGGCATTTCTACAGTTGCTCAGCAATCTCTGTGAGAGTTCTGGCAACCCCCCTGAATCGCTAGGGGCCGGTTACAGGGCTCCCGGCTTTCAGCCTTACCTCATATTTATCATCAACGATGTGCTACTTAAATTTAACAGCCGGGGTTACAAAAAGAGTTCAGAGAAAGTAAGTGAAAAGCTATTAATGGCCCGATATTAGATTTAGAATGAGTTCTAATAGTCGGACAGAGACCAGGCACTAGAAAGTTCAAAAGCTTGTTATGTTAATACTCCCGTGGGAGATTCTGAGCCCCCATTGTTATATACTAGCTAGTAGTAAGCCCGGTGGTACACGGGGTTTCTTTCATTGCCCATCAGATCACCCGCAGGTGGGTTCTCAGAAACCAGATGGAATTTTGAAGTTAAATATTTTTAGTTGCTTGGCGGAAGACACGGAGCTTATGCAAGTTGAGTATGGATGAAATCAGCCAAAACAATGTATGTCAAAACGCAGACAAACAGACAGACACATTGACAAAATTGTATTTATTAGTCTATATATAAATCTCTGTTGGTTGGTCTGTCATTTATATGTCAGTTATAGCGATAAAGCTATAGTAATGCAAAAGCCACTACGCACTAGAATTAAACTTAGTAACTCTGATTTCGTAGACAGGTGCGATAACCACTACGCCGCAAGGCCGCCTTGCCATGTCATGGAATAATTGTACACTTAATAATACTAGCATGGTTGAAGATCATGATGTCATGAGAGATCATGAGGCTTAACGATTATAAGTACAATAATGTGGTAGTGGCTTAGTGGTAGTGCACTTGGCTTCACAACCTGAATGTACATGTTTGATTCCCGTGAGGTGACATTTTTTTCCCAACGACTCTTAGCTGGCTTCGGACAATCATGGCTCTTATTATAGTAAATATTAGAATATTAGCTCAAGTTACTAGCTTAAGTCACTCAAATGGATCGGGTAAAGAAACTTAGCCAATGGCAGCTATATTACCTGCCACTGTTTATAAATTGTTTTAAATCTTGAATGAATGTGTAGCATAAAAATTGAGGAATGTTTTATAATAATTTGTTTTAGCTATGCCTCAAGCTTTTTGAATATTCAAATTATACTCGTACATCGACTGGACACACAATAATTGACAAATACTTTCATTTACAAGTTAGAATAGTAACAGTTAATTAAAAATTAATTTTCCATGCAAAATCCTTTTTTATTACCCATGCAATGTCAGGCATTCAGTAGTATAGATAATAAAGTGATTATTTTATAGATTTAGCTGTTGCGTTTGTTAAATAAAATAGTGCACACAGATCTTATGCAATACAGCTTTCTAAGTATCAATTTCCTGTTTGTTATGAAGTGTAGGTATAAAAACTATCAGTGTCGAGTCTAAAATTTGATTGTGTTTATTTGGTAGGCTGTGTGCGTGAAGACCTATTATTTTTTATAGAATTGTAATGCTGTAAAGGGACCACAGAAACCCTTCACTTCTCCACTCACTGTAGAACCAGCCACTTGGTTAAGCAATAAGATAATGTACTTTAATAAATATATTTGTACAACATAAAGCTTGCAATAGCAAAACAACTGTTCAGCTTTGTGGCTTCCCATGCTCTGATCGTCCTTGGCCTCTCTCTTTTACTGTATACGGTAGGTCCCACCTACTTCTTCACAGGAGCTGGGCAGTCTGTCCAGTGTTCGGCTAATCGCTTGTCTTTCCGGGCTGGTAGGGGCAAGCTATCTTTCTCGTGACCCAGCAGGTCCAAGCTGTCTTCTTGCCGACCGGATAGGACTGTGGCCGGCTAGGCTGCTGAGAGTCCGGCCGAGATAGTGGTTGGCTGGTTTCCTTTGCAGTACTTTGATCAGGCAGTGGACAATTCTGTATTTATAGCGTGCTACTAGTATCTATTTGAATGCTTTACAGTGGCAAGTGGCTGCAGGTGCTCTTTCCATTTTACACAAGTTACTGCAAGCACACGAGGTAGAGCCAGAGAACTTTGTGGATCATCTAGTGGAACTTCCTTCAGGTAATGACATGTCCTCCTCACCATTCACTCCTTAATTTTAGTAAACTCTGACTTCTTGTAGATTTCATAAGATTATTTTTCACATTTGTTTTTCACATTTGCCTCTCACATTTTTTTTTCACATTTATCTCCCATTTGTAATCTTGCTTGTGTTTTCTTTTTCACCTTTCCAAGACGACTGTATTTGTGAGATTCTACTTGTTTATATTCATTAAAACAATTTTTATAAATTTGTAATGGAATGGCAAACATTTTCGGTGCTAGGAACAGCGTTGTTGCTGGACAATTCATCGGCTGTATATATTGCATTTTTATTCAATTTCAGTTGTATAATGTCTGTGTACTATTGTTACTGTGTTAAAATGACTGTTACTGTTGTGTTACTGTTGTTAAAATTGTTACTGTGTACCTGCTGTCGTTGTAATATTTAGTTGGCTCATTGCAGGTAAGGTGGTGTCAGAACAAAAGGCTGCCGGGCACACCATTCTCACTCTGTTCCTTAAAGATTCTCCTCTGTTAAAAACTGTTCTTACTGTCATCAGCATTGGATTACAGCAGCTCCTCCTCTATGACAGCTCCCTCCCAGGTACTTGTATGACTATGTTATTTTCGCTATCCTAGTCAGCTGTTTGAGACATGCAGAATATTTGTAAATAGCATACATGTTTGTTTCTTCGTTGTGTATAATTGGGTGTTAAAATTTGTGTATAAATTTGCAGCAACACCTATGGTTATTATGTGCGCGCTGTAAAATATTGCTATGCGATTGGACAAGCTAATCATTGTCAGCAGAAGAAAACAACTCCAGCTAACACCTTAGTTATGTGACTCTGAAATGGCTTAGTCATGAATCATGGTGACCAACAATCATTGTTGTTGTATTTTGTTGTGCTCAGCATAATGTCTCTCTCCTCCATTTGACACCTGATTGAGGGCTTTGTTAGCATATTTTTGTCCGTATATTACATTAGATTGATAGTGCCTGCAGGTGCTTATTAGTGAAGCTTGTCATATGTTTCTGTTTCGCATGCTCTTGGGTAGCTGAGGACAGCGTAGACATCTTGGCTAATTGGGCTCTCTATTACTCCAAAGTTACAGTTAAAAGTAAACTTGCTAGAATTCATTTTTGAATCTCTAAGCATACGCTGCTAGGACTATAGTTGAATATAGAATACTGTAGAATGGAATTTTATAACGACATTTATTTTAGCATTTTTAACGACCGCAGTAGCATCTTTAAAATATAAACCAACAAAATAATTTGACTGTCAAAATTTATTACGTTATTATTTTGCAATTAATTATGATTAATTTCCCATTAATAATGATTTATAATGATAGGAACTTGTTGTCAATGCACAAGCATTAGTAGCATTATTGTTTGTTGGGCACATCAATGCAGTGAGTACCGCATGTTGAAAGTTAGTTCAACATTGTTGAACTGACACTCACAGTACTATACAAGCAGCATGGCTCTGGAAAGGTTTGGATTCACTACTGGCACCCTTTCAATAACTTGAGAAAGAGTTAGCTCTGATAACTAACACTAATAAAAAAAGGGAGAGAGGAAGTTGTAATAACTACACACCTGAGGAAACTTGTAATTGCTGTAATAAAGTTGTTCGGCGATTATTAGCAGCAGATGAGGGTTTGGGAAAATGTTAAAATTAATATACGTTAGGATGAAAAGAAGCTAAATTGTGACAAAAACATTAAAATTTTCAGCGTAATTAAATTCCATTCTACAGTAAACATAACTTTTTGCAATGCTAGTGCGAATTGTCACGCAAAGCTTGGTGTTGGCAGGCCGCAAGGCGATAGAAGAATCGACACTCCTCGCTCTTCAGCTCCTCAATTTGACCCTCGATAAACAGGAAATCTTCCTTGACCTACTTAGGCAGTCAGGTCACTCGACAATTGTGTCACGATTGGAGAAGTTACTTCTCGGCATCAACCCGCTGACTAAGCAGGCTGACCACCTCATCACCATTTCGAGGTGAAAACCTTTTATCAGTTTCACCATTCTTATTCAGTTACAATCAGTAGTTGTAGGCTCTTTGGGTAATGTGTTGACAACTACCATTTTCTTCTCCATGTTTGTATATTCCTTTGGCATTTACTCTTTTATTTATAGTACTTGATAATCTTATGTGTAATTTATTCCCTTCTGTCTCCCCACCAGGCTCTCTCTTGGTTTTTCTCCTTATTTGGTTCTTTTCTTAATCCTTCATGCTCTCCAAGTCCTTCTCGCCCTTATATCTTCCGCTGAGGTATTCATCCGTTTTTTTTCTTTAAAGGTTGAATTGCAACAAAATTCACATTACAGTTATTTGGTATCAAAAGATTCACCATGTCTTACTCTGTTGTGTTGTAGCTGCAAAATATGTGGAAATGTGATTACAAGCTCTCAAAAGCTCAAAAACGAACAGTTAATCGCAGCCATCACGAGACCGCCGTAGATTAAAATCTCTTTCCAAAACGGCTCAAATGGGACGTAGTTGTACAAGATGGTTTCTGTTTACACTTTCATGCAACTTCATTCGTCGAAATATTTTCACAAATATACTTCACGCATGCAATAAAACCATGTCTATTGTTCTTACGTGTCTATTTTATCGTCATTATAATGCTGTCACTTTTAGCACTGATATCTTATAACCTACCGTAAGAATTCGTTTAATTTTTCAACCTTGGCTCGAAGGACTACATATCATTGTCTGATAAATATGACGAGCCTGTAGGTCACCTGTGATAATCGAAAAATGCTGCAGAAATTATTCGCAAAGTATGGGTCACATGATCAGATTACGACTAGACGATTAGACCAAGCCGAAACAAAACTGTAAAGTAGCGAGCATCTATATTTGATACGGGGTTTTTGGTAAAACCTGAAGTGTTTGTCATTAACTAGTGCTACAAGAAGTTTTATATTGAGCCTTTTATTAGCCTTTCAATTCACGTGAGAACATCACATGACAAAACAATAACAAAATGTAATGACACCGTCAGAGAAATAAACTGATTCCAATCTACTACGGTTTTTCGTTTTTGAGCTTTTAAGAGCTTGTAATCACATTTCTACATATTTTGCACCTATAACACAGCAGAGTAAGACATGGTGAATCTTTGGATACCAAATAACTGTAATGTGAATTTTGTTGCAAGGCAACCTTTAACGATTTTCTTTATAGTGTTTTGATTAATAAAAAAACTGATTTCCGCTCGGACCATGCCGGCAGTATCTACAGATCAGGGTTGCGACGCATTAGAACTGCACTGCGTTATTGCAATGCAGTAATTTTGCTTTGCATTACAACTTTCTAATGCGCAGTAGACATTTACTGCAAATGCATTCTTACTGCAAATTGCCTGCCGCAGTAAGAATGCACCTACTGTGCATTTATTTCCATGATGCATTATCTGAGACCCAGCAATTCATGCATGCTTCAGATGCACATTGTTCAAAACTGTGTGTGTGCTTCAACGACGCACTAGTATGATGTTGACTTATGCGAAGTTATGTTTTTTTGTAATGGCCACAACCTTGCTACAGATTCCTTTCTTTCTAAACCATCTATATCTCACCTGTTGTCATTGGTCATAGTTTTATCACCTGCTAGTGATATATCTGCACCATTTGTTTTGGTTGATGGTGTTCACTCAAGAGAGTTTATTGTATCTGCCATTAGGTATACCTCGTTGGTAAACCTGCTACCGAATCATGCCTTGCATGCTGTCTGTATCATGGGCTCCGTCTGCAAACAACCGACAATACAGGCTGAGCTGCTGAGTTTGTATCTGGCAGACCTTGAAGTCAGTCGAGAAATTGTCTGTGGACTGGTGGAGGGGATAGAACAAGCAAATGATGGTCCACAGTTTGATGAGACCGGGTACAGCCAGACAAGGTTAGCATTTAGGTTAAAAGTTGACTTGCAACAAAATTCACATTACCGTTATTTGATATGAAAAGATTCACCATGTCTTACTCTGTTGTGTTGTAGGTGCAAAATATGTGGAAAGGTGATTACAAGCTATTAAAAGCTCAAAAACGAACAGAAAATCGCAGCCACGCGAGACCGCCGTAGTTTGGATTCCCTTTCCAAAACGGCTCAAATGTGATGTAGTTGTGTGAGATGGTTTCTGTTTACACTTTCTTGCAACCTTATTCGTCGAAATATCTTCACAAATATACTTCACACATTCAATAAAACTATGTCTATTGTTCTTACGCGTCTATTTTATCGTCATCGTAATGCTGTCACTTTTAGCAGTGATATCTTATAACTTACCGTAAAAATTCGTTTAAGTTTTTAGCCTTGGCTTGAATGAGTACATATTATTGTTGGTCACTTGTGATAATCGAAGAGTGCTGCAGAAATTGTTTGCGAAGTATTGGGTACATGATCAGATTACGACTTGCTGATTAGACCAGGCCGAAACATAACTGTAAAGTAGCGAGCATCTATATTTGATACGGGGTCTTCGGTAAAACCCGAAGTGTTTGTCATAAACTAGTACTACGATGAGTTTTATATTGAGCTTTGTATTGGCCTTTCAATTCATGTGAGAACATCACGTGACAAGACGATAACCAAATTTCGTGGCTACGTCATCGAAATAAAGAGATTCCAACCTCCGGCAGCTTTTCGTTTTTGAGCTTTTAAGAGCTTGTAATCACATTTCCACATATTTCGCACTTACAACACAACAGAGTAAGACTTGGTAAATCTTTTGATACCAAATAACTGTAATGTGAATTTTGTTGCAAGTCAACCTTTAAAGAGTTGTATTAACACTAATTGTTTTATAGTCTCAATATTGTCATGTAAATTTAGAGGTGTGACTGCCAGAGTCACTGCTTTTGTTGAAACATTTTCAAAAATAATTTTTTTCAATTGTTTGCTGCACTCGCGCGAAAAGAATGCCTACGTGTGGGATTTTTTGTTGGCATTTTTGAAATTGTTTTTTCTGAATCAATTCCTGAATTCATGTAGCAAGGATTGCCTACGTACTCCCGAAAAAATGAGAGGAACTTGTTTTTGTCAGTTTTATTTTTTTACAGTGTCACAAAAACAACCACTGATATTTACATGTTTCTGATTATTACTACTTTTCTATGATACAGATAAACAATATTTAGTAGATTATTTTTCTTGCTCTATGTGAAAACTGAGCTGTCAAGATGCTGACCATTTTCGTCATGCCATCCTTTTATTAACATCAATTTATTAATTAATAAATTACACTAATAGTGTGTAATAAATTAATTTGGAAATATAAAATGTTGTAATATATTATTCAATAAAATTGTGGAGTAAATAGTTCATTGATAGTCTTTTTAAGAACCAGTTCACCTTATATATACTTGTACCCTGGAAGTCAAGTCTGCCATGGTCGATCATCAGTTATGTCGATAAGGCACAGAGAATAACTGTACTTACAATAATTCCAAAATGCCAGACGGCAGTCGATTAACACTGGTGTCAGAATGTCATCAGTTCAAATCCTGTACGACTCATTCGTTTTTAACCTCCAATCGTGGTTTTTATTATAGTAAAGACGATTCGATGGTCGCTACCAACTTTTAAGCATCCCGAATGTAAAAATCATCCAATCCTTCCATTTTTGCTCGTAAATAAGACAAGCAAACTCTGCTCAGGATGTGCTTTTGCTTCTCCAATGTTTCTTGTATCCAATTTTTTCAAAATACAATTTTTATAACTATGCATCAACCAGTTGAAATAAATTGATATGCAAGCAGAGTTGCGAGGTCTTGTTGAGTTGCTTTAGGCGCATATTATTAAATAGCTCATAGCTTGTTGGTAACCATTTTGCATCTTTGATGCACAATTTTCTACTCGTTTGAAATGTGGGAAGGCATTAAACTGAGCAGTTTTTTCTCCTTAAGCATGTTTATGTATTATGTTAACCGCTTGACTAAATGAAGTTTCAACTTGTATAGATGTTCACTGCAAAGTTATTATTTTTGTGTGCCTGTCCATATGTCCAGCCAGTCTTCACGCATTTTTCTTCACTGCCTTAAAGCGTCCTCTATCATTGTAGATGTGAGACAGCGAGCGCAACTCTGCGTCTTCTCCAGGACACTCTCAGCCAACCGTCTCCTAACATTGTCCATTTCCTTCTTGGCTTCAATGTTAATAAGCCTCTTTCTCAGACAGACCTTCAGGCGCCGGGTAACTCTATTATCTATTTATTAATAGAGTAAACTTGGTTCAGATAGCGTCAGCAGTTTGATAATATCAGCTCTATTTCTATTAACCCTTTGAACCAGAATCTCAACCTGGTGTCCTGATTATAGTGTGGGACTCTGGAAGGAATGCTTTCGAAAGCATCATTCATAATTACTAACATTGGCACTAGCATATTTTTTATTTTTAAATAATATCTTATTTTTTAGTAAAAAAGCATGTTTATGTAAATAAATTTATTAACCAACAAGAATCATAACTTGAAAAATTTCATTTTCTGATAAATTAATTCATATTGCTTAATTAATATTTAAATTAAATAAATATTCTTAATAACTAACATGCAAAAGGGTTAAATATATCTAAATCTTTTCACAATCAGATGATATTTGGTGAAACCTTGGAGCGCAAATTCAACAACACGCTGCCAATGTCATCAAATAAAACAAAATGTTCATATTTTTTCGGGTTATAACCTTCAAAATCTATATGATTTTAACAAATTCTGAAATGTTTGCATTATCATAATTTATCCATCGAGTACAGGTATATCATGGTTTTCTAACTCAAAATCATCAGCAAAATTATAGTTAGTATCACATAATTCTGCATCACAATCATCTATCACATGCCCACAAATGAGTTGTATCATTTCTTTTGCCCAATAACGTCCCAAGAAAATTGTTACAATAACAAAGGAAGCTGGTAAAGATATTCAAAAGCTGTAAAAAATGGAAATAAAAATTCCTGTCGAACTTTATATAAGAATTAATTTTGTTGGTTGGCATTGTTGCTTGAAAACAGCATTTGTAAACATACATGTATGTTAGCCATGTGAATGGTGGAATACCGGTCGTCAGGTTCACAGCGTTAATACAGATTACTTTGGATTTTCATTATCACAATACTGTACAATATTCTGATAAATTTTATGAATCATTGCTCCAGAGTGTCGTATGTTTTCATACTCATAAATTTATTTTACTAAAATAAATGAGATCATAGAAAATTTCATTCATTTGCTGTACAATGACGGTTTTGGTAGCTCATCCTCAAAAAATGTGGGTCAAAGGTAAGGTGAAACCTTCTCTAATGCAATATTGTGATACTGTTTGTTCGCTAGTCGGTGAACAGTAAGACATGAGCCATTGTCTGTTGACGTGACCGTTCAACTTCATTTCTGATTGGTGTAATTAATTTATGTTGTGCCAGGTGGTTCAGGGCCTTACCGAACATGCCTCCACGCCGCTGTATCATTGGTGGACTCTGACCTAGCTCCGCCCCCTGTTGTTGAACTTGCTTATCAACTAATATACATGCTGTGTTCAAATGCTGCCACGTCAGCGCCGGTCATGAGGTACTTGAGAACAGCTCAAGATTTCTTCTATAAGACCCTCTGCAAGGTGCCATTCGCTGTCAATGCAGGTGAGTATTGCTTCCAGATGCTCTCTAAGGGTTCTTTCTGTTTATTCATGTTCTTGGTACATTCAAGCCTACACAAACTGCATGCTCTGGATCAGTTACAGCTGATGCCTAAAGGCTGGTTCACACAGCATCGCAGTATATCAGCATTAATCCTATAATACATCGGTGATCATCTGTGATAACAATGTTTACACTATCACAGACCCATCTGTGTTTACATCAGTTAATAGTCCATGGCATGGCATTCTCATTATCCAGAAAATCACATAAATGTTGAAATATTAGTCCCGCAGTAACTACCATGAAGGGAAATACAGATTAAGCAATCCACGACAGCCAACCAACAATCGCCAAAGTGGTGCGCATTGCACAGACTGTCATTGATGCACGGCGAAATATCAGGAATGTTTGGCAGCTGCATTGTTTCTTGACATCAGTGTTCCCTTGGTGATGGCATCGGTTTAAACCATCGCTAATTGAGCCAATCACATCAAAGGCAGCAAAAAACAACGAAGTCGCTATTGCTTATCATTATTTGGGTGTCTTCTTGTCTCTTAATTTAGTCTGAGAACACAATGTCGGCAGCATTATGATGTGGTTCCTGCTGTTGTAGAAGCGCAAGATGAGGCTTCGCACATTCTTAAGCAGCAGACGTGGTTTATGAAGTCGCTAGCGATAGAGTTGAGAGTTACCTCCCTCAATCAGCAGAGGTCACACACACAGCGGCTGATTAGTTGTCTGCTTGACAGCGGCAACTCCGTCTTCTCTCGCTCGATTGGTCTGTATCTTTGGCCTCTTCTTGCCCTCTTACTCAACATATATCAGTGTGAAGCAGCATGTTTGTCTAATCAAACGTGTCCTTTTCCGTTCTCCAGATCTAATAATATAATAAATATTTACATTATGAAAATTGTCCACATAATTCTTGTCTGCTATTGTTTTTCTCTATCTTTTCAACAATTCAGCTGTCAGTGTTTTTTTTCAACTTTTTCATAGGCTTGGAGATTCTGGCTTATAAATTTGTAGAAAATAGAAAATACCATTTTCTTGGCTTTATCACTCTTTTTCTCAATTTCCTTTGTCAATTTTTCTTGTCAGGTTTTTACATTTCAAGTTAATTAAAAGTTTAAAATTTAAAGTTTCAAATTACTAGTTGTGATCTGGCTGCAGGTGGAGGGGTGGGTGTAGATCTGTCCAGTACACTCAGCACTACAGTCCCTAACATCAGCACACTTGCTCAGCTCAACTACCAACAAGGTAAACCTTAGCGCGTGATGTCATATGGTGCAGCAGGGAGTTGCCTTCTCATTTCATAATGTTTCACGGATTGTGGTGCAGCAGGGAGTTGCCTTCTAATTTCATGATGTTTCACGGATTGTATTATTGCAATGATATGATTACATTGTGTGCAAAACCTCTAGTTTATAAGCAGCTCTTGTATTCTGTGGCTGATATCATGCTTGGAAACAGGCGATCATCTGTACATACGACGTAGTAATAAAACCTGATTTCACTGTTATTTACCATATTTTTATATAAAAATAAAAATTGAATATATAAATATTAAATAAAAAAATAAATATAAATTAAATTTTTATATTTAGCTTTTTGCATAGTTGTATATAATTATTGATTAATTTGTTTAGGAATTACTTGAAATATTTATCATTGTCTTTGGAATGAATACAACAAAGTACAGTAGGCTTCTATAATGTAAACTCCACTCGGTGTAAAGAATTTCTGCAATTTTTGCTTCATACTATGTAAAAAATTCCATATATCGTAAAACATGAAGTCTGACGCAAGTTCAAACATGAATGGTAAAAGCTGTTGATATAAATCAATAGTACAACAGTTTCTGTAGTCATTAAATTAAGGTGAGTTTTGTCTTTTTCATTTTTAAAAGCCGAAGGGTTGAGTTTGAGGAGACCTTTAATAATGAACTTATACAATTTTTTTTTTCTCAGAAAGTATTTTTGTATCATTTGTGATTGTTTTTTATGTTAGAGGTGATCTGACTGTCAGGATGTTTTTAGATTAAAATCGATAAAGCTAATCGCGATTAAAATGCTCAAAAAAGAAATGCGTGCGAAATGACGTCATTAGCTGTTTTCCTTGCTGTAGTTCATATCAGCTATTTCGTTCAAGTTGCAGCATTTTGCGTCTCCATTCTGTCCGCGCAACTATAAATGTCATGATCACACTTTCGCTTGATGTGGCCATTTTAACTGTGATCAAGTTTTGTTGATTTTAATCTTGAAACATCCTGGCAGTCAGATCACCTCTTTCTAATAAAATCTACAAAAATTTTATACAAGTTCGTCTTTAAACAAATTAGGCAATTTATATGTATTTTACTGTTCGCATATTGTAAAATCTCTATAACGTAAACATCTTCAGACCAGATTATATACGCTGTAGGAAAGTTTACTGTTTAATGTGAGTTGAGTCGCCAGGAGTTTGTGATGCACTCACTAAACCTTAGTTTAACTGGTCAACTTTGTACGCATTCACCAATAGCGTGAGCTCTATTATCGCTTAGGTACATCGCAAAGAAAGAGCAGGCTGCTCCAATTCTTGGATCACATTCTATTCCATGACACTAGTATTGGAGAGATAACTTTAGAGCATTTTAACACTGGCTCCATCATGCAGGTATTCAGTGTATTAATCTTGGAAATATTCCTAATGGTTTTGTTGACCATGTTCATGTGAAACAATCTGTCAACACTCTGTTGTTAAGCAATCTTTTATGTAGAATCACCAAATTTTAGGTCATTCGAAGCATCCATTATTTTGCAGCTGACTGAAACGCTCATGCATCTTTGGCTCGAAAAACTGCCTTTTCTACCATACATTTAGTGTGTAAAAGGAATGGCTTGTTGTTTAGAGCAGCACACCAATAAATTAACGGCCTTTAAGCTTAACATATTGCTCAAAAACGAAGCTGAATTTCTCAATTATTCTATTGAATAACGGTGAATCGTTGTTCAGGTAGATCAAGGACTACCTTCATATGCGTTTTCTTTGGTCGTTGCTAATAATCTCACTCATTCAATGAGCTTGTAGGCTTCCAAGAGGTTTGCTGCTATAGGTGCTTGCAGGTGCTTGCAGGCAAGAACGTTTTAATTGGAAATAGATTGTGATTGGTTGAAGCATTTAGGGACTGGGACGAGCATTTTGTAAACAAACAATTATTTTTTCTTTTCACCAAATGACTGGTCGAGATCATAGTTGTTTTTCTATCTGTTGGCAAATACGTACATTTCAGTGAGTTGTAAGCGAAATGATATTTCAAATGACCTGAAATTTAGTGTCTACATAGGATGCTGCTTAACAACATGATGTTAACATATTGTTTTACCTAAGCATTGTTCTGGACCTTCAGACACCTGCTTGAGGTTTTCAACTCTGCTCACAAAAGACTACTCTGTTTGTTGCGAATTTTATTTGACAATTACTCAGTATATCTCGGAAGTATGCTTCCTTAAACTATGTTTTTTCAAGTGCTTGCTTGCAAACGTCAAGTTTGATCTTAGGCTCTTCTCTTAATTTTAAACCTTTCAAATTTAATTTTATGGACTTGGGCTCAAGTCTCGGATTCGAGTCAAGTTTCAAGTTTGCTTCAAGTTCATGAATTCGTGTTCCATGAAACGATAGGTTCAAGTCCTGCTCAACATTTTTGTTAGGGATATTTTCCTGGTCATACAGAACAGCTCAATTTATTTTCTTCTCAATCAGCACTTGGCGGTGCTTGAACTAATTGTTTTAAACAGTAAGAAATAGTGCGTGTTGATACCACAATTTTTTTGTTTCATGTAGGTTCTCACATCTTGTGAGGAACAGTTATCTGACTCTTCACTGGTAGCCATAAATATTTCACAAGTTCACAGGCTTCTAATACAAGAAATCAATATAGCGCAGCAGGGTGCCAACACAGGACCACCTGCGCACAGAGAGGCCTTGATGATGGTGAGTTCCTTCTACTAGTTAAACTAAAGCTACGTTCTGCAATTGTTTGGTATCATGGTTTAGGGAAAGATAACCAAATAGAATGGGCAGGGATTTACAGTGAGTTTATCTACAGTGGTACTTTACATATGAGAGACTCTTCATACGAAATCCTCAAATTACAAATCGGTTCTTGGTAGATATTTTGCTTTGGTTCATGAAAGAAATTTCTAGATACCAAAAGCTTTTCATGTCACTCATTTGTCTCTCGTGTATGCAATGTACAATGCATCTCACTCGTTTTTGTCAGCTAGCGAAAGTCAGTAAACGACAAGTGTTTTTGTTTATGCATTGTATAATTTGGAGTTATCATCTATCGCATACAGAGTAGGACAACTTTCGTTTCAAGCTAGAACTCGGTCAGGAGACAGTAATAGAATGAGTAATAATAAAATGAGTAATAAAATCTGAAAATTGAGCGTGACGTTGCAAAGAGGAAATGTCTAGGTGATATCATTCAACACATTGTCTGAGTGAATGGTATAGGTTTGATTACTGACACATGCTTGAAGATGATTACTCATGCATGCTTAGAAACTGTCTTAGTATCGTATAACATTTGTGAATTATAAATTGGCCAAGTTCACTGTCATATTTACAAGTGGTACAATAGTTATATGAGGGATAATCATATCTACTGTAAATTCAGATGTACAAGTCGAAAATTTGACATAAAATTTCAAACTTAAAAATCCATCCCGACTTATACAGCAGGGCAGTCACATTTTCCATGACTTGAATCCTAGTAAAGTTCTGAAAACTATCGCAAATTGAAATTACATGATATTACATACAGGGATTTATTTACGATAGCAAAATACTGGTAATCCTACTCAACATAAAATGGATCACACCCACTCTTTACCATTCAAATTGTCATCGCTAGGATTCTTTTCTGGAATAACTTTTTTTCAAATTTAATGGTTTTTCGTAGTATCTGCCTACCAGCCCACATTTCAGTAATACATATGGTACATCCACTATCGTCTATCTATCCTTTTTTCTGTATGTTAATCACTGTCCTTGACAGAACTGCATAGTCCTGGGTTTTATTGTCAACTTTAGCCTCTTTTGCTAGAACCAGCAGGCATGGTACTCTGATCAGACACCATTTATTTCTGAATGGCAGAATTTATGTATACAACCACCAATGTCTTTGTTTGCAGGAAGTTAGAGAGATATTAAGCTATGCGGTTGCCTGGAATGCGGTAAGAGAGGACGTACACGCACGCCTGCAGGCATTTGACTCTTGGCGACAGGTGGCTGAAATGATACTCTGTGGGTGCCCTGAGCAAGCGATGTTGGAGTCCCGTCGTTCCGTCATTCTTGATCTACTTAACGCTGTCATCAACAAGGTTTGTTCTATTCCTGTTCCCCTCACATATTTATAAACATTTCTCAAAGTTTATGCGTGGATATGTGTGTAGTTCCAGCTATAGCTATTAAAATCTTGCAATAAAGAATTCGTATCGTAGAAGATTTCATCTCAAACTTCCAGTTCGCTAGGCGATATATGTCGCTATATGGGAGAAAATATGCTACGTTTACAGTCAGGACGCAAAGTCATGAGAAGTCGTAACTTTTATTAGTAAGCTTAATCAAATTGTTCATTGGCAATGTTTCAGGCTAATAACAAGTGGCAGGCAACTCTCGTTACCTCTCATTGTTTATAAGCAGATTTTAATACCCGGGCAAAGCCGTGTAGCACTGCTTTTTCTGATATAAACGAAATCTACTGTGATTACTACACTAAGTCCTTTTCAATACTACTTGCCACATTGTGAGCAATATATGATAATTTTTTTCAATCGCTAAATATTAAACTAAAGAGTTGAGCGAGTGCTTGCAAAAATAATAGGTAAATCTCTCAAATCGGAGGTACCATTAGTAAATACTCCTCACTTCCTACTATTTCATCATGTTGAGCGAGTAGTTGCTAAATTTAATCATTGGTCAATTTCTGCAATTTTATGCTTGAGACAACCAATCATAATGCGTCTTATGAGTTCATAAATTTAACTACACACTCTGGAGTAAGCAAAATAATAATAATTAAAATAATCTAATAATTAAACAGAGTTAATAATTATCAAAACAATTAATAATTTGTCTAATAGTCACGAATAGGCGTGGATCAACAATTGTTACTCGAGTAACTAACAAGTTCATTTGATTGGATTGCTGGCCGTAATTGGCAATTTTTTCAACTAATTGTTTTTTAACCGTAGTCACACGACTTCCTTGTGGTTCATTTATTGGAGCATATAAACGAGTGAGTAAGTGATTTTTTACACCTTGTGTTCACTTATTACAAGCCTCCTTTAAACAAGCACGAAGCTGTTAACAAAGTTCTATTTTTTAACCAAAGACAATCGTATCCTTGTGACTTATTTAACACTTTGAATCCTAATGGAACCCCGGAGCATTTGTAAACGGAGCATTCACATGCTCCGTTTACAAATGCTGTTTCTAAGCAGCAGTGTAACCAATCAAATTAATTCTTGCACAGGGCGTTAGACCAGAAACTTCACTTCCATATTTAACCGTTTTCAATTATTTTTATCTACATCCTTCATTATAATAACAATTTATAATGGAATGATATCGCGAAAAAAATTGATATGACTCATTTGTTGGTAGGTCATGGATGATTGTGATGCAGATTAAGAATTATAAGATACCAACTATAGTTTTCCAGATTATTTTGAATCATGAAATGATGATGAACGTGTGCTCGATGGATATGATGCTATTGTAAAGGTTTTTACAAGTTTTTGAAATCGTACAAACTTGTAAAGTACTAGTTGATGAGCTCTTAAATATCCATGAAAAAGGGTTGTTCCTAAATAATAGATCGTCTGTGTTGATGTTGCTACTCGTCACATCTGTACTTTGTACCCTCACAGTGCCTTCAGGAAGGTGGGCTGGATGACCTTATCAGTCCAGCGTGTGGAGTTATCCTCACGCTCATGTCCAACTTGCGACAAACCATGTTTAAGGAGAGCTTCGAAGAGTCAGCGTTGAGCAGCAGCATTCTAGTCGTTCTCAAGGGAGTCTTAAATCTTATTGTCAGCAGCAGTAAGTCGATGACTCGCTTTTATACTCTACTAATATTGGCTTGAGTTCTTTACTAGTATTAGCTTGGGTTCTTTACTGCTACTAGTTTGAGTTCTGTACTAGTATTAGCTTAAGTTCTCTACTAGTATTAGCGCGAGTTCTGCACTAGTATTAGCTTGAGTTCTGCACTAGTATTAGCGCGAGTTCTGCACTAGTATTAGCTTGAGTTCTGCACTAGTATTAGCTTGAGTTTTGTACTAATATTAGCTTGAGTTCTTCATTAGTATCGGCTTGGGTTCTCTATGAGCATTAAGCTATGCAGCCTAGCAGTGCATCTTGTTTTTAGATTTGTGCTCTCATGCATGTTTTTATGGCTGATGCTACTATGTTTCACACAGGCGGATCACTGCAGAGAGCGAGAGCTAATTTGTATGGTGCGCTATTGTACTATCTCCAGATATGCGAGCAAGAGATACCAAAATCAATTGACCCAAGTAAGTCCAGAAAATTGAACGTTCAGTCTGTGATTGGTAGAGTAAGTAGCATGTTTGTAACGTTGACCATGAAAGTTTAGATGACTATTGCAGTTTTAAGCTATTATAAGTTCATCATGATTTGTAATCTATGTGAATCTCACATTGGTTTCCATGCAAAGCCTTTCACTTCTAGTGTTTCAGTCCTTTGACTATGTAATAATTCACTAACACCTGTATGCATTTCAGGAAATATTAAGAACTAAAGAAAAATTAAGAATTGAAGGAAAAATTAATTACAATTAGACAGCTGGGAGCAAGCAGCTTAATTCCAGTGTTTAGGTGTACCATATGTATTTGAATCACCTGACCATTTTAATCACCTAACCATTTAAGACTATCAAGAGTTGGTGATACAATTATAGTACGTGTTGTATTACTGCTTCTTTTAGTGCAAAGTCTTTTTGCTATTTACTGCAAGCTAACTCTTTGATCACGGTATCATCACCAACAGTGTTATGATCATCAGAAATAATTCTACGATCTTCAGAAATAACTCTATGATCATAACATCATCAGAAATAACTCTATGATCATAAGATCACCAGAAATCTATGATCATATAATCATCAAAAATAACTATGATCATACAATCCTCAGTAATAACTCTACGATCATAGGATCATCAGGAATAACTCTGTAATAACATGATAATCAGAAATAGTTCTATGATCACAGGATCATTGTGTGGATGGCTCTATTGAAGTTACTTGTCATTGTTGCTCCTGTGTTTGTAGTTTTGGAAGGAGGTGTAGGAAGTGCTCTTATGGGTAAGGAATCGACCAATGAGAAGTTAGCTAAGGAAAGCCTGAGTACCATCTATGGGTTTGGGGATGCCCTACTTACAGTTATTTGTAGGGACGCTTGTGATGGCCTCAACGTCAGTCGGGTTGGTGAAACCTTTTTATTACTCAACTGTAGTTACAGCTAGATATCTCATTGTTTCTGCAGTACACTTTATTTATCAGTTGTATATACAGTAGCCGCTCCTATAACGTGAATTCCACATAGCGTAAGAAATTTATGTAAAGTTTATGCTTTGTACTATGTAAAAAATTCCATCTAACGTAAAGTGTCACGTTGGGGCAAGTTCTTAAATTCGATTTGAATCTATTCTGTCTCGCCGCACTCGTGAGAGAAAAAATGACGTGCTACTAGCGTTATATCTACTATATATACAACTTCCATAATATTCTAGTTACTCGTGATAGAGCGTGAGATGTGTCGACGAAACAGAAAATAGGTAGCTGCTCAATCGTTCATAAATACTAAAAGGCGATTGATCAGTGCAGGTGTTACTGCATCGGTCTACCAATCTAAATGTCACGAGTTGGATCATTGTCAACAGTTATCGTTTATTCGAACTTTGACCCCCTGTGTACGGAGCCCGACGAACAGGTAGACCCTGCACTTTTTATAGTAAAATGTATTTTTGTTTTGCTTTATTGAAGGTGTATGAGATATTTGTTATTAGTTTTACTTTCCAGAATAGATTTTGCCGTCTAAAAAAATGGACAATTTGTTGTGAATGGACTTCGAAAATGTACTCAACTTATTGTAAAATTATCGTAATCTTGAATCATAAAACGAGTTTTTGATGCAAACTAATAATATTGCAGTTATGGACAGCCAGCAAAATTTAAAGGTAAAAACTGGTTTTTTTCTATGGCCAAAAAGGTGAGTTTGGAAAGATCTTGGAACGAATAGGGCAATTTACATGTATTTTACTGTTCGTATCATGTAAACATCTCTGTAGGAGCAACTGCTTACCGTACAAGCATTCAGTAGGTCAAATATGTTAAAACAGTTCCATTATCCGTTAACCATAGCCGAGATATGGTACCAATACTTGATTGTCATACTTGATGTTAGCTAAAACATCTGATTGGTCAATTGTAGATGTAATCATATTATTGGTCGTGTCAGCTATGAGTCACCTTTACTTAGTTGTGCTCTGGTCAGTTTTCTGACGAACTATAAAATAATTGTATAATTTCAGTAAAACCTAATTAAAATGCTGAAAATATTTGTAACCCTTGACATTGTGTCCTGAAGCAGAAACAAAATATAATTCACCTTTTCGTTTCGAAAGTATCACATGAAAAGGAAGGTGGTTCAAGTATGAATAGTTGGGAGTTGTTTACCCAATCACATAATAATCATTTAGTACAATTATGTTTGAGATATCCTTGAATGTGTTTATGTAGATGCTTGCTCTCTCTTGCCTGGACAGTATCTCCGCTTTGGATCCATCCTCTATACAAGTCCTCAAGTTTATGTCTGTTCATGGTTACATCAGACACCTTGTTGAGTCTCTGGTCAGTATACCACATTAAACTCGGCTTCAATTATTTCCTCGTGAGTTTGCAAACTTGCTGGTCTTTTGCTGAATTTTCAGTTCATTGTGACAACAGTGTCAAAGGTCAAGTAGAAAACCAGCTCAAATCTTTTCAGCTTTTAGTTGGCAGATAGTTATCGGGTTGTGAGACACGAGCATAAATTTTAAAATGTTTTATTTTGTTAAATTTCCCTTGGTTTTTCACACCAATCAAATTTTACATTTATTTCCTCATTTTAGTAAGGTTCAGATTTTCAAACCTTTTTTCTGATACTCGTGTCGTAATACGCGAGGAATAGCCTTAGTGAAGCCGTTGTAAGGCTGTAATTTTTATTCAGTATGTGAGGCTATTCTTAGTATTCTTTCGTTCCCTTCATCATTGCGTTTATGTCTCTACTCGCTGCGTAGGTTCAGTCAGACGCAGTGCTAATAAGGAGTTTAGATCCGTCTGAACCTCTCCGTCACTTATACATCTATGAGAGTACAATGTCACTCCTCACCAGATTGGCCATGACAGCTCAAGGTGCCTCCGCCCTTCTCAGCAATGGTCTTACCCTTAGGCTAGCTGAGTGCACGGTCTATGATGCTAAACCTAACACTTCCAATCACAGGTATCTGTTGAGTGAGTTGTGAGTGGCTTTGTTGAAACAAAGAATATAAACAAGCACATCGATGCTTTACTGTGTGCACTAAATGACAAGTCGTCGGGAGGTTTGACATTCTATTCCATATTTCGGAAATTATCTATATTAATTGGAACTATTGAAAAAGTCCTTGGGTTGATTAACGTATCGTGGTGGAAGCCAGCGGGATCGGGAGATGAGCTACAAGGTTGGCTCGGTTTAAACCAGCTGACAAAACCAGTTTTATGGTTTTTTCAATTTTTTTGTGCAAAACATAATATTTTAGGCTTCTAGTAGTTTCTGGGTGGTAGAAACTCAATTCTATGTAATTATCAGCTGAGGAAGTTTATTTAGCACATAGTAGTAAGGTGGTGGTAGAGCTCAAGTTGAAACTACATGAAATCCTAGCACAACAATGAGTGAATTTCATTTTCAATTGGTTTTATCAAGGGATATAGTGATCCCTTCCTAATGAAATATGAAAACTATGTGAAATATACTAATTCCATCATTGTCTCTAATAATGAATAAAAACTTTTTCAAGTCTGGCCGGTGAGAGAGGATTGCTTATAATTAGAAACTAAAACAATAAACTCCTTTTGGGCAAAAGCTTTTGGTTTGCAAACTAATATTTCATTTAGTGGGCACAAGCCAAAGTAGTTGGATTGTTATACAGTCATACTTCGACTTACGAGCTTAATGCGTTCCGAGACTGAGCTCGTATGTCAATTTACTCGCATGTTGGTGCAATTTATTTATATATAGAACAATTAAATATATATTGATTGGTTTCCATACTCTAAAAAAAAACAAATAAAACACTCAAAACCAGATATTGTAACAGAAATAACATGTTGGTTATTGTTTTAACGTACTACATGCTTTCAAAAAGCAACAAATAAAAATAATGCAAGGAAATGTGAGTAATTAAATTGTAAAATTAAATACATACAATAGCAGTTAACGCTCGCATTTGCCAGGGAGGGAGATATAAGTTATCCTTTGTTACAGCAGTTGACTTTGATAAATTTGGATTTTATCAAAGTGTTAAAAGATAAACTTAGAAGCAAACCTAAAATCAAACTTTCATTTTTAACTAAACGTAATTAAAATTTCTTCGGCGATCATAGTTTGAAGTTTCTCGCTGGTTAGCTAATTTTTCCTTTTTTTTCGCTTTCACGACTAGCCGTCCGTTTTAAGATAAACCTATCTAAGGACGTTTGCCTTTGTCGCCCTTTCAACATGTTGCGATTAGGACGAACACAGGTGTCGTCACCAAGGGTTAATGCACGACCACTAGCCAACTTGTCCGAATGTCTATTAAACAGTTTGGATAGATAGCGCTGGCCTTTTCACATAGCATCGTTTCAGTTACGCTGTCACCGGCCAATTGTTTGTCCAATACCATCAGCGGTCGTGAAGATCGCAGCACCATTTAGAAACTATGGTTAGTCCTTTTGCGAACTAAATGCCCTGAATATAATCCTTCTGTTTGATAATTGTGAATGTATTTCTGTCGTATTGCCGAGCTAGCTCAATCACGCATACAAGTTTCGCATATTAATTTTTTCAATATTTGTCCGTTTAATATCAATTGTTACCGTTTGCTTTTTCTTTGTATTATCTTTCATTTTACTGGCAAACTTTCGGTCTACGCACAGTACGTTTAATTCACATAATTCTGCACAGAAAATCGTGCACAAAAAATATGGTACAACAGTATAACCTGAGCAGTTGAAAAATACAGAGTGATGCTGTTCTCATAAAACACCTCTGGCATACTTGGCAACTGACTCAAGTGCTCGTATCTCAAACATGGTTCGTATGTTAGTGCTAAAACTTGCTTGAAAGCTTGCTCGTATCTCAAGTTTCTCGTACGTTGGAGCACTCGTAAGTTGAAGTATTACTGTAATTCAGTTTATCAAGTTTTTTGTGTTTCGAAAAGTTAAAGTTGTGCTTTGAATTTCCAACATGCCTCGCAAACAGGATCCCGTTTGACAGTTTTTCACTCGAACTGCAAAAGGCAAAGGCTTTAAGGCAAAATTTAATAAGTGTGCTGTCATAATGCAAGGTCACACAGACAGGCTTAAAGCACACGTAGCAAAATGTCAAGCTGTTCTACACTACCACACCACTAATCACTGGGATAAAAATTCCTACTTATACATAGAGCTGTATGTAATATATTCACTTTATGTGATAAGGTTTCTGCTCTGTATTTCTTCATTCATCTTTGATTAAAAGTTCATTCTGAAATTTCCACGTTTTCTCTTTTTGTTCTCATAACAACTCCCACAGTACCATCTTTAACAGATGATTTGACATAATAAATTATTTATGTTCAATACGCAATCATGCAATTATAGTAAGTCATGTTAATTAGACATAAAATTGCAAAAACTTTGGTCAAATTATATAAACTATAAAAACCGGTTTGTAGTATTTCATTCGAAGACAAGTCTATATACATAAAATCAAGTGTTTGTCTGTTGTCATTCGTATGTCCATTAAATAGCAATTGGTTAAAATACAAATAACTGCGAAAACAAACTGTTGGTCACTGAAATTTCGGTTAGGCATTGTTTTTGTTCAGCATATCATTTTTGTATTACCACTTTTACTTCTAGCTGTCGTCGCAGGATACAAGTTGAGTATATGTACTTTTTAATATAAATTCATATTATCTTTTGTATTTATACCAAAGGTGATATGAAATGTAAATATGACAAACTTATATAGATATATGTATATACCGTACTTTTCGGACTATTAGCCGCTACTTTTTTCTGATGATTTGAGCCATGCAGCTTGTATAAGGGTGCGGCTATTCTGTGGTTTTTCTTTCACCGCTAGGGTGCATTAACCAGAATCTCCGGTTAGTGCGCCTCTAGCGGTGAAAAAAAAAACGAAACAATGCTTAACGGTACTGTTTCGTTAGGCACTAAGTTAAAAAGCGTCAGTTAATACGAAACAGTGCTGTTGGCTTTGTTCCGTTTTAAACAGGAAAGTTGCTGCCGTGTTAAAAAGTACCATCCTGAATTCTGCGGCCTATACAAAGGTGCGGCCTATGTATTGTTTTATTATCGCGTTTTTGGAAAATAAAGCAGATGCGGCTAATATAGGGGTGCGGTTTGTAGTCCGAAAAGTACGGTGTGTCGTTTCAAAGTAATTAAGTTAAAAATTAACTCTAAACTATACGAGTTGAGTACAATAGAACTAGATGATTTTTATGGCTTTCTCTCGTGGTAGCTACAAAGTTGTTTCGCGTTTGATGCTCCTGAATTGCAGTCTGAGCAGCACCAAGCGTGAAACATCGTTGGAGCTGCCACAAGAAAATTTAACCATAAAAATTGTTTAGTCTTATACATATACAGTAGACCCTATACAACGTAAATAATCCGTTCTAGGAACGTTTACGTTATAGGGAATTTACGTTATATGAACATTAAAATAAATGTGAATTGCCTAATGCATTCCAAGATCTTTCTAAACTCACTTCTTTGGCCATACAAAAAGGAAAAAACTAGACTTAACTTTTTAATTTGTTGGCTGTATTGTAACTGTAATATTATTAGTTTGCATCGATAACTTGTCTTTTATTTCTAATGAATTTTACTAGTTTTATAGACTGTGATTGCAGTACTTTTACAATAAGTTGATGGGGAACACTCATTTGATGCCATTTACAACTATTTGTTCATTTTTTCTAGGCAGCAAAATCTATTTTGGAAAGTGAAACTGATAACAAATATGTTATACTTCTTCAATAAAGCAAAACAAAAATGTGTTTTACTATAGAAAGAGCGGTGTCTTCCTGCGCGTCGTTTGTTTGTATCCAGGGATCAAGGTTAGATTAAAAGATAACTTGGCGATACTCCCAATTCGCCACATTCAGATTGGTAGATTAATGGCTGTAACACCTCCACCAATCAATCACCTTTAAGTATTTATTACCAATTGTGCAGCTATCCTATTCTCTGTTTTGTCGACACATCTGACGATCTATCGTGACGAACTAACATGTCATGGAAGTTTTATGTAATAGATATAACGCTATACGTACCTCATTTTTTCTCAAAAGTTCGATGAACACTCGGATGTTAACACTTAAATCAAAGTTAAGAACTTGTCCCCACTTGACACTTCATGTCATGGAATATTTTACGTAGTACGTAGCAAAAACTTTGCATAAATCTTTTATGTTGTTTGAAATTTAAATTATAGAAGGTACATGTTATAGGAGCCTCTACGTTATAGTAGGTCTGCGTTATAGGAGGTATACGTTATAGGAGGTCTACGTTATAGGAGGCATACGTTATAAGAGGTATACGTTATAGGAGGTATACGTTATAGGAGGTATACGTTATAGGAGGTCTACGTTATAGGAGGTATACGTTATAGGAGGTATACGTTATAGGAGGTATACGTTATAGGAGGTATACGTTATAGGAGGTATACGTTATAGGAGGTCTACGTTATAGGAGGTCTACGTTATATGAGGTATACGTTATAGGAGGTATACGTTATAGGAGGTCTACGTTATAGGAGGTCTACGTTATAGGAGGTATACGTTATAGGAGGTATACGTTATAGGAGGTCTACGTTATAGGAGGTATACGTTATAGGAGGTATACGTTATAGGAGGTATACATTATAAGAGGTATACGTTATAAGAGGTATACGTTATAGGAGGTCTACGTTATAGGAGCGTCTACTGTATATTCATGAACAGCCCTCTTGGAACCCCTGGTGTTGTGTACAAGTTAATTGCAACAAAACAAAGAGTAAATGCTCTAGTAATTAGCTAGCCTCTGGCCAGTCAGTTACCACTCCTGAGTGCCGATTGTTGGTGTGCTTGGTAAAGGTTTACAACCCTGTAAGTCTATGTTTCGAGACAAGCAAAGGCCCAGTTTCTTTACACCGTGTCTGAAGTTTCTTTTTATAAACTCAGGTTTCCCAGGACAACCGACTCCATGGACCACGAAGGTTTCTCACCATCTACTAGCTCGAGGTATCGTCAAGTTTTGCTGCCGTGTCTTCGGCTTTGCCAAACTGTTTTAGTATCTCTCGGGAGCGAAAATGAGACAGCTGCCTCTCAGGTTTGTGTTTCACTTTGCTCACTGCTATTCTCTGCAGGATTTAGCTGTTTGCATCTGCAAGTAAGAATACCCATCGATATTGCTACAGACAATATCTGTATTAATAGCTCACTGACACCCATCAACATGTGGTTTATTTAAAACAAATCGTTTGATAGTTGCCATGCAGCAGTTTCTTAGCCTCTTTCCAAACGGCTAGCCGAGCTAATAAAATATGTGGAGTATGGTACACTCAGCCTATTTAGTTGTCAGAAATATTACTACTAGCAGTTTAAAACTCAAGTTTATTTATGGAACACCCTATATACACAGGTAAATTATATCATGTCCTGATCCAAACAAAAATTGGCAATCTCTTAGCTGTTCATCCACTAAATGTGTAATGTTTATGTAAAATCCGTGGCAATTTCTTTACAAGCGTGTTATTACAGCTTGTTTTTATTTAAGAAGTAAACACTTGTTTAAACATTTTCATCCGTTGGCATTCTTGCTATATGGCTAGATGGCTGTATCCTTCTAGTATCAATATTAACTGCCACCTGCACTTCATGTCATTTTTTAATGTCAAGGTATTTTGTGTTTTCTAATGTGAACAAGACAAAAACATGATTATTGTAATGATAAAATAAAATATTATGTTATTATTAAAATCGCGAGGTAGCTGGCTCTTTCTCGTGCAAATGTTCATGTTCAACACATTTTCAAGTACAATCAAACCCTTCCGTGTGAAGTTGATCCGTTCAGTGATCTCCTTAGTATTTTAAAACTGTTGTACGCCGCAGCGACAATTCTTTTACCATGATATTCGTTTTAATTCAGGAACTTTTTCTTGCAGGTGATGAAATTTATAGTGGCGCATGGTGATGCATTCTATAATATCTTGAGAGACGATGCAGCGGAAAGTTGCGAATCTTTAGAGGAATTGTCTCTCCTTACGGCAGTTCTTTCTCGTGCTGCCGCCTATACCTCAGGTATAGCATGCCAATTATTGAATGATCACAAATATAGCTTTGATAACTCAAGTTAAACCTTTTAGTTTTCATTTTTCATCATCACAGTGAGTTCACAGCTCATCCCCTTCAAGTACCTTAAAGTATTAGCGTTAAGTACTTCAAGTATCTTCAAGTATTAGCATTAAGTACTTCAAGTACATTCAAGTATTATCATTAAGTACTTCAAGTACCTTCATGTATTAGCATTAAGTACTTCAAGTATTAGCATTAAGTACTTCAAGTACCTTCAAGTATTAGCATTAAGTACTTCAAGTACCTTC
The DNA here is from genome assembly GCF_963576615.1 of Watersipora subatra. Classification (NCBI taxonomy): domain Eukaryota; kingdom Metazoa; phylum Bryozoa; class Gymnolaemata; order Cheilostomatida; family Watersiporidae; genus Watersipora; species Watersipora subatra. The sequence continues at coordinate 41,187,158 of NC_088718.1, read as the reverse complement.
AAGTATTAGCATTAAGTGCCAGCTGTACTTCGTGTCAACTTCAAATGTCATGATATTTTGTGTTTGCTAATATGTGAACAGGACAAAAACATAATTATTATAATAGTAAAATAAAACCATATTTGTTTAATAACATCAGTGGATAGCTGACTCTCGTGCAAATGTTCATGTTCAAGACATTTCCAAGTAGTTAAACCCTTTCATGTGAAGATGATTTCTTCGGGGGTCTGATCCATATTTTAAAGCAATCATATGCCGCAGCCACACTTCTTATGTGAAGGGCATTCGCTTTAATCCTTTAGCCTTTCCTTGCAGATGATAAAATTTCGTCAGAGCCAAGTTTTAGTGATTTCCATATTCTTCTGGTGTTTCATCATTTCAATTAAGAGATTTCTCTGTTGTTTTGACAATTTGTCTTTTCACTTCCTTAAAGATCAAGAGTAAGCATAGTCTAAGGAAACCATTCACAGGAGTCTCATTACTATCATTTCTAGTATCCGACAGCGCTGAGGAACGGGAGGTCATGTTCAAAGGTCAGGTGTCACGCATACAGCGCAGACTTGGCGGGCTGCTTTCAAAGTATCTCTTACTAGATGAGTGGAACAAGAAGTTGAGGTCACACGAGTCATGTCCTGAAGCTCAGGCGCAAATGGTTTGTTTTTAAGTTTTAAGGTTTACAAGCAAATTGTGCATTAGTTTTTGTAAGCGCATCAGGGCAAAGTGAACCGTGAAACGGACATTTTTGTAAATTTGTAAGGAGTTTTATGTCTAGTTTCTGATTAGTGAGTTGTTAATTAATCAGCCAATCATATCTGTACTTAAACGAAAGGAAACAATTATCTGCATGCGTTAAGCTAATACAAAATATGTTTACAGCTCATCTTAGGCATAGTTTCGCTTTGCAAAACATTAATTTTTTATCGCATTTCCGTAGCAATGACCAGTCGTGTCAGGCGTATTACAGCTATGGAGGTTTCACTAAGGTTATATCTATGGACTTTGAATGATTATTTATTGAACAATAGTACTACTGAGTGTGATTATGTTATTAATAGTGTTTTATTGTATCAGTAATGCCATAAGCTGTAATGAAATTGGTAGCTCGTCTGACTAGGATATACTCACTGACGTAGTTGAAATGACTGAAAAAGTGTCCAAGCTTATTCTGCAACTCATTTGTGGCAGTTTTATGGTAACAGCTGATGCTTAACAACTGTAATTTAATAGTAAATCGTAGTGCTTTTATGTAATGTAGAAATCAAACCTATCATTTAATTATATCATATGATCTTTGGGTTTATGGTTATGTTAAAGTCCTGAAAGCACTGCATTTTCTAATTATCATTTTTCAGTTGTTATTATTCTTTTATTTTTCTATTATTATTCTTATCTTTTAGTTTTTATTGTATTCATGTATTTAACATTCAACATGTTTAACAGTCTCAACTCATGCAAGAAAATCCACAAAAACTGTCACGGTTAATTGCATAAAAACCTACACAGAAATCCTGAGTAGATTAGCTGGTAGCCTGGCAATTTGTCATCTTGTCTCACATGGTTCTGCCCATTCTCCTTCCTTCAGATGCTGGTGTATGTGCACGAGATAGCCGCTAACCTGACTCGCTATTGTCGGAATGTAATAGCCAATAGCACTCACGATTCCTCTCTCTGCCGTGTGCTGTTCGGACCAAGTCTCTCCGCCGCGCTGGATAGCGGTGATGCGTATGCCAAGTCTGCTTCTGCATACGGTAAATTTGGTTAACATTTTCACATGTGTTGGCGAAGGTAACTATTGCAAGTGTAGAGTCATGTCTTCAATTCAGTCATCTGTAACATGAAATACATTCATTGTGATCAAGTTAGTGTTCAAGAGTTGGTAGCAGTTTGAGGTTGTAAATCGGATTACAGTAATCTCTCATTTTTCGCAACTGATCAGAACCGTCCCTCGGGAGAGGAAAAATCTGGAAAATTAAAACTAATAGTCTTTTTTTTCAACTAAGAAATCTTGTTTTTTTAACTTCATTAGATAATTGCTGAGGAACAAGAGTGTTTAAGAGACATGATGAATGGTGTCACAAACACTTTGTACTTTTACACTTTACAAAAGGGTACAAGAAAACTTAAACCACTTTAAAACTTAAACCACTGCAACTGCTATCACTACGAAGCTTGCGGAGGTTCCTATTGCGTCAGAGTATGAGAGAGAGAGAGATTTATGTGTCTTTCTCAAATTTTAAGTGAACATTTTTCACCCTGCGGAGGACTGAAGATGCAAAAGCCGAACTGAGAAGCAGCAAGGACTGTATCATTCTATATTTACTATTCATGCTTTTTGAAGATTTTTTACGCTTAAAAATTTGTTATGCCTAGAAGATTTTATGCTAAATTCTAATTTAAAATGCATTTTAAATAAAAATGTAGCATGTAGTTTTTATCTAAAATGCATTTTAATTAAAAACAGCACAAGATTTGTGCTGTTTTTATTTAAAATGCATTTCTATTACAGAGTAGTCTAAAACTGCGTAGCGATGGTGCACTTATGTTTATATGTATATTTGATTGTGCTCTTGTAAATCTATGCGAAGGGAGTGTAAGTGAGTTGAGTCGTATTCTCTACCAATTCTCATTCCTGTCATATTTGATCAAAAGTAGTAGCAGCAGTGAGTCATAAGTGTTGGAGGAGTGTTGGACTCATTCAGTTTCAAGGAATGTCTCAAAGATAACTTGAAACAATGTCACGTCAGAAGGGAATTCTGGGAATGGAATCCTACCGGAAGAACCAGATGGAGATATCTAACTCATAAAGGTGGGACGTTCTTTGAAAATAAACGAATGCGACACAGAGATGAGCTCAGAGGGAGGTGAAAAGAATGGCTCGGCTCATCAGACTCTCGGATGAATGATTACTTCTAATATCAACTCTACAATCGCTTGTTCAGATCCATGACAGGGCTATGGAGTTGTCTAACAAAACACTGATATGCAAGCAGACATCCTATTATAACTAGAGAGATTGCAGAAAGTTCTACTGATTTTTATTCTTGTGTATTGCAGAGTATTCTCAGTCAGCCACTTCCCCGCCTCCTAATCTCGGCCTCATTGTCATACAGATTCGTCAGGCATCGGCGGAGATGCTCGAAGCTCTTGACGAGCATAAGCAGTTGAATTCTCGTCTGGATTGTCTGCCTCCTATATCCTCTTCACCTGACCAGGTACACCTGTCGCCGTACATCCATCATGTGACTCAGTGCTGTTCTTTAGATACCCGCGGTGTTTGTTTCACAATAACAAGAAACCTAGGTCCACCATCTCGTGGCCAGTTTGTCTAATTTGAACTTTTCGTATTATGTTTGATGGAACTCTGTATATCTACATATATGTTAAAGGTTGCCTATACGACAGCAATAGCACCGGTGCATTAATTTGATGCACCGGTGGCGCTGTTTGCCTCATTAAAAATATTGATTGTGTAACTTCTGCACCTCCTTAAGTATGACACTTTAGTATGTGAAGTAATATCATTATCTTACCATTCGTTTACTCAATTTACAACTTCATCTCGTCAAATTTCTATTCTATAAATATGCAAGTTATTCAAGTCTTTCCGAGCAGGGAAGGATATATAGGTCTTGATTATGAAAAAGTCCGTCGTACGGTAGACATTCCTGCAACGTAAATGTTCCATTCCAAGAACGTATAGATTACAGAGAATTTTACATTATGCAGACAGTAAATGTGGAATTTGCATTATAGAAGGTATAAGTTGTAGCAGCGTCTACTGTATTTCTCTTCTAGTTGCTCTAAAAATCGCTCATTCTTTATGGCAGGAGGATTCAAATCAGATGAGCGAATCACGAAAGACAGTTCTTGAGTGGCTGGAAAGACAGACGCATATCATACACCTGCTTTCACTGGTCATTGAGAGTTGTCTTTACATTGTATGGTCACACCTTGACTTCTATCTTATTAGCTGTGTTCCAGAGGATCAAAATACTAGTCTATTCAGAACCCATCAAGCGAATGTCTCTATGAGACGTCTTACGGGTATGTATCAACGCACCCCAGTATCTTGGTAGCTTTCAAGTGTTTCATCAATGTCAAGGGGAGAAAACTCTTAAAGCGTGCCGAAAGGTAAAAAATGTCATAATATTGCAGACTCCACCATGCCTACTGCTTCATCAAGTGGAGATAAATCTGAGCCATTGGCTTCCACAGGAATCACCAAAGACCAACTTAATCTTCTTAGGGAGACAACTCCCCGAGCCCTCAATGAACCTCTTCTCCAAAAGCTCTCCGATATTGAGCAGGTCTGTCTCTGATAATAAGTCTCTATCAATGATTACAGTGATCCCTCGATGCATGGCAGATTGTAAATAGTCACAGCTCTATCGATCTTAAACAAAGGTTTCTTCTATTTTTATTTCTGACTAGAATCAAATTAATATGTAAGAAATATTATATCTCATGGTAATGAATTGCTAAGAGATATCGCATTAAAATTTCACCCCTTTCTCAGATTGCTTCTCCTAATTTATAAAGTATGAATTGCGAAACAAAGTTACGTGTCTACATCGCAATGAGAAGGCAATTCTGTCAAATCAATTCTATTTATGGTGGAGACAAAAAGTATGAAAGTTTTCACATCCCCTTGGAGGATATAGTCGGCTAAGTGCAAAATTGTTGTAACTTCATATAGAACATAAAGGGAAGTTAGAACAATTTTGCGACCAGCCCATGATGTCATAAAGTTGATGAACTCTATTTGTTTTCCAAAAAGATAGAGCTTCACAACTGAAGCTCAAATTTCACTTGAAAGGAAGTTAGAAAATCAAGCTATTTTTTTCTTGGAAAAGAAGTACAGTGCACCCTCAAGATACGATGTTAATCCGTTCCAAGGCTGGCATCGTATGGCGAAAAAATCGTATGTCGGGATATAGAACCCATTGTAATTATACAATTGAAAAATGCAAGGTAAAAATCGTCCAAAATTTTATAAAAATGCAGTACATATTGAAAATTAGTAACAAAATACTATGTTAATTTATGTTATAGTATGTATTTTGAATTAGTTTATTGAATTTCAACTTATTATCACGAAATTTTATCCTTCATAAGTTTCTGTCTTTACTTTCATTATAAAATTTATCGTGTCTGGTTGAAACCTTTTTAACCAGAATTCAATAAGAAAGGCCGAGCGATGCAGTTATCGAAAGCGGCCTCTCACACACCTGACCATTTAATGGCTACTGAAAAGAAAAATGAAATTTTGTTTACTATTATACAGGACGTACATACCTTTGGAGTAACGTGGCTTTAGCTGGTACATGTAGCGAATAAAGCAGAGAGGAGGTAAAAACGTATCAATGTTAATTACGTTGCTGTACACTTGAAGGTTAATTTAATACGTAATGAAATGGAATTTTTAGCAGGCGAAAGAAAGTTGTCTAGTCCTGTCCAATTTTTCTTCTGATTTAAAAGAAACAATGCTGGTGCAATGCAGAAAACTGCTAGCTAGCTAACGCTTGTAGAACGATCCAGAGAAGGTGCTACAGTAGTTTTTCTTGTATGAAACGTGCACAAGAATCAATGTAACCATACGAACAAAGTTTGTACGTATTTATACACTAGAGGACAAGGCTTTAACAAGTTTCAGAAAGTAATGTGAATGCATCAACTATCTTGTGTAGCTAGTTATATGAGTTACATACGATGAATTGTATTCACATAGGAGATAACAAGCCCATCTGCAAAGACATGGTTAAACAAGAAAATAAAACAAAATCAAAAGCAAACAAATAAAATGAATAAAATATAATAAACGTGCCACACAAGAGATAAATAATATATATTATACATGTATTGTTTTATTGTACCATTCCACATCAGTAAATTAAACACTTGAAACATTTCTGCCAATGTGGGGGTTTTCTGTATTTTCTACCTCCTCACCCTTACTAATTGGTTGCTCCTTTTGAATGCTGATCGCGTGCATGGCCTTCTAACTCCTTCAAATCTTCAGTCGTAAGCTTCTTCTTATGCTTGCTTTAATGGAGTTCTTGTTTTAATAATAATTACAAATGCTGATTGGTTGCGATCATATTCCTTGACAATGTTAATAATACGAGTGCCTTCTTCTTATTTACGACATCCAACTCTGTTGACATAGAAATCATTTTTCCTTCGTTTTGTATCAGTCTCAGATTTCATAGCTAACGAATTAAATGTAGATACTCGTAGTTATATACGTATGCTGACTAGAAGTTTATAGTAAAAGATATTATAACGCTACAAATGAATATTTCCTCTGCCTTGAGTATTTTACACAAAACTTTCCACGCGGAATTCTGACATGAGAGAAGTCGATCATCGTGTCTCTTCTAAACGTTCTGAAAATCTTTTCGGCACACTATGTTTCGGTGTCTTTTTTTATTTCGGCGTGCGTTATGAGCACACCAACCGCCAAATTTTAACTCGGGCGAAACTTTTCTCACAATCGTATGGTGAAATAAAATTCGTTCGTATAACGAGGTGAAGATCTCACAATGTTTGACTTCGTAAGGTGAAAAAATCGTATATCAGGGTAATCATATCTCGAGGGTACACTGTATCGATATTCTAGCGCAGTGTAGTATTGCGGCATTACAACCATTTGCTAGTCCCAACTACTGAAGCTGTTCTTTCCCGTTCAATTTCCTATATGGTATATCTGTTGCAGTGCTACGCTAGTAAGAGAACCCACTATGGCTACATTGGAGCTCTGACTCGCAGGCTCCGACGACTCATTGATATTCACTGTTCATGAAAGGCACTATATACCGGTCATTGAGTTGTCACTCTTGGCCACTGTCTGCTATCACAAAATCATACACTGGTACTTTTACCTCGCATAGAGGCGCCATACGCTGCTGTCATCAGCTACCATAGAGGCGTCATCCTTTGTCATTATTAGCTCTCATAGATGTATCATACTGTGTCACCATTTACTGTCATAGAGATATACTCTGTTACCATCAATTGTCATAGAGTTAACATATTGTGTCACCATCAGTTGTCATAGAGCTATCACACTATGTTACCATCAGCTGTCATAGAGCCATTACATTATGTTACCATCAGCTCTCATAGAGCTATCACACTCTGTTACCATCAGCTGTCATATAGCTATCACACTCTGTTACCATCAGCTGTCATAGAGCTATCACACTCTGTTACTTACCATCAGTTGCCATAGAGCTATCACACTCTGTTACCATCAGCTGTCATAGAGCTATCATACTCTGCTGCCATCAGTTGTCATAGAGCCATTACATTATGTTACCATCAGCTGTCATAGATATCTCAGCCTTACATTTTTACTCAACTAAACATTTAGCTCAGCAATATGTCACTTATTACCTTAATTTACCTTTTAAAGGTTCTTTCAATTATGATGTTTTCATGTTGTAGCTTTTAAGCAATACAAGTGTAGGGCTGTATCACATTCATATGTAGTTTATTTCAGAAAGCTTCTTGTTATTCCAAGTGTCTCCAGTATTCTGTACATGTAAGATGAAACAAATGCGTTATAGTTGCCACACATGTATAGGGTTAATCGGTGCATATTGCAAAGTGAAGGAGCTTTAAGATGCTGATGAACACAAAATGTGTTAAAATAGCATGAAGAGACTGAAAGCAGGTTTTAACTCATTTGTTTGAAAAAGCACAGGCTATTTGATGAAATCAGCCAAACTCGCATAAATAAACCGTCGAATTACAGAAATTTGCGCATTGCAGTTCAGACCAGCGCTTCAAAGTATATGCTAAGTAAAGGCTAAAACATCTTTCTATAGTCATAGTTGTGTCCCATTTAGAAGTAGGAAAAGTGTTGCATTAATAGCATTGCCTAGTTCTCTACAGATCACAAGAGTAAATGCTTGTTTCTAGAATGTTATTCAAACTCATTAGATAATAGATCATACAAGTATAGATGGTAATTTAGGGATTGCATTTCTAACTAAATGTCAGTACACTTAGTCTTTGATAATGCCAGTTTTAATAACAATGGTTAGCTCTATTCTTAGTTGACGAGATTCAAATTAATATGTAAGACATATCTCATGGTAATGAATTGCTAGGGGATATCGCATAAAGTTTCATATCTTTCTTAGAGATGCAGTCAGCAAGCAGGCATTACACTACTGCAAGATATTAATAGTCACATCAACTACATAGTCATTTGTGATAGCAGAATTTGTGTAGTAAACCTGTTTCTCACCAAATACACAAATGGACTGGCTTAGAACAACCATGGTAAAATGTTGAAATTGCCAGCTACATGTTTCTACATTTTTGGAACTTTTGAAACTGGCTATGTGAACAGTAGGTTAGACAGAGGACCCATAACTGCAGCTATAGGTGGTTCGACTGGCTTCTAGGTTTAAATGGTTTCTCCAAAGTCTCTGCTCTTTGTAAGCTAAAACATTAAGTAGAACGGCCACCCTAAACAATAAAATACATCTCATTGACAATATATAGTCACAAAGTTACTATAGAGAGAGACAAATTGAATTCATGAGCATTCTACTCGTAGATGCCCATTTTTTTGCCTCTGCTAAGGAGAGTTTAGCCGAGTATTATAGATTCAGATCCATCAGCAGTGAGCATATTTATGATGTCCCAGTACACAAACAAAGAATCCCTTCGCACAGATTTAGTGAAGCGAAATGGCGTCAAATGTGTTTGGGTTCTACTGTGTCTATGATTTGGAGTGGAAGCAACTCCGAACTCATGTGAAGCATGGAAATGTAGTGAATGTCTCTCTCAACCCATCCAGCAGTAGTCGCACATATAGAGCCGTTATTGGCTGGATGCATATGATGGTCATGTAGCATTGGTTAAGCACTCCATAATAGGACACAAGGCTTTTCTGTTGCTTTGGTAGAAAATATTCTTTCCTATTCAGATATCATTACAATATATTTATGCAGTCTCTTCCATATGCCATAAACACAAGACTGTAAAAAAGAAAGCATTGCAGGCTGTCTATTAGAAATACTTTACCAAGGATGTAGGCCTATGCATAGTAATTTGGAGGTTCACAAAGATACCTAACTTTAATCATCTTTTGCTGATGCTGAGTTTGTGATGTCTTTCCCCTACTGCTCAGGTATTGCAATTTTATTTATAGCATTATTAAACTCATTTTATATGTCTTTATATATAGACTAGCGGAATGCCCGGCGTTGCGCGAGTGTTAGAAATCAGCTTATGAACAGACAGGTAATGTAGCTGCTTGCCATTAGCTTGGAACATTGTCAATGGCTAATTTGAGTAAGCTAGTTAATAAACTTATTAGTAAACTTACTAATAAGAGCCGTGAGAGCAAGCTTTAATGACTTGCATAGCCTAGTGCGGCATGCTTATTTTCACCCACATAGCGACATATATCGCCCAATAGATTTATCAGTCTTGTGTAGCTTAAATTGGTAAGATATTGGCCTGGCGAACAAGAGGTTCCGAGATCAAATCCAGCCTAAAACGGATATTTCATTTTGAAATTTTAATAACCATAGATGGACACACATAAACACACAAACTTTGAGATATATTAGCATAAATTTGTTTACCTTTGTAAAAAGTAGATAATCCTATAATAGTCTTTATTGCTTGGAAATACTATCATTATCACGATTAGTACAATGGGTCTAGAATGCCGATGGAGCACAGAAAATAAGTATTTGCAGTTGTTCTTAAATGTTTTAAAGCAGTTGGTGGTGCAGGTGCTAGTCTGCTGGGTTACTACGCTAAAGGTCATGTGTTTGAGTACCGCTTATAGCAATATTCTATCTTAACCTTTAACCGTGCTTTGAACAGATGAATGGAAAGACGGACAAACAAACATGACTCTTATCACCGTAAAGATTATTACAGACATGTTTAATATTATATTTTCAATAGTTTTCATTAAAAAAACATCAGTATCAACAATAATTCAATAGCACTTTTTGTCATAGAGAATATCATTTGAATTAATCAATGTTTTATTCCCAAAATTCTCATTATCACAGTAGAGAATACATCATAACTATTTTACAAAGAAGAGCGTGAGAAAACAATAACTATAATGTAAAACCTTAGAATGCAGGCTTTGTGCCAGCCAATGTTTTGTATTGAGTGCATGCCTACCCTTCAATTTTGCTCAAAAAGATAATTGCTCCAAAGATGCAACGTTTCACCTAACTAAATAAAACAGCAGCAGTAAACTTTATCGTTGACCAAAGTTGCGAGCGCATTGAAGTATTTTTTATGTTCAAAGAAGAAAGAGGTAAGATGCAGGATAATTGTATGTGATAAACTTTAGAAAAGTTGGTCTGCTAGAGTTTTCAGACTTGCAAAATAACTCAAAAGAGAGATATTTTTTGTTAAAAATGGATGCCCCAAAGATCAACAGTTTGCATTAATATAGTCATTGCCTGCTGCCTCAACCCAACTCTAACATATTGGAGTTGTCGCTACTTGTGTATCATTGTTTAATTCTCTTTGTAGGGAGCACATTTTTCACTGTTGGCAGAGTTACCAAAAGTCACTGATAGCTCAATTGTAGTAACTGTTTTTTGCGTCTGATTAGGAATCAAAAGTTATTGAACATTCAACTTTATCTGCAATAATAAACTAGTTCATCTATTTTTACAGAATAGTAATCTATACTATTATCTGTCCGCCTATTATTGTCCGTCTACCTGTTCAATTATTCTGTCACAAAGCGCATAGAATAAAGGTTGACACATGACTCAAATGTGTTATAAGGTGGTCAATCAGCTCAGCTGGTTAGAGTGTCAGTTTAATAAACTGAATGTCGGGTTCGAGCCCATATTGGCCAAAATTTTAGACATCTAATTAATCGCATGTACAGAGTTTTGTGATTGTGTGAAAGTTGGTACATTTAAACAGCTGTTATTGTAACACAAAAATAAAAGTCTTTGACATCCATACTGCAATTTATCATTCATTTCCGACAACTTAACATTGATTCAAAAGTCACCTTTTATAAATGATGAATCTGTGAGTACTCATAGACAAATCTCAATTTAAGCTGATTTCAGATAGAAGGTATTATCAACTGAATGTGTAGAGTAGTGAGTAGTATGTCTGTCTGGAGAATTGGAAGTTCCTAGTTCAATTCCAGTTTCAGCAGGTTTTTCGTTCCTAAAACTTTGTTGCTGTCCCTGAACATGCGCGTGACAAACGCTGAAATTTATTTACCGGTAATATAGATTTATTTTCATTGCAATTCGATTGATGGCTCAGCCAATCTATAATATACATGAATCTCAGTGTTTGGTTGTTGTTTTATCATTATGTCCAATTATAGCGATTGAAATATGAACGAAAAGCCACTTCACACTGCGATTAAACTTGGAAACAACAATTTTGCAACCAGGCTTGCTAACCCCTACGCCACGCAGCCATCTTGCCATTCTATGAAATAACTGTGGACATACTTATTACACCTGCCAATCTTTAATGGCGAATGAGACTGCTAGTGTACTAAAAAAAGTAGGGAAAAATGTTATAAATGCTATAAATATATGTATATATAGCATAAACTTAATTAACCTTATAGCACAAACAGAAATCATCAAACTTCTTCATTTGAATGTTAGAACGGTAAATGTTGTATATGGTGATTAAAAATAACTTTTCGGTGCAAAAAACCTTTTTTATTTCCTTCCACACTAGGCATTCAGTAGTTAGTAATAAGGATTTTTTTTAAATACCTTAAAAGAAGAGGCATAGTTTTTCCTGCTTTCTGTCCTACTATGCTTCGCCAGAACTCGGCAGTCTCTTGTGCCCTGAGAGACCATCAGGTATAGTAACTATATGTAGAATTATACCTAACACTAAAAGGTAGCATGTTGCTGCAGGCGATAGAGTCTTGGTGTAACCATTTAAATGTCATGGGTTTGAATCCAGTACAGTCCAATCCTTTTCTAAACCTTGAACTATGGCTTCCAACAGATGAACAGATGTAAAAAAGCTAAAAGCTTTGATAGCTACAAAAGCTTACCTCTCCGCTTCATCAATTATTATAGATATCATGCTTTTTGCAGGGGAGTTGGTTGTATTTGTTGTGGCATGGTGTATGAACAAATGGTACAATATCTGTTTAATCCTAAAGGTTACATGTAATATTTAATCAATCATCATTCAATACCTGTTTTATAAATATATGCATTTTCTTTAAAAATTTTGAAAATGAGTTTGCACAAAAGTTTTGTAAATGTTATCAGAAAGTATTGGTGTTTTTTTATCACCTGCATTTGTTTTTGACGCTTGAGTTGATCTGACTGCCCGGATGTTTCCAGATTAAAATTGACAAACGTTGATTGCGGTTAAAATGTTCAGAAAAAATCCACTACGTGCAAGTTGACATCACTAATTGTTATCGTTGCCATAATTGATATCAGCTATTGTGTTTAAGTTACAGCATTGCGCATCTCCATTATGTCAGTTTATTTGCAATTATAGACGTCATCATTACACTTCATCTTGCTCTAATCGTTTTAGCTGTGATCAAGTTTTGTCGATTTTAATCTTGAAACATTCTGGCAGTCAGATCACCTCTCCAACATCAACAACAAATGATAGAAAAGTACTGATATTTTTGGATACAATTGACTAAAGCTTTGTGCAGTTCAGTTTATAGTATGTCAATAGTATGTTTATAGTATGCGTTCAAGCTATGTCAATTTTAATCTTGAAACATTCTGGCAGTCAGATCACCTCCAACATCAACAACAAATGATAGAAGAGTACTGATATTTTTGGATACAATTGACTAAAGCTTTGTGCAGTTCAGTTTATGGTATGTCAATAATATGTTTATAGTATGCGTTCAAGCTATGTCAATTTTAATCTTGAAACATTCTGGCAGTCAGATCACCTCCAACATCAACAACAAATGATAGAAGAGTACTGATATTTTTGGATACAATTGACTAAAGCTTTGTGCAGTTCAGTTTATGGTATGTCAATAATATGTTTATAGTATGCGTTCAAGCTATGTCAATTTTAATCTTGAAACATTCTGGCAGTCAGATCACCTCAAATATCAACAACAAATGATAGAAAAGTATCAATACTTTCTGATAAAGTTTACTAAAATTTTGGCAAGATCAATTTTTAGTCTTTTTCCAGGTCTAAGATTTGTTGAACTAGAAAAAAATTTGTTATACAACAGTTTGAAAATTTCCATCATCAAAATGTATGTTTAAAACCCTGTCATTGGATTTTAACCCTTTTTTCGCATAATCCTTCCTCATCATAAGCAGGCTGGAGAATCGTTATGTAAATCTAGTAGCAAATTTAGAAGCCTACAAGCAATGGCAGCATCATCAGTCCTCAGCGTCATCAGTCGACAGCATTCATTACTAGCCGGCAACATTGATATTTCTTGTCACTCTTTGTCATGATTGGCTCACAAAGAATACCTTAAATGAAACTGGCATTGCAACAAAGGAAAGTAACTTGTTTTAAAACAAAATTGCTTGAAGTTGAAACCAAAGACTAAAAACACTGAAAGGATATGACAAGCATTACAATAAAGATGGATGTGTAGGAGTCACAAAAACAGATAATTTTAGATGTTTTTGTCATCAGTGCACATGGTTACTGCTATGTTCTGTTCTGATTCTCAAGTTCTCTTCAAAGAGAAGTGATCAGAGCTGGATGACTGGGCTTGGGATAATTTTAGGAATTGTCCTCCCACCTGATCCTTAGTGAAACTGAGTGAATCTCGACTGTATAGCTTTGCTTTTTTCAACACTTCCAGTTTATGTAAAATTACAAAATTTTGTTCCTTTGTGCGCAATACCTCTCCAGTATAATTCTGGAATTTGAACCGAATGAACCATTAGTTTCTCAGATACCCAGGGTACATCTAACTAACACAGAAATTAAAAATGGCTGCTGACAGAACATTGTAGTTCCTAATGATGCACTGATTGAGATTCTTGATAATGAAGAATCAAAAATATTCAAAGATGGAAAAGCTGTTGTCACTAATATAAATCGTATAAGCTCTAATTTATCGTAAACCGTATAAACACTAAAACTATTCGTGTTTCTATTCATAACAGAAACACACACTCTATCAGACGCGATGTACTGCAAACATTATTTTTCTTCTGTTTTCTCTAAAACATCCCTTTTTAAAAAGAATGGGAAAAAAACTATATATTATATTTGATTTCTATTTCCTTCATTGAATTCTACAAGTTTGGAACTTCAAAATGATATTCAGTTTAAAAGGAATTGTGCTCTTTTGTGCTCTTTCACATTCAATGGAAAGCTGTTAATATGGTCTAGGATTAGGGGACTGCTGGTATATACGAAATTGAGCTTCAAAGTGTTTAGTGAATGGGTGAAGAGACGTGTTGCCAATTTGTACCACTAGGCACAAATCCTCTATCAGCAATGACATCAGAGAGAGCGCAAACACCAGCAGGGTGTGTCATTATGGCAGCCTGCCATCTGATCTCCTTTAGACATGCTTGATGATTGTATGACAGATGTCTGAGTAATTTGTAAATTATAGTCCAGTGAGATAACATCTTCCCATAAAGTAGTCAATCCTACTCGCATGTCATCTGGCTCAGTAAACTTGATTTGTTACTTTTATTGTAAACAGGACAGCGATGTGAGCTAGCTGAATACGTGCCAGCAGATGTTTGCGACAATCAACTTGCGTCACAAATGCTTGACAGATATGATAGGTATTACAGTGTCAAGAATGTAATATATGTTAAATTACAATAAACATTACATGTACTAACACATTGGTTATTTTAATAATATAATTTACATTTACAAAGTGAAACTAAACACGTTTTGCATGAAAGGGAAACTGCATGTTCTGTTGCTGTCATGACTGAACAATCGTCTTTAATATTGAATAAGTTCACACCGTAGGTCAGCCAATGTTCTAGGATATTATTAGTCAACCAAACAAAGTATTTTTAAAACTCATCGGTTATCTACTAGCAACCACACAGATTAACAAGCAGTTGATCTGATGGTGATCTCTACCTTTGTGGCTAGTAGATCTACCAGCTAGTAAGTTTGTTAGTAAATCTTGTGACTAGATTTGCCAACTACAAATGACATAGCTGACATAGCCACTAGATGACAGCAACAACTGTTTGTCATTTAATGTGGTACCAGTTATAACATTTGTGCATCGCTTGAGAGTTACGATCTCTCAATGACAAAAGCCTTGAAAATTGTAAACTTTTTGGAAAGATCTACAACATTAGGCGATCTCATACAAAGCATTCCAAGTATAGAGTAAACAATGAGGTTTGTGTAACTTGTTTCTATCATAAGTTTTTAAGAACTAACAGTTTTTTGTTTTATGGTAAGCCACTACCGAAGTTTAAGGTTTTGCCAATTGCCAGTGTGACTATTGCTGTTTGAGGTTTGTTAATTGCCAATATGATGATTGCATCTTCAATGCTTTGCCAATTGCCAGTATCCCAATTGCATTTTCAATGCTTTACTAATTGCACATGGCATTGTTGGAACTTGTGGTTTTGTTAATTGCCAGTATGACGATTACACTTTCAATGTTTTGCCAATTGCCAGTATGACGATTGCAGTTTCAATGCTTTGCCAATTGCCAGTGTGACGATTGCATCTTCAATGCTTTGCCAATTGTGCATGGCATTTTTGAAACTTATAGTTTTGTTAATTGCCAGTATGACGATTACACTTTCAATGTTTTGCCAATTGCCAGTATGACGATTGCAGTTTCAATGCTTTGCCAATTGCCAGTGTGACGATTGCATCTTCAATGCTTTGCCAACTGTGCATGGCATTTTTGAAACTTATGGTTTTGTTAATTGTCAGTGTGACGATTACACTTTCAATGTTTTGCCAATTGCTTGTATGACGATTGCAGTTTCAATGTTTTGCCAATTGCCAGTATGACAATTGCAGTTTCAATGCTTTGCCAATTACCAATTTCACGATTACGATTTCAATGCTTTAACCTGAAGTCGTTAATCATTTTGTACAGATAATATCTTTAACCAACTATTTTTATTATAAAATGCCCGTGTAGGTCGATTAATAAATGAAGTGTTTTAATCCCTGAATTTCAGAAAGCTATGAAAGCTATTTTGAAACAACCTGAAAAAGCATCGTCTTTATTTTTTTGATTCCCTTCTGAACAAGTTCTGCTGTAGATTCATACAAGCATGAATGACGCTAGAGTCAACATAAATTTTCATACGTGACAATTGACATATTTATCATGGCTATGTAAACAAGCTTGATTCATCAGCATCTGGGAGCAGCGAGTGAGTCAGCTGTAACTAGCTAAAGCCTTTATCATACAAAAATAAGAAGTATGTATCTGCTCATTGTATTGCCTCTGTAAAGTGTTGGCATAACAAATGCTTTGGAAAAACAGATTTGAAATTTAACGTCAGACAATATTTAATTGTTCCAACTTGGAGTACAATATATATATATATATATATATATATATATATATATATATATATATATATATATATATATATCACTGTCATGCTTCAGAGCTACCGTTGGACAAGCATGGGTAAGACAACTCTAGTGTTTTGTTGTGATGTTTCAATGTACCTTCACAGACACATGTTAAACTTTTTAAAGAACTATTTATACTGTATTTCTGATAATTATTCGACTAAATTAAAATTTGCTGAATTATTGCTTTGCCAAGACTAGTGAACAGACAACAGGAAGTTGGTAACCAATTTTAAAGAAGCCTTTTTGGTTTGCTTTTTTCCATGTAGAAGGGTTATTAGGCAACTAGTTTCCTTCAGTAGGAGAATTCACAGCACATTTAATGGGACTAATCACCTCGTGAGTATGCTAGGAGGGGAAGAGAGGCGAGAAAAGAATTTCCACCACAAGCCAGTCGGTTCTCAGATTATCCAGTCGGCTCTTTGCTTCGTTCTCCAAAACTCTTGTATTCACTTCTACTTGGTAAGTCATATTCTTGACATTCTTAGCTTTAACATTACAATAGGGTAAAAAAATTTGTTTGACAAGCTGATGTAATCTTGTTTTCAATTTGAGTATTTGAGTTGAATGAAGGTTGTTCACTAACTAATAGAATGACAAACAATTGCTCTGGGATCTTGGCTGGAGACATGCCCTGCGGCACGTGGCCTCAACGACTGGTGACATGGCGTGTTGCAAAGAGCAGCTTAATGCTAGACACTCTTTCTGGGAATTGAACCCCAAACTAATGCTCGAAGGTCAAGGCTGCTCTCTAACTTACCACATGATAGGTTACCAAAGTAAGTTTTAGTTCATCATAAACTCATGCGAAATGGATCAATCATCTATTGCGCCCCTGTTAGGAATGTCTTCAGGTTGACATTCTCTGTAGGTTTGCGCAAGCTTTAGCTGGCATTCTTAATTATATGAGGATCTCCAGAGAGCCATTAAGGTAATGGTTTCGATCCCCTGATTTAAATTCATTGAAAATAATTTCCATATTAATCATGGCTTTGTCGACTTTTGACACATCGCATATCTCTCTCAATCCAGTCCTCAACTTTCCTACCAGCCAAGAGCAAAATTAATTATTTCTGATGTTGATGATTTACGTTGGGAATTAACCGTAATATCTTTTTACATTGTACTTTTTATTGTAAAGAAAACTATTTTAATAATTGTGGTTTAATGTAAGCTAAGTTTAGCTGTTTTCGTTGTGGCTAATCTCATCCCATCAGATTATTCTAGTGTTGTTAATAGTGGGAGAGCAACTTGTGCACCGTTAGCTTTATTCATATGCAAGATGTTTGTGTTAAAGTATTCCGTTAAAAATATTATAGAAAAGCGTTAGGTAATAAAAGCTTTTTTTTTCGATAGACATAATTTACATGACTTATTTTGATTTTGTCTAATGGTCTGATTGCGCCGGCCTAAACAGTATTGACCAATGGAAATAAAGTTGATATCTTTATCTAAACAGTATTGACCAATGGAAATAAAGTTGATATCTTTATCTAAACAGTATTGACCAATGGAAATAAAGTTGATATCTTTATCTAAACAGTATTGACCAATGGAAATAAAGTTGATATCTTTATCTAAAAAGTATTGACCAATGGAAATAAAGTTGATATCTTTATCTAAACAGTATTGACCAATGGAAATAAAGTTGATATCTTTATCTAAACAGTATTGACCAATGGAAATAAAGTTGATATCTTTATCTAAACAGTATTGACCAATGGAAATAAAGTTGATATCTTTATCTAAACAGTATTGACCAATGGAAATAAAGTTGATATCTTTATCTAAACAGTATTGACCAATGGAAATAAAGTTGATATCTTTTGAACTATTTTAAAATAAATTGCTAAACGAAAACCTATGAATCCCCGTAATAGATTTAATAACTTGTAGTATCTCTGTGTCTTGTATGCAGTCAAACCTCTACATATGGAGCCAATACACGCTGAGATTTGTTAAACATATCGAAACTACAGTAAGTTATTGCTAGAATTCCGATTGAGAAACCCTGTAAGTGGTTTAATCAGTTTCATAGCATGAAGAGTTATGTTACCTCAATAAATACCGCAGGTAATTTCTAACAGCATTAGAGCAAATGCATTACATAAAGCAGTAGAAAAATTATGTCATATTTACAAAAAACAATGGAGTAATCTTGACTATAATAGCAGTCGTGTCCATCTGTTTGTTTGTTTGTCTGTCTGTCTGTCAAAAGCCACTAAAAGCGTTCGGAAGTTGAAAGTTAGGAAAAATATTGCATCATGCTGGATGCGAACTTATTACCTTGGGAATAGCAGATTAGCACTCTAACAACTGACAATTAACCACCCACTGGATTTCCAGCATAGTTGTACATATAGTTAAAACACCTGTTGATCTCTTATGGCTCACTAGACTAGGAAAAACATTATTTTATTACTGTACCTTAGAGATGCGTACATAGAAGTGCGGTGTTAGCAATTCGTAGGTCCAGAGGTGGGAGTGGTGATAGGCGTCACTCGCTCAAAACTAAGAGATGTTTAAACTAACTTGGTACCTCTGTTTTTATTATTTTTGATTTTTGTATGCTTCCTTTATAACTTTCATCGTTTATTTTAATTACAATAATAAAACTGTGGAGTATAAAAAAACTTGGAACATCATAATTTTGGAGTTACTTTAAACATAAAGTCAAATGTTAAGTAGAACTTGATGATGTATGATGGAGGATTAGTATGTTAAGGCATCTTCTGTAAGGGTTTGACTGTAGTGATATTCAGCTCTCTTCAAACTTTGCAGACCTTGAATAATCTATATAAGAAACAGATTATTTGTATATACAATTTTGCACAGTAAAAGTTTATAGAAAGTTGACCAGCAGTAGGCCTACAGTCTGTGAATGTTATTAATATCGTTGGATGGCTGCCAACTTATTAACCAGAAGTAAACCGGTTTTTGAAAATAATTTCCAGCTATGCTTGTGCAAAAACTGTAGGCCAGGTCAAAAACTTTCACAAATTATTGACTTTATAGCTGTGTACATGACTATGTACTCTTTCTACAAAAATGATCAAAAAAAACTATCATTTTCTTGTAGATATTGATTGGTGAAATGAAGCTAAGATTAAATTAAACCTGGACATAATTTTTATGTTTAGGTTTTTATACTCATAAAGTATAATAATTAAACATAATTTCATGTATTTATGAGGCTAATTTTATGTCTGCATTGATATGGAATTTAAGCCTATGACAGGGCAATGTTAGTTATTATAAATAATATCATTTCTTATAAATAATATAGTATAATATTACATATAATACATAATATAATATATAATGTATTATACTATATTGCAATAGTTCAAAAGTCAGCCTAGTGTATAGCTGCTTGGTTTTTAGCTATACTTTTATTTAATTTGCATAAATAATTATTGCCAAAATAGCAAATACCCATACTTTTTTCAAGTCACTCTAGAAATACAAAAACGGCAGCGTTTGTTTATTTTCATTATATAAGCCGTTATAAGACACTGTACAGGTGTAATTTAGATTAAGTGCTTTAGATACCCTCAGTATTTCAATGATATCTCAAGTATTAATATTTTAATCACTTTGAATGTTTGGAATTATACTGAAAATGTATCAAAGTGACAAAAATCTTGTAATCGTACCTAAACTGAAAGTAGAAAAAGACAAAGTAAAACTATGCAGTCGGGTTTTCCTAGCTGCGATCAGATGAGAAAACAGCTCCTCAAATTATCTTGGGAATGAACTTTGCTATAATATTATAATAATATTTGGTTTATATTATATTTACATTATATTTAATATATAATATAATAACAGCTGCAAAGAGTTTTTTCAGCTCTATCTGTTCTGAGAAAAACTGATCTAGTTGTTCAGTTACCAAATGCTTATAGTTATTACTCATTTCCTGTGGTAGAAAATTAAGGAGCAGTCTGCCAAGGTTCAAAGTCGTACAGAATAAAGATATATGAGGTCATATTAATAGCTGACCCATTACTTTCATCGTGGCAGTGAAGTTTGATAGGAAGGAAGAAGCCCGACTCCAGATATGAGTCATGCTTCACAATCTTGACTCATATAAGGACAAAGTTGATTGCTATGAGTTTTCCTTCCTCTCTGATTTTGCTGTTAGAAAGAGAAATACTGTTAACATCACTAGACATAGCATCAGTTCAACTCCTTATATGCATGTGGATTTTGACATCTTCGTCTACGGGTACAGTACGTTCCTGCTATCAAGCTGAGACTGAAGGCGCGTCTTTTTACAATGGATAAAGTTCTTACCAGTAAAACTATAATTACAGTTCTCTGACCAAGTGTGTTATGAACCTTGTTGCTAACTGAAATGCTAGTAGCATACAGTAAAAGGTTTGTTAGTGTGATAGCGGGTTGAGGGCCAGTAGAAGTGGGTTTAGATGTGGTCAAGAAAATTTTTTAGCTAGTATCCCACTTCTTGCCGGTATGAGGTGTATAATGACAAGTTCCATCAAACTTATTAGAATAATTCTTGAAATGCTATAAAATCAGTAATTTTTCTAAATGATAACCATATTGTTTATATTAGACATATAAACATTAAAGAAACTATTGTGTGAGTTTTGTGCTAAAAGTGTGTATGTATAACATAGAGATTTTTGTTAACACTTTAAAACCTAACGTCTTTTTCTTCTGAGGGTTTTAACCGCAATCAGGTTTTGTCGATTTTAATCTTAAAACATCCTGTCAGATCATCTCAAACATCAAAAACAATTGTATTTGATAGAAAGATACCAATACTTTCTGATACAATCTATTAGAATTTTCTATAAGTTTATCTATAATTCAGTAATTCTTAAAGATAACCATATTATGTGTATATTAGATATATAAACATTGAAGCAACAGAGTAACTAAAAGGTACGTTACACTATATACTTAC
Organism: Watersipora subatra; assembly: GCF_963576615.1. Taxonomy (NCBI): domain Eukaryota; kingdom Metazoa; phylum Bryozoa; class Gymnolaemata; order Cheilostomatida; family Watersiporidae; genus Watersipora; species Watersipora subatra. The sequence goes on along the minus strand of NC_088718.1, from coordinate 41,165,683 downwards.
TTTTGACACTTGCTGCTGCATGAACATCAATGCTGACTGCACCTTTTTAATAAGGATACCTATTAAGGGCTTTTTACCTACTGCAGTTTTTACATTTTTAGTGGGATGCTTGAAAATAAATGCTACTGACGGTTTAGTCTGAGGCTGAACTTTTGATGGCTGCCAGCTTTCCACAGCTTATGCTGGTCATGTGATCAATGCTGGTCATGTGATCAATGCTGGTCATGTGATCAATGCTGGTCATGTGATCAATGTTGGTCATGTGATTAATGCTGGTCATGTGATCAACTCTCGTAATTCCCACAGCTACAAAATAGACTTCATGATTTCCAAAAATCACCAGACGATTCAAGTCGATATTACAAGTTCGCAATATCGACTTGAATCGTCTATTCATAAACCATTTGGGATATATCGCAGGGTTATTATGTAAAAAACTTGTAGATGTTTGTCAATATTTATTTGTATATTTCAACTTAAAAAAGACAGTTTTATGTTCATGATAATTAGAAATATTTATTTCATGAATACCCGTGCGCGTAGAAAGAAGGCCATGGAATGAACTTATTATAAGACTGAAAGGCCGTACGTTTTAGTTCCAATATCGCTTAAGCCTGGTTCCTATACCGATTGTGAGACCCCGGCAGTAATCTTGCGCAGCAAAACACTTGCGACGTTAGGCTCAGAGGCTTCTATTCACATAAAGCTGCATAGCTAATAATCGCATAAAAATGTTCGCTGGCCATGCCGTTTTGAAAATACTGACCTTCACCTGTACAGTGCAGTTCGGGAAGGTTTTGCCTGCAGCTCTTCGCGAAAGTCGAACAGCATTGAACTCTTGCGTTGGCTGCTGGCAACTACCGGCGGTACTCGCTGCGTAGGTTCACATTTCACCGCTGATAGCCTGCGGTGCTGTCGCCGGTACTTGCGGCGCATATGGGAACCAGGCCTTACTCTGGAAATTGTCAAGTGTAAAATAAATTATCATTACACGATTATATTGTTTATACGATTGGAGATATTTCTTTAATTGAGGGCGATTTTCAAACCAGCTACCTTAAAAATTGCCAACAAACAATTAAATCGCAATATCGCCAAGCTGTGCTATAAAATTTTGATTTAAGAACACAGTTTAGATCTACATAAAAATATGCAGCTTAGAAGTAAACTTGCAGCCATCAATAGGATTTCATGAACAAGATAGACAATAAACTACAAATTGATTGATAAAACTAAAAGGCTTGTAGAATAATTATTTTCTTATTCCAATTTTATGCAAAGCTAGATCAATTGATCACAATTTGTTGCAAGAATTGGCGAGAGAAGTTGCTTTGTATGCCAATAAGTTGACAAAATGGAGAATCAGTTTCACTGAGTATGATTGATGCCGACACTATATATGTTAAGTTTGCAGAAACAGTTAGACAATCTATGAAATAGCTTTTCAGAAAGGCGTCAGACGCAGTTTAGACATTGTTCTGTTATCTGGAATCAGGTGACCTGATTGTGTGTAATATCGCTTTGTTATCTAAGCCTAGGTCCTTTTGTGCATAGTGTGAAAGTTCATGATTACAGATTAAATACATTTTTATCGTTCATGTGGATGAGCAAAATTGTGTTTCATAAAGATAACAACCTCGAGTGGAGATAGAGAGAGAATAGGTGGGCAAATCGACAAGCAGTGATGCTATCGGTGATTGTCAGCATACTTACTTGTATCAGAAGTCTTTGATATTTTTGTGTTTTGCTTTTTAATGGTTAGTTTTGCTGGTTGCCGAAGCGATATTGAAATATATCAAAATTCACTGGTTTCTAATTAAAACTTGATCACTATAAGATGACTATATATGCCATTTTGAATGAATATTGTTGACAGATGAAAAGTGTTAAAAATAAACACTAAAAGCTATGAAATAGATATTAAAAATACATATTGTGGAATTGATAATACAAACGGCATAATAAAGCTATATGTATATGAATTTGAAAAACATAAGATTATGTCCGTGTTTCATGCCTCTAGTCAGTCTCACAAGGCTTCTGTTGCAAAGCTGGCGTAAGGTTTCCCAATGCCTTCTACTCTGACTCCAGTTTGCTTCAAGCTTCATCAGTTAACTTACCTCATTGGGGTGGTCAAGCATTGGGTACTAACTATAGTAAGTAGAACGTTCTTGAACATAACACGATGCCGTGATAACCCTCAATAATCTTTTTTCAGAAATTTAGCCGTAACCATATAGTAGATGACAAATTTATCTCTATTCAACAATCACGAAACCAGCATCAAATCTTGCTCGGCTAACTCTGATTGGACAAACCAAACACAACTGCTTTATCATAATATAATGGTCATTTATATCATATCAAAACTTTTTAGCTAATAAATATGCTGCTCTGAAGTAAGTTAGCATTGCTGGTTTATCTCTAACCTGACAGAAAAACCCTGGGTTTGCGTAACATTGAGAAAATGATACCCAGTGGAATGATGCAGTGAATATAAACATACACTTTGATGTACATAAAACATACTTTCCCATCATAAAACCAAGCATCTACGTGTATCTGCTTGCTCCTAAAGAGGAATGCTCATTTCCAGCCAGTTTAATGAATTTTTTACAAGCATGCAGATTGCATAACAGCAGTGTGAAATCCTTTCCAGCTGTTGTCACAATCTTTAGCACAGGAGTTCCCAACCTTTTTCATTTAGTTCCCCCTTATGCCTTTTCATAAATTTGATTCCCCACGCACTTTCAACTCACATGACTAAAAAAAACCAATCAAAATCCTAATCCTATTTTATTGGACATATCTAAACATATTATTAATTTTTATAAAGCATGCATACAACACACAACAATACATGACCTTCGGCATAACTGTGAATTGGTTTATGACCAGGTTAACTTACTATCCAATCAAAATCTGAATAGATGTGTTCACATGTATCTGGGTTCTGACTGGTAGCTCATTATTAGCAACTAGTATTATAGATAAAACCAAAATGTTAAATGATGAAACTCACACAGCACTGCAGGACATAAACTAAAAATTTAACAAATCAGACACCTTTCAGTTCCCCCCTTGTATATTCAAAATTCCCCTCTAGGGGGAGTTCCTCCCTGATTGGGAACCCCTGCTTTAGCATATATGACAGCTTTTTATTCAGTTACAGGCAAAACAGATACTGTTAAGTTGTATATTAGTTTTACTTGAACAAGAATGTATGGACCTTGAGAAGCAGCACTGATGCTGGGTGACAACAGGGCTAGGTCAAGGGCATCAATATATTTTTTTTAATCGCCTCTTTTCAACTCTATAACTTAGATTTATCAGAATAAATGTGATTTTAATTTTTCAATAATTTTATTGTTTCCATGGCAGCTTCTGATAAAATTGATCTTAGAATTGCTTGTACCATGCAAAATATTTTTAGTGTGTGTTTACAAAAAAGTTCTATAAAGATTAAGTTGACATGGTTCAACCAGAATCTATGTTTTTGGAAGCATAAGTGTCGGAAATAAATAGTAAACGAAGTACTTTTCGATTTCGATGTGTTTAAAATTTGTGGTTCCTATTTTAAGCTTATCAACTAATTTGTTCAGATTCTTTGTATATGCCAATAACCATTATTTGAACAAAAGTATGTTGTTTCCATGGCCTACATGTTTGTGGCCTCAAACGATTTACTGATTCAAGTCATTTTTTTAAGCCAACTCTTTCAACTGCCATAACTGCTAGGCCTACAATTACAAAACTGCGCCGGCTACAAGCTAATATGACGCTGATAGCCAGTGCCATTGCAGGGATCTATGACAAGCGCAGTGTGGGTGGCCTATTCAACCCTGTCCTGTCACTAATCTGTCATCACCCAACATTGTGTGGGGTTAAAGACTGCCGATAGTGTCATATCAGACCTTGTTTTCTCAGGTCAGAGGAATGGTGTGGTCGAAGCATTAATCAGGCTCTGCTATAAATATACTTGACATCATTGAGACAGTACGGCTAGTTAGTTTCTGGAACTAGTAATATCTGCCCTTACCAGAAACTGTTCCATCTACCTTAGATTTTGGTGATATTTTTGGATGACATATACATTGTTTTCATTATGTGGACAATGCAGATTTGGAATTGTGCCCACGTTGAATTACCGCGCGATAAGTGTTTCAACGGACATTTGCAAGTTACGGATTAACACTTTGTTACAAACGATAAGGAATTTTTTGTCAGAGATCATGGCGACGTATTCGGAACCACTGAATTTAAAATAGAAACTGCTGAAGTGTAGAAAATGTTTAAAATGAAATAGCTTGTGCGGAATTTTCTTGCACACCATTCGAAAGAGTAGCTTTAATCTTTCGCAAGCATGAGACATTCAGTAAAAATTTGCGAGTAACAAAACTCGCTTAACATGCGGGTTTTTGTTGTTTCTCCCATATGGACGGATAAACTTGTGGAAACAACCAGTATGTTTCTGAAATGTGGATGATGCACGGGTTTGTCGTCACCCGCAAGTTGGAAATGGCAAAAATACGCAAGTCAAGTGAGTCTCATTACTTACAAACATCCAATCTATATTGAATGTTTTATGTTTGCGAATGATGGAAACGGCCTTGGTGAATGTCAAGACAATGTCATCAGACTATTTCATTTTAAACATTTTCATACTTCAGCCATTTTGATTTTGATTTGAGCAGTTCCGAGTGCTCTAATGTTCCGAATGCTACTAAGCGTGTGACAAGACTGAGTCGCTAGTTATTGATCTATGGGTCAATAGATATTGATCTATTATTGATCTAGTTATTGATCTATGGGGTAAAATTCTTTAACATTTTTAATCAAGCGCAGGCGTTAATCCGCGTCATGCAAAAGTCCATTGCAACAGTTATTACGCATTACTCAACAGGCGCACAACTACAAATCTGTGTCATGAATGTCATGGATGGAAACATAGCAATTTACTCTAAAGATCAGCCCTACACGCCCTTCGTAACTACTATGTTTGTAATTATGTCTAAAGCAGCTGACAACAATTACACATTTTGTAAGGATGCTTCAATCATAAATTATGTATGAAATATATTAGATCATTGCTGTCTGCTGGAGCTACTTTGTATGAAGCTAAAGAATTCATTAGCAGACAGCAAAGTATTGCTAATACGACTGGCAGCTATTAGCAGGAGGGTAGTAATTCACGCTGACTGTTCAGACAGTAGAAATCAGAAAGAGGCATTTTGGTTACTGACTATGATGTCAATGTGTATAGCCTTTTGACACTTGCTGTTTTAAAGATGGACTTGTATGAAATTTTAGCAGATTTTATCAGAAAGTATCAGTAATTTTCTATTATTTGGGATTGATCCATGTTTGAAGTGATCTGACTGCCAGGATGTCTCAAGATTAAAATCAACAAAACTTGGTCAGGATTAAAATTATCAGATCAAACGAAAATGTGATTATGTTGTCTCTAGTTGCAAAGAATAGAGACCTGTAACACAGCAACTGGAATGCAATAACCGATATTAATTATTGCAACGATAACAACTATTGACATCATTTTGCATGTATTTTTCAGTGCGAGTGTTTAACCGTGATCAAATTTGGTCAATTTTAATCTTGAAACATCCTGGCAGTCAGGTCACTTCAAACATAAAAATAATTGCCAATGATAGAAAATACTGATACTTTTAAATAAAGTTTACGAAGACCTTGTGTAAGTTCATTTTGAAGAGTATCAATACTGACTGCACATTTTTCAATAAGGATAAGTATCAAGGGGTGTTTGTAGTCATAAAATTTGATTTTATAGTTATACATTTTGCGTATTGTTTTTCGGTAACTTCAGAAAATGTAAAAGTACTCATTCATAACTAAGTTACCTGAATGAAGTTTAAAACGAACACGAGTCTGTCTTGATTGATGTGCCAGGAGTAGTGGGTGATGCAGACATTGGTGATCGGTGGTAAAAACATCAGTTGGTTTAACAACCACTCTACAGCTCACTTCTCCAGTTTACAACACATATTATGTAAAATAGTTATATGTTGTACAATTAAATTACCAAAGCATTTAAGTCTCATTTCGATCTCGGGCTATGTCATACATAACAACTATGAAATAGACAGATGCGCAGAAAGCCAGCCATTTGTTACGTCCCAAGCAGTAAATTATGGTAGAAAACACAAAATAAGTCAGTGTAATGAAAATATAATAAACTTTAATAAAAGAATCAAAATTAAAATTTACTTTAATTACAATTAAAAATTTTGATGCTTTGCGGTCGTCTTGCTGAAAGACAAAAAAATAGCAAACAGTTAAAAGCTTTCTTTTACTGGTTGGTTGATGACGGTTGAACTTTAGCTAAATATGGTGAACAGTCTCAACTAAACTCTTGTTATGTTGTTGGTTGTTCATCAGCTCAGCAACCAACATCTTCACCACAGCGCACCACAAGGAACGCAGAGGTCATTGATATTAGATGTTATGTAAAACAGCATCGACTCATTTCCTATGAGATCGAGCAGAATAAATCACAGTAAACAATATATTCTTCAGGGAAATGCTCTGATGCACTAACAAGAAAAATATTTGTTAGTAGAATAACCAGAGAGACCTCAAAAACTAAAGATTGACACCTTGTTTATCCATAGTTTTTTTTGACGTCATCACCTTGTTTGCACATGCGCTCATCCGCAAAAAAGCCGCCATATTTGTATAAAACGATCGTCATTCTCTTGATTAATAGTATTTTTCGTTGTTGTTTTGATACTAAAATAAAAAATTTTCAAACAAAAGCATTGTTTGCAATAATTGATTGCAGAAGCTTCGTGTTTTTAAAGATTAAAGGTGGCCATAAAGATGGCAGACAACGATAGAATGAGTCACGAAAAAAACGAAGGATTGTGAGGATACTAAGGCTATGCGATCCCAGAGAGCTTTGGCGTTTCATGATAACACCTGCCAGCCGACTAGACTCAGTGTTGCGCAACAATTGTATGGATAATTGATTAACGACTTTGAACTAAGTGGCTGTGAGGAGCTAGTGGTTTATCTTTTAATTGCTCTAAAATGACAGTATGAAGTCATAACCTCGCTGGTGATATCGGTCAACTCGCGGTATAAATAGATCTGATGAAGATATCTGAGAATCAGAGTTTGTGGTATAAAATGCGGCAGCATAATAATTTAGAGTATAGTTTTATGAAAGTTTTGATGGTCGGTATCAGAACTGAGTATTTAGGATTAAAATCAATCCGTTTGTTGATAAAATAATTTATTCCATCACTAGATATAACATTAAACTGTATTCGTGTGTTATTTTTTAGGGATTGTTACAAAAACTATGCTCTTTATTAGGCCACTGTGCTATATCAGGGTTGGTTAAAAACTAAGATAATATATAAAAAACACGAAATTGTCAGTTATTTATTCGAACAAATACTATATACAAATATATATAGCTGCTTTCCTCAAAGCCATTCACATTTTCCAACAACATTTTAGCTACAATTCAAGTTTGTGCTGCCAAGTAAAGTTCAAAGGTTAAAGGCAAATGTTTTAACTCTATGGAAGAGCTTGGATATGATCCAAACTATGTAAAATTTTAGCCGGACATGTCTTCTACATGCAACAGCTGCCGAGACTCCCTAATGGGAAAGAGATACGTGATCCGGGAGGAGAAGGCCACCTGCCTCAAGTGCTATGAAACAAAGTTTGCCAATAAGTGTCACACTTGCAAGAGAGCCATCAGCACCGAGTCAAAGGTTAGACTATGTTTAAACTCGAACAGCTCATCATAAACAAATTCTACATATTTTCTTTTTTATACTGATTTTTAGAGGAAGGTGAGAGCTTTTCCATGAAAATATGGCAGTTTCTTGATTCTAATCGTTTGCTGGAAGTGCTACTAATGCCCCACCCAACATTAATTGCTGAAGTAATTGCTCCTCAGGCTTTAGTTTTAGTAGTGAACACGAAACTAGTTCGAGGTTTTAATTTTTACTACAAGATTAAATCATGCTAAATATAAACTCTAAACCTTCACAGAATGTAATAGATTTATTATTAATAGAGTAAATATAAATGAGCGGAAGTTGATACATAAACAAGAGAACACAACTAGCAAATCTCTTTTTATTGTACTCTATAGCAGCAACAAGAACTCACCTTTTTGGTTCCCTGGTTTGGAGAAAAGTTACCGGTTGGACAAGCTCAAATTATTTCCCTATAGAGAAGGCTGAAAGATAACTTAAACAACATTTTTGTAGTTTTTATCAGAAAGTATTGGCAATTTTATCATGTGCGATTGTTTGTGATGTTAGGCCTGATCTAATTGCCATGTTGTTTTAAGATTAAAATCAATTAATTTCGATCGTGATCAAAACACTCAGATCAATCGAAAGTGCGGTTATGGCGTCTATAATTGCAAAGAGACCAATAAAATAGAGACGTGTTATTCTGCTTCACCTTTAATGCAATAGTTGATATCCACTATCGTAACGATACCAACTAGTGATGCCATTAGCCCATATTTTCCGTATGAGCGTTTTAATCACGATCGAGTTTTGTCGATTTTAATCTTGAAACATCCTGGCAGTCAGATAGACCACCTCAAACATAAAAACAATAGCAAAGGATAGGAAAATACGGATACTTTCTGATATAGAATCTACAAGAGTTGTGTAAGTGTTTAATTATTTTGATTACTTGCTACACAGACTCATACTAAGTTGAAGCAAATCATAAAAATTAGGATGACCTGATCTACATCTAACATTTTGTCTTAAATTTTCAGACGATTTTAAATTAGGTCAGTCTCCTTAAAGGTCGACTTTGCTGACTTGTCAATTTATTACGTTAGTCTTTTGGTCTATGGTTAACCCTTTCGTGGGCGAATTTTCAAAACTAAATCAGACTCCCATGGGCGAATTAATTTTCCAAAAAATCAATTTTTTCCAAAAGGTTTATACACTTTTCTGTGTGTTATTATGTGCATATCTCTATGTTTAAAGGTGCATATGTATACATGTATATGTCCATAGGCATATATATATATATATATATATATATATATTATAAACAAATAAAAATGTATAACATAAAATATATGCTTTTCATAATAATTGTCTATTTACGAATGATATTTTCGAAAGCATTCTCTTTTACAAAGACCCACATCACAGTCTTTGCACCATGTACTTATTCGTGTAACAAAGAGCTCCCACAAAAATGTACTTCCTGGATTGACAGGCTCAAAAAACTTTTCAAAATACTCTACTGGTTAAGCATCTACTGGAGTAAATACTGGGCCTGTCACTGCTATAAACTGCTGAATTGTAGGAGATTTATCTCTGTTCATGTTGGTTATATTCTTCCAGGCACTGGCATCACTCCTACTCACATCCTCATCATTACTGCTACCAGCCTTTTCATCACTGTCACTTCTAGATGTAAAGTCATTACAATCACAATTCAAACCTGATTCACTGTCATCTCTTGCTACTAAATCTAAAAAGTCACTGTCATCTCTGAATCTCTTAGTAATTTCGGTACTAGTACTTGCTTTATTAGAATAATCTCGGGAGGTTCTTTTAGAAGTCGCCATAACGGTAAACTAAAGTCAAACTCTCAAAAAATTCGGTAAATAAAAGCTAAAACCGAAGCAAGAAAAATAAAAGTTGATAAATTATTTAGAACAATTTTCTAATTTTTTTCGAAAGTTTATTTATTAATCACTGCTAAAAACGATCGTTTTTTTTCAACCTTGAAGTCAATTTTTGAGGCTAACTGAAACTGCTATATCGTAGCTTGCTATTGGTAAAAAAAGTAAACAAAAAACGGCATTTAGCTAACCAGAAACGGCAATAATAAAATACGTTACCGAAACGACAAAAACGTCGCACTGCCCATTAGCAGCCGTATCGCAAAGCGACAAAAACGTCGCACTGCCCACGAAAGGGTTAACTGATCTTGACCTTAATAATTAACTTCATGATACCTAACCTTAAGAGCGAATTGTTGCTGAAGTAAATGCTGTCAGGTTAGTGTTCTGCCAAGGTTAGTAGCATAAATTGTAAGATTTATAAATTGAGTATATTTATTATGTTCTTCCATTTTTTAGCTTTACTGTCCATAAAAATTTTTTGCATACAGTTTTTAATCTCCCTATTTATTGCTTTACCCACAGGTAAAACTACATGTTGACCATTTTTAATGGATATTTCCAGGTTACCTCTTGTCTTTGCTATCAGCTCTACATTCTTTAGGCAACACACCTTTCAAATTATACCTTTCAACAATTAGGTCAATCTAGTTTCAATTGGTCTTTGCTGGCAGGATGTCAATCCATGGCTATATTTTTTTTGATCTTTTTATATCATAAACTCTGGCAGATTGGTTGCAATAGGTCAAGGTCATCTCTACTATAATTAGAATAACTCAACTATAATTATATCCATCCAACTTCTATTGCTCTTTACCTGACAAGATGTCTATTCATGGCTGTACTGGCTGTACTTATATTAGCATTTTTAGTATTAACCTTTCCTTAATCATGGACACTGGCTCATCAACTGCACTAGAGGGAAGTTCTTAGTCAGGTGGCTATTGCTGTAAGCAGTAATGTAGTGTTCTCACCTGTCGGGGTTAACAGCTCTCTTTGTGTCAGATTCACCGAAGATCATAGATAAATATAGATAATTCTATCCTGATCGACTTTCTCTGGCTTTGAATCGCTTCTAGTCAGTGTGGTGTCTAGTGAAAATAGTACATCTGTCACGTCAGTTTAAGCTCGCTTAAAACTTCTTTTCGGAAGGGTGAACCTACGTGTAGATTAGGCAATAACCTGCAGCCAGTTTTCAACTGGCTGTTGTGATGAAAAATGTTTGTTGCAAGCGAGCATTTGGACCGATATGCGTTGCCGATAAACATACATATGATTATAGATATTTTATTTATAACTACCACAATGACAGGGATTAAACTTACAGTGAAAAAGTGAAACCAAGCTTCATCTGCATAAGAAAGTGAAACCGCTCACTTTATCCGCTATGATTGGTTCTCACAGCCAGATAACTAGCGGCCAACTGAACAGACTCAACCCGCAGTTTGGCTGATTTATGCGCTTGTTTAGTCGAGCGACAATAAATATTTTTTATCATTCAATGGCTGATTGAATTTTCGGGCAAGTCTTCCAGATTATTGGCTATTGTATTTGCAGTTTTAGTTGCAATGCTAGTAGAAGACCAGTAGAACTATGGCCACTCATGATTGGCTAGTAGATACCCAATGCGTATGATTGCGACGTTCGACAAATATAAGGTGCAAACCATATTTTTCGAAGGCTTGAAATGATTGTGACAGTTCTCACCCTAAAACCAGGCTAATGCAAACAACACAAACATAACAGCTAACTTTGAAGTGTTTTTTGCTCTAGACATCAGTAAACCTCCAAGAGAATGTATTTTAGATTAATTTACAATGAATTTTAATCAAAAATTTTACCAGAATTAACACAGAATCTGACCTGGCTAAACATGCACGGGCAGCATTGCCCGTGCATGTAGTAGTCTTTATAAAGCACTGGCCTAATAATCCCTGTTTCCATTGTTCAGATGATAAGGATTTGGAGTTGTGCGCCCCCGTTGACTTACCACAGGGATAAGTGTTTCAATATACATGTACATTCGCGGTTGCGAATTAATGCGAGCTTTTTGTTAAAAAAGATGAGGAATTCAACACCAGAGGTTGTAGCGAGGCACTCCTGTCTCGCTCAGCGGCACACTTTTGAAATAGGAACAACTGAAGAATAAAAATGTTTTAAGTGGAATAGCTTGCGTGGAATTTTCTTGCATATCATTCAGATGTGATATTTCCATTTTCCACGAGCATGAAACATTCAATAAAAACTTGCAAGGGACAAAACTTGCTTGACTCATTGGTTGTTGCCAGGTTTAATCTTGCTGATGGCTATTCATGGAAACATAGTGAATCCAGTCAGCTTACACGCCCTTTGTTATATGACTTGACTAAACGTTTGACCTTGAAGAGGGAAGCTGCACTGAGTTAGTCGAGTTGGTTCTTTGATGACGATAATTGTTAGTAGGTTAAACACCTTGTCTACACTTTATAGACAGCTGACTGAAAAAGAGTAAAAATTGCTTTTTGTTTGCCCCATTAATTTTTATTAGCAAATAATTGCTTTTGTTAGCGTTGATGGGATGGCGACGGGTCTTTGTGTAATAACAACACTAGCTTTAAAAATGTGGAGTTGGAAGAAGAAATGATTTAAAACACTTTGCGATAAAAAATAATGAGTTTTTAGCCGTTTATTTCTTTAAAAAACTGCTTATGTTTAATGGAGCTTTCAAAAACATCTTTACAGTAGATCTGTATTAAATGATGTATGTACATTTATTAGGTGACATGGTTTGATCTTGTTTTAGGTTATTTTGTTTATGCAGGGATATAATGCTGATCATGGTACTATATTATAAATATTTATTTTTCAACTGTAAAATAATTGTTTTATAAACTTCTGATCTCAATTCTCATATTGTTAATTTTCGGTAATGAAATTTATAACCTCAAAGCGTTTGGAGAATAGCATCTCTATTGAAAAGTACCCGACTTGTCAGCAATTCCTTTACATGCATTTTCTTCATAAATTTTGCTAATTTTGTATTTCCTTTACAATATCTGTACATTTATTGTTTTCTCAAGGTTCTTCTTGCAGCTAAAGTTTACAAAATACATAAGTAGCCATTTTATTTTGTCACGTAGACAGGCTTATAAATCATTTGGTAATGTAAAAATTTAAGATTTTTTTTACATTCGCAGCTTTGAACTTTTCAGAGACATAATTATAAATCATGATTTGGAAAATATTGTTGGTATAAAGCGTTGACAGGCTGAAAATATTCATACTTGGCGGTTGCTTTAAACCATTACAACCTAATAACAGGCATTGACAACCAGCTCTGCTAGAGTTGATCACAAGCTTTGAGCCCCCAACTCACTGCAAGAGCTTCTGTCTCAATACACTAGTAATAGTAGTTAGCCCCTCAAGCATCTCTGGCGGTTTTCGTACACCATAGCTTACCTGTCAGTTCATGGGCACCATAGCTTACCTGTCAGTTCATGGGCACCATAGCTTACCTCTCAGTTCATGGGCACCATAGCTTACCTGTCAGTTCATGGGCACCATAGCTTACCTGTCAGTTCATGGGCACCATAGCTTACCTCTCAGTTCATGGGCACCATAGCTTACCTGTCAGTTCATGGGCACCATAGCTTACCTGTCAGTTCATGGGCACCATAGCTTACCTGTCAGTTCATGGGCACCATAGCATACCTGTCAGCTCATGGGCACCATAGCATACCTGTCAGCTCATGAACACAATAGAATCACTGTATTTAGTTACTCTGACATCTTGCATCATGGCAGCTTACAGACCCTATAACATGTTATTTAAATGCACTTTTTCCTACAATTTATTCAATATTTTATTATAACTTGATCAAGTTTTTAATATGTCATAAAACATAAAGGGGGGGGGGTGTATTTTTTACAGCAGATTAAATATATAGGACACAAGCTTTCCATCATTGTTCATCTGCCAACAATCTGTAAAAATAGATTATTTTGAATACTTCACTTGTTACTTACTACTTGTGACTTCACCTAGTTATTGTCAACCAATACTATTGCACTAACTAGATGACCTCTGACCTTTCATTAAAATATGCTTACAAAATACATGCCACATGCTATTTGACTTAGAAAAATAGGGCTATTCCAATTTAAATGTAAGGCACTGCAGTTGGATTTGTTTTGCTATGTCGTTTGTTGTAATAACACTGCATCGATATTCACTATCTGTTTTGGCAACCACTATTTTAGTCTTTTGGTTCTTTGGTCCTTTGGTCGGGTTATGAATGCAAAGAGCGTGTGGTCAATAAGAAAACTGACCCACTCCAGATGCGGCAGCTCAAAGGTTGGCAAGATAGCAGCTTGTTCCAGAAGCAATCCAAAAGAATGTTCTCATATTCTCAAAGGGCAGATTCCAGTCTCTGTTAAAATGTTAGTTCATCTGTTTGAACAATAATGCAGGGCATGGTGCTTGCTGGCACGTTTAAACTTTTATGTTTAGCAATACCGACAGCAAATATTCTAAACAGTAAACACAGCTTGAGTTGAAGTCAGCCAAAACATGAGGCAAAATATTTATGATCCCGAGTTGACATGAACAATCCTTTGATCTAGCAGCTATTGTCAGAGCAACTATTGTGTAAAAGAATGCTTTTATCTTGATAGATGTTAACAAAGGTTCAGATAAAAGGCAAGCTATGATTCTCTAGTACTAAATACAAATTCTTTAATAAAGCCTAGTAAACTTCAAAATAATTTATGTAGTAATTTTCATTGAAGTTTTGTTGAAGCACTTCTTTAAGGAACTTTCGTTTGTTGAAGACTTTTTGTCAATTTAAATAAACTTTTAAAACTGTTAAATCTAGACAGTAGAATATCATTTTTGATTACAAAACTTGCCACACATCGTGTAACACTTAATCAATCATTTTGTAAAATCCAGACCCACCAATTCGATTGTAGAAATGAATCATTCTCATAAAGGATGGAGTGAAGCTCGTATTTGAGAAGACAACTCCTTAGCCCAGCAAAATAACTCACAAAAATTTTCATATTACTTAATGATACAAGGCGTAGGCTTTGCACAAAGATCAAACGAGTTTTGCAACTGCTACGATGCTATCTCTATCATTGTATTGCAAAAATAACGTCTGACATTATCATTGTGTATGTAGTGGGTATTTCCTCTTCTTTTAGTAACTTATTACAAACCACTTTCCAATTATGAGGTAGTTCCCTGGCTCAATTATCTATCTATTTAGCTCTAGACTTTGTAACAGAGTGTAGGAAGATTAATTAGAGACCAAACGAAAATAGAGCTAACATTAATAGTACTGAGCCTAGTTTTAGCGATTCTAATTTGGGGGCTTCTAACATTAGTGCTTGCAGTTTTGACTTCAAGGTTACTAGCTAATTGATCGTAAGTTAGGAAACAGTTTTTTGTATCAAACCATTACACAAGATTTATCAAGTTTTTGGAAAAGGTATATTTGTCACTTTTGGTAACTTTTAGTGACTATTGGTTACTTATTAGTGACTTTTTCTTACAAAAATAATTATCAATTTGTGATACGAAACACTTTATTTCAATATTTGTCTATTAATTCTTTGAAGAACCTAAGCAACAGGCCAACAACGTGCTATGTATATATCTGCAAGATAAGTTAGTAAAAACACCGAACCCATTTAGCACATTTCACACCATGTGACCAGGCATCCTATGTAAAGAGAGATATCACTACTTTATTTCAAGAATACGAAGATGCGTTTTAGTGCTATTTTGCAATAGAATTGCTACTATTCAAAGTATGTACATTTTAAATAATTTAAAGAAAAAGCTTAACAGAGAAAAATTATAAAGCGATATTAAAATTTGGAGATCGCCAAAAATTCGCAAAATCTGGTAAAAACTTAATATACTAAAAGTCCTTTGTAGGACATGCTCATCAGAGAATGACCGACCGCCTATTAAAATATCCAATCAAATCACGCAAGGGTCTGACACACAGTCAAGGCCAGATTAGAGCACCAAATATTTGAGGTTTCTCTATTGTCTGACTAAAACAGTCAAAGCAATAATTAAATAAACAGGTTTAATTTTTAATAAAACTTTCAAGTGATATTTTAATTTGTAGTTTGACAATAGGCGCCGCCTTACCAGATTCTCTGGATTTGTCTAGAATTGTCAACTCATTTGTTGACACTTGTTGACAAGTGGCTGAATGCCAATTAGCAGATGATTGACAAGCTGTGGTAGCCAGTGGTTGATCGCAAAGCCGAGGATAAGCCACAACCACTGGCAGATATCCACTTTGGACTAATGATGCGTATTGGCACTGGCTAAAGGCTGGATCACACTATATCGCTGTATTTCAGTGTTGATGCCATAATACTTTGGTGATCGTCAATGATAACCATGTTCACACTATCACATACCCAGTCGCGTTTGCATCAAGAAACATTCCGTGACAGTGTTTTCATTTATCTTTTTTAATTTTTGCAAAGAAACCTCTGTTTTTGCGTGCTAGAATCAAAAACTAGTCCTGCAGCGATTATTATAAACGGATATGAATAAATCACTCTATCAGCGACCGCGAATTACTATTGCCAAAAGGGTCAAACTTTGAAAGGTGTTGGTTGATGCTCGGCGAAATATCGAGAAAGTTTGACAACTGCAAACTTTCCCGACGCCTCCGCGATGCTTCGTCGACGCCGTCCATTCACGGTTCACATAATCGACGATGAACGTCGAAAGGGAGCGTGTGACATAATGTGAACCGGCCTTTGGGCTAAAACAGGCTTTCGGCTTCAGGTTTTGCAATATTCCAAAAACTTGGATATTATTTAGCGTCTGATCTTTGTCTATGATTTGACGGGAAAGAGGGGGGGGGTAAGACCTGATTAAAAAACCCAAATAAACGGGCGAAAGAAAGTAAAAACGCTAGAAATATAATTTAGATTTAAATTTTTAGGTTCCAAAAGTTTATGATGAAAAGCGACTTTTAAACAGGGATACATATGTATTCTCTCGTTCATATACAGAGATGCACTGAACATCCGTAGTGTAGTATAGCCGCGAATTTTTAAGCGGTTGGCAGTAAAATTACCATCACGGCTGCACTCGCAAGAGCTCTTTATTAAGACCAGAGCTCGAATTCTATGCACACGGTGATTTTGTTATCGTAATTAACGATTGTGTTGGCTAATGGCTATTGTCAGCCAATAATGGACTAGTCTAGACGTTTAAAGCTGCTCACTGCGTTTCCTCTTAGCAGTGCATTGTGGGTTATTAGGTGAACTGTTGGGAAGTACTATGTAGATAGAAGATGTAACCAGTTAGGGCTATTCTAGTAGTGATGAGCACCCATTATGATGAACATTTGTGGCTACGCAGGTTCGTGAATAGTCTGTAATTCCAATTATGTATTGATTAGAGCTGTGTGTGAGGCCCTGCATGGCTAATGCTGCAGGAAGTGATTTAACATTTGGCGTACTTCCTACCTCCTGTAACAATCGGTTTGCCTATTCTGACTTACCAATAGTTCTGCAATTAGTGGTTTTAGATTGTTGATAATCTGGTAATGGGTGTAGACTGAGGACAATTTTACACATTTTCAAGTGTAGATAAGAATGTAGGAGCCTGTAGATTCTTTTTGCATAGTGGGTATGTGGTGGGACTTTGAGTTTGCAAAACCTTTTCTCACAGCAGTGGAGTGGTTGGAGTAAATGAGAGTAGGTTTTGCTGACAGTAGCAAATTACATGACTGTCGATGCATTGTCAAAGAGTTGTGGCCTGAGATCTTTATAAATAGTTTGAGAGCTACAATAATTGAACTTTCGACATAGAACAAAAATGTTCATTGAATTTTAAAAATGTTTTTACTGAATTCGTCTGTGATTCATTTGTTAACCGATTGAGTAATTACGGTGTTAACCGTATATCATGAAAAGCGGCATGTAGAGAGAATAACTCCCAGTTTAAGTACAAACATAGGAATAAATTAATGCTTATCGTACGCCCCGTGTCATAGTAGAGTCTTTACAATATTTGCTCTGAGGTATGCGCAGGGAATCTGAAAGTAGAGGTCAATCGGGTGTCATGTATGGTTCTCCATGAGCCTATAAAACAAAATTCCCTAATGGAGCGCTCATAATATTCTATCAACTAGTGTTAAATGAAATCAATAACGTTAGTACAAAAGGAAATCATCCAAAAAGTATAAGTACATTTATTTAACTTAATTTAATCATAGAAGCATAACAAAGTTAAAATTGAGTTTGCTTACAAAGGTCATTAAAAGGTCGAGTAGCTTTTAATGTTAAATCAAATTGATGACTTGTGTACAAAAGATTCCCAGCAGCATAAATACATTTATTTAAATAGCTAATGCACAATTTAGCCAAATTGAGTTTGCTTACAAAGGTCATGAAAAGGTCATGACCAACTGGATGTGTGCGCTTAGAGTATAGATCGCGTTGCGCATCGCTCAATACAACCATGGGTAATACCCGCGCCAGTATCAAAATTTTAGTGCAATTTGGTTTTTACTGTGAGAAACCAACTGAGCTGGAGGAGAGTTCAGGGGGAAGATAAATCGGGTAACCACTGTAACATACCTGGTATTAAGTTGACTGTAACTATTTTAATTATCTCTTGGGTGGAACCGTGTGGAATGTAAAAAGGATCACACCTAGTCTTGGCATATCTACAAATCTCAATGCTTCAATTCTTTTAATACCCTTCAATAGGATCTAAACTGCTAAAAGATTGTTTAGCCATTTGAAACCAAAATCATTATTTTCAACTTTTCTATGATTTGAGCATGCACTTTGCAAGTGCCATAGTTTTTTTTAATAATAAGATCACTATCGACGAGATTTCGTGCTAGAAAAATGTTCTATTTAACCGACTTAAATACAGTTTAGTAGTATGTCATTTTGAATACAATATGATCTCAAAACAACAAAACTACTAAACTGGTGAACTGGTAAACTCCATCTACATCATTTATCTGCTCTAGCTGTTTATCTCTGCCAGTTTAAAATACCGCCGATTCTTTATTGATGTTATTCGTATTAAAAGCACATTACTGATTATTCTTCTCTACAGTTTTGGTATCAATAGAAATTGTTAAACTAAATACTGTCTTTGATAAAAACTTGATTTTTTCATGTTATCTGAAATTGGTAAAAATTACTATTCGTTTAAAAGTTTGCCATAGGATTTGCCCTTCAAAACATAAATGCCATTGTAAAATTTCCACCAAAAGATCAAAAATGGTGAAATCTGGCACGTTTTTATTAATCAAAAAAGGCTGCAGAAGACTAACATAGTAGCTGTGTATGTTATATGAGTGTGAGTGAAAAGTTATTACTTTTCTATTAGCCATACAGCTGTACAGCATATGGTTTATATATTGTCAGTATGTTATTTTCCGAAAATTAAAACAAAATGTGAAAAGTTTTTCCAAAAATACATTTGAAACAAGGATAGTAATTCCTCATTATTGAAGAGTTGATTTTACTATCAATCATTTGCTAACCGTTTAGCTGCACTCTATATGACAAAAAGTTTTTACAACCAGACGCCACATATAGACTCGGGTAACCATTAGAATTTATGAAACCATATGAATATCCTCAAACCACGAAAGCCCTGGCTATATGTCATTGTAAACAATCAGTTAAACCACTGAATGTTATGTTATATCACCTGTCACCTTATGTAAGATTTACCATTAACCTGTTATCCTATGCAAAATTTGTGACCAATAGTAAATAGCGAGTTTGAATTACATAAATAGAAGTTGTCTTTTCTACAAAATCGAGAACACAACTCTGGTGAAGATCTTTGTCCTTGTAGATGATTCATTTGTATGTAATGCTTAATCCAGAAATTTATATGCCATCAGCTGTCGTTACTAATTTGATGTTAAGGCAAAAGTCTTCTCATTACAGGATTTGACCTATAAAGATCAGCACTACCACGAGAGCTGCTTCTTGTGTTCATCATGCCACACCACTCTTGCCAACACGCAGTTCCTCAACCGTGGTGGCTCTTTGGTGTGTGAGGCCTGTTATAACAGCAACTTTGCTGAACAATGTGACCTTTGCACTAAAATCTTCAAGCATGGTTAGTCAAGCAACATATGTACAGCAGGTTTTTTCGCTTTTCTAAAATAGAATTACAAAACTTTCAAAGGATAGCTGGCAACTCCAAATACATTGCATTAGCAGAATAGGGATTGAAATCTATTTTTGTAATTTTGACTATATGCTAGGTCTTACTATTATTTTTCCATTATAAATTAGGATATAATGAGTTTTTATGTTATATAATTATGTTTTTAGATTATGTTATCGAAAATTGTCCATTTAAGTTTTAATGTTTTTTTTATGAAATATTCAGCCAAACTACTAGAGTGAACAATCTGCTGCATGAAAGTTTTGTGGGCAAATGATTAAATTTTAGTCGACTTAATTTTAATATTTGATAATTGTTACATTTTTGGGAGAAGTATTATTCATTGCGGATTGTTTATATTTATGAAGACATGGAGAAGGTAGAGTACAATGGAAAAAAGTATCATACCACCTGCTTCACCTGCATGAACTGCAAAAAGCCAATTGGAGACAAGTCATTCATGCCGAGAGACAACAAGTTCATGTGCATGAACTGTTATAACGAGAACTGCGCTGCTAAATGTGGCAGCTGTTCCAAGGTACATTGGCTTTCTCAACTTTTTTCATATTTTTTATAAATCATTTGTGGCACTTGTCACTTGCACTACATATCTTATATAGTATTACACCCGCTATACATGCCATCTGTGACACTTGTCACTTGCACCACATATCTTTTTTTGCATTACATCTGCCATACATGCCATCTGAGGCACTTTTCACTTGCACCATATATTTTATATTGTACACCTGCCATACATGCCAATTCTCTGAGTTGTCGTTTACCTATATCACCTTTAGATAATTCATAATTAAAATTTAGTCCATCTTTTGACATATCGATTTTGCAAAAAATTTAGAAAGTGCTGTCTTTACCAATTAATGTTCAATAAGATAAACATTTTATGTATCTTGTTCTAAGCATATATGAATGCGAAACTAACAGCTGTAAAGATGTCAAGGTTGATAACTTCACAAAATTGTTCTACTATCTTGTCAGTTTATTAATAGATTTACCATTGATAGAAATGTTTCATTTTCTAAGACTTTTATTCCGCCGTCCTTACTGCTTTATGACGTTGTAGATGCTTTTTGGCAGCTTCTTTAATTGATATTTTAGAGTTAAATTTTTGTCAAGAACATTATTTGCTTCACATAATTGATCCTTGAAGTTGCAGCTATCCAAGTCTCATCAATTCATGTTTTACCTATTTTCTATTGTATAGCAATTTTTCATTAATTAAATTTGCATCAGGGCTAGTGACTCCGCGTACCCTACAGGACAATATTATTCACGGAGTTATATTTCGTCAAAGTTGCCTTCCATGCCTTTTTGCGCACTATTTTATTCATGGAGGAACACATACACGAATAAATTAATCTATGAATCTAGCGAGTAATAGAGTGCAACACCTTCACATGTGTACAGCACATGCTTAACTTTATGTATGACCTTTTTTATTCTTTATGTAATCATCTCTACAAATCAAATTATATACGTACCATAATGTCTAAATCAGAATCATTATCATCAATGTCATCAACTTTAGTATTAGAAGTTGTTGGAGGTTATTGTACAGCAAAAAACTGCAAGAGCGGCTTTTGAGATGACGACTCCATGCTGAATTCTGAAGAAATTGCGACAACCTTGAATAATTCCGCATAAAGAATTGCCTTTCATTGGCAATGGGCGCAGCTCGAATCTCCAGCAATGGTTACAAAAATGTTTGGAGATCAGCTATATTTACTGACTATGCGTGGCGACTAATTTTAGCTAATAGTTCTCCTTTTAAAAAAAACCAACTAATTGATTGCGGATTTTCTAAACCTTTATAAATATTTTTTGTAGGGCATTTTTTTCCAATGTTTTGTTAAACACTTGTTATTATTCAACTTTAAAAAATGAGAAGGCATGACAATTTTATATCTGCATTGGACACTGCTGTTTGTTCTTTAAGCATTTTACCTTGAGTGGTTGGCATGCCTTATTTTGGTCACTCTGAAATTACATTTGTGTTTCTGCATGTGAGTTGCATTTTCTCAGCCTTACGATAGGTCGTTGATGTTTTGTTTGATAGATTATAACTAACAGTGCTCTGAAGTTTGAAGGCGCACTCTTTCACAAAGAATGCTTTGTGTGCAAGTCATGTGAGACAATGCTAGCTGGCAGCAAGTTTACTACACAAGATGGTAAACCATACTGTCAGAGTTGCTACGTCGATCTATTCTCCAAGAAGTGTGAGCTGTGCGTGAAGCCCATTTCGGGTGAGGCTCCTAAACACAGAGCTACAAGCTCTGCTATTACACCCTGTTTTATCTAGCTCTGGCAGCAGCTTAAGGCGAGGCATATCCTCTCCGGCATTCATTCAACCTTCGCTGAGTTTGTATGACATCCAACCTACGCTAACTTTGCATGACATCCAACCTACGCTGACTTTGCATGACATCCAACCTATGCTGACTTTGCATGACAACCAACCTATGCTGACTTTGCATGACATCCAACCTACGCTGAGTTTGTATAACATCCAACCTACGCTGACTTGCATGACATCTAATCTATGCTGACTTTGATGACATCCAACCTACGCTGACTTGCATGACATTCAACCTACGCTGACTTGCATGACATCCAATCTACGCTGACTTTGATGACATCCAACCTACACTGACTCGCATGACATCCGACCTACACTGAATTGCATGACATCCAACCTACACTGAATACAGGTGTACTAGATTCTTTTATTAAAGGGTGGTTTAAAACTGACACATATTTCTTGAATTTTATGAATTTTTTTCATTTATAAACTTTTTATTAAAGATTAAAGCACCAACTTGAATCTTTACTTGCTACTCCACAAGGCTATTATTTACTACATAAATCAACATTTTATTTGTTATTTTTTAAGTTTACTATTAATCTAAGTTACAATGTACAGCCGAGTTCACTATATGAAGACTTTATTTTAAAAACTCCACATGCCGTACCATGTAAGCTAGCTGGAGAACCGATCTTTGCCTGTTCTACATCTTAATATCAAAAGTTAATATAACCTGCTGCTTTTCTATTGTCAGACCCACTTAGTTTGTGCATAATGATTGGCTGATTATTCCTTAGTACTCAATTTTAAGTTTGAAAAAAACTGTTCTAATTAAAGACTACGCCTGCTTTTCAGATCTCGATTGAATAACTTGAGAACAATTTGACTGAAAACTAGTTTTACGTGACAAAATGCCAGTTAATTAGTTGACTAGATACTGTGACAATGCAAGGACAACATGCTATTATATATAGCCTTTGAGCTTAGCCTCTCATATTTCTGTTTTCACTTCATGAACATGTCCTGCAGTCTAAAAAATTCAAATATTTGTTCCCACTAATAGGATTTTTACCGGTGCACTGCTACAGGATAACTTTCTAATACATTAAAAACCATTTATATATTTGCTTCACTTGCAGGCCTAGGAACCACAACTAAGTATATTTCTTACGAAGGCCAGCAATGGCACTCGCAATGCTTCCAATGCTCTCAGTGTACGAAGAACTTGGTTGGAGAAGGTTTTCTGCTGAAGAACTCAAAGATTATGTGTGGCAAGTGTGGCTGTTGACAATCTATCATTTTCTTTACAGCTATAGTGTGACAAATTTCAAATCTGTATATTTATTAACCTAGTTGGTTTATTTTTGTCAAGAGAAGATAACTACCAACAAAATTCGTACTAACAAGATTAGTTTTAGTGAGAACAATTTAAACAAACTGGCTATTTGCTTGCAACATTGGAATGTCAAGGTTTTTTAAATAGACCATTTAATAGTTTGAATCAGCACTTATCACTAATTCACCTTGACCTCTACAGGAGTTTTAGCGATAAGTATCAATAGTGGAAGTGAAAGACGAAATAAAATTATCCAATCATATGGCCAAGCCACATGCTTACGAAATTATTTATTACTGAAGGATTTGAAATTTAATCACATCAATAGAGACGTGAGTGCATATTATTACATTGCATTATTCGTACAGATATGTTAGATTAGCAGACGTTTTATCCAATGGCTGTTCCCGAATGTACTGACATCATACATTGGTAATCATATTTTTACTTTTTCTAGTTTTGCTGTTCGCTCAAGTGTGAAAATGATCAATAAAAGAGAAGATAGCTCCAAGTTATCAGCTCTGGCGCTAATATTGTTGATTCTTTGATTATTGGACAAGAATTAACAAAAAAGCATAGTCAATCAAGCTTCCACTCTAACCTATTCAGCAACTGGCAAGAACATAAGTGATCAATAATTGTTTATAATACAATCTTGACCTTCTGCAGCAAAAACTGATGCTGGCAGTTTTTCCTTTGTAGCAGAAACACCACATCAGCATCAAAAGTCGTTCAGACTTGACTAAATATGACAAACAGCTTTATCATAATAAAATTGAAAGCAAATCAAATTTATTTTCAACAAGATAAAGAAACTGGAGATGATAGTTGTGTCCTTATAATATCAGTTAAAGGAATTCAAAGTCTCTTTGCTACAGGAGCCAATGGGACACCAAGGCATGACTCGAGATGTGCAATAGACACTTTCATGCAGACATGCGGTTATATAACAAATAATAAAAATGGAAGAGTAGCGTATCTGTTAGCATAGCCAATAGATCTGCATGGAAAAGCTATAAAATAACCTGATGATATAGTTAAACAACAATAAACAGAATGATAAATATATTGAACATCCCTGCTAGCAATAATGGGCGGAGCTTGACAATTTGAGTACAAAACTGGAGGGAAGAAACTACCATCTTGTGAAATGAATTTCAGTATTGAACGAGCTGACAGTGAATGATACGGACCACAATGCTGAGGTCACATGATCAAGTGCTCTGAAGTTGCATGATTAAGTGCTCTGGAGTCACATGATCAATTGCAATTGAGCCATATTCAGCAGCTTAGATCTATCATGGCATTGGCTAGTGCTGCATTAATACCCACTCTTTTTAGTAAGCTTTCATACCCTTTATATTTAACCGACAATTCTATAACACAACTTCTTCTAAGTCATCATCAAAATCATCAATTGCTCGAACAGTTGGCTTGCTATGGATGGTTGCATGGTCAGCTCGTGGCCTCAATGGCAATATTTTATTTGGCGTAGATGGCTTATCAGAGTTATCTTCCCATGGAAAGCCTGAAGGTTTTTGCTGTTTGCCTGTAGCCTTGGGTTTGCGACTAGAAAATGAATCATCATCTCCAAATATGTCATTTATAACAGCTGATTTATTTCCACTGTCCTTGACCTTCCACGTGTTGTTATTCTCCGCCTGCAGTCTCGTTCGAGGCTGGGTGGCTTTGCCAGCCCCAAAGGAAGACGGCTGGTAGCCTCCGAAATCAAGGTCGTCATCATTGTCTGTGAATATTGAGTCTTTTTTATTACTTGCAAATAGCCCGTTATTTTTCTTATTTTCTGTGCCAAAGAGATCTGTAGAGTTGTTCGAAGTTTTGTTGGCAGGGAAACCTCGGAACAGGTTTTCATCAGTTTTACGGAAACTAAAACAGAAGTGCAAAATTTCTTATAAAATTGATCAAATACAGCTGCAAGCGCTATTTATGTTAATCTATTTCAAGTCATATACAGTGCACACCCGAGTTACAATGTTCCTGTTTTATGGTTTTTTAGCCTTTTATTGTGGAATACGTTTTTTCGTCCCCTTATTATAATCCCTTATTGTTATATAATATTTTTGCAATACCGACATTGACTAAAATCTATCTCCAAATTCAAATTTGGCGGTCGGTGTGCTGAAAACGCTGAAATAACAAAGAAGTCGATATGCTATTCGCCAGAATCTCTCCAACAGCACCTGAAAGATATACTATGCTTGCACTCTCTCCCTCGGTTCAGCATTCTTCATGTTTTGTAAATTCTTTATGTTTTGTAAATGCTTCATGTTGCGTGAGGGAAACCAGAATTAGTGAAAAGTGAGCGAAAATGAAAATTATTGTGCATTTTAACAACTCATACATATATAACTATATAACTACATATATAACTTTAATTCGTTAGCCATGAGTCTTAAGATTGATAACAACGTTAAAGGAAAAAGTAAGAATCATAATCGGAACATAACCACTAAATACACTAATGTTATTGTAGGTAACTATAGTTACTAAGGTTAATAGACTATTTTATTACTAATCTTCAAAATATACCGCGTGTATATCAAATTTTTATGTTTTTTACCAGGGTAGTTTCCATTTGATAATTACTATGGGTTTCTATATCCTTCTACATGACATTCTTGCCTTACGATGCCAACACCAGAATGATTAATTTCGTATGGCGGGGGTCCACTGTATATGACTCGAAGCAAGCAAATAAAAATGTATGTGGTGTGATCATATCTGTACAGGTTGTTAGGTTCAACCATTAAAACATGAAATATTCACAATTTAGCCGACATAATGAATCAGTAACATAATTTTACAGTTGTTTGGTTTACATATTTGAACTCAGTACAAAATAAGGATTAATCTATATATAGAAATCTCAAAGTATGTCCGTGGATCTGTCTGTCATTCCGGCTATAGCTATTAAAATCTTAGAATAAAGAATTCATACTGAAGAAGATTTGATCTCAGACACTCCTATTCACCAGTCCAACGCCGTATCCATTAGGCTACAGAGATTGATTGGTTCACGAGCCGATATAAGTCGCTATATTGGAGGAAATACCCAACGGCTTTGCGTACTACGCAGAGTGATCGCATAACATCAGACGAATAGCTCTCATTAGTAAGCTTGCTAAAACTTTACATTGGCTATGTACCAGGTTAATAGCAAGTGGCAAGCAACTCTCATTACTTCTCATTGTTTATAAGTTGATTTTTAATACCCGGGCAACGCCGGGAAGCACAGCTAGTTTAATATATAATTTATGACTATTGAATGAATTGGCAATGAGTAACAATGTTGTAAATGAGAATTTCAGTTTTCCAATAAAGAGGTCCAATTTATTTCGTACATCGCTGTTAATCCACAAGCTTGTTAAAATACCGCTGGAACTGTTATAACCATGGAATTGCATTAAAAATGTTTCCAGAAGCTTCTAGTCACAGGAAAGAAGATGGATTCCTCAGTAAACCAACACGTAAAATGGAAAATAAATCTGCTATGCTAACTAAGACAATTGGACAACCTTTCTCATCTTCGCAGCTCAACCTTCTTAGCTGACGGTAGCAGACGCATTCTGCGCATAAAATTTTAATATTTTAAAATTTAAAAAACATAAAATATAAACTTTAACTTTTCAGCTTAGTTTTACACCAACTAAAATCTAAAGCAAACACAGCAAAAAGCTCCGAGAAGCCCAATAAGCTAGTAGTGTTGTGTTACAACTGATTTTGGCACACAAGTCTACTGTGAAATCATTGAAGAAGATCAAATACCTGTAATCCTTTCCTTTTGTCGATGCATCTGCATCACCAGATGTAAGAAAGAAGTCACCACCAAATGTCGAGTCATTTGTGTTCCCAACTGAAGGCTTAGCTCGCAATCCTAATGTCGGTGGGGTGGCTGAAGAGCCTGAAGTAGTGAGAGAATGGTAATAAATCAATATGGCGGCCAAATTAATAAACTAAATCTAGCTAAAATGGTTTGGATCGGGAACAGAAGACAACTATCAGCTAAAATTGAATAGAATTTGTAATAAATATTAACAGAATTAATAATATAATATTAATATACAGTGAAACTCGGAGAACTTGGATAAACTTCACGAGACCGAGCGAAAGTGTTCGAGTTATCAGAGCATTGAAATTATCAGAGCACTGTCACAAGGGCATGTTTATATTAGTGGATACATGTACATATACAAACTATACATAAATCAAAAGCATGGATTGCTCATTGCAAATTAAAGGGCCTCTCATGTGAAGTTTAAAATTTTTTTATCAAAAAGTATAGATAATTTTCTATCACTTGAGATTTGTTTGTTGTTTTAGGTGAAGTTAACTGCCAGGACATTCTCAGGTTAAAATTGGCAAAACTTGATCGCGGTTAAAACGCTAAAAAAAGACATCTTTTTCTATTGAGCGTTTTAACCAAGATCAACTTTGCCGATTTTCCTTTAAGTTTATTCAAAGGTTACTAAGCTTTTTCTTGCTTTCAAAGAGCCATCGCAAAGCGGATGTTTAGTAAAATTTGATTTTTGCAAACCTTTAGAAAAGTCATTGACAAAAATATTTAGCCGATGATGATAATAACGACGCCTAAGAACTACTAAAAGTTGATGTTTATCTCTATGGCTTCGGATACAGTGATACTCTAAAGTAATAACAACAGTCCCGGTAGCCATTGAGCAAAAAACTATTCGAGTTAACGATGCTCGGTCGAGTTATCTAATGCAATTTATCATTGCGTGGGAACGGACCAAACAAATCCGTTTGAGTTAACCATGTGTTCGAGCTAACCGAGGATGAGTTATCCGAGCTTGACTGTAATTATAATAATATATTACTTAATACTTTATAGTGAATAACACAATAAAAATTTGAAGATACACACGCCATAAGCATGAGCTGACAAACGCATAAATTGATGGGATAAATGATACAGTTACTGAACTGCCGACTAAAGGATGAAAGTGGGCTAGCTACAAACCAGAGTCGATCTCTTTCATTTTTTGAAGAAGTAAATCTTTCTTTCTTCTCTCTTCTGCTGCCCTAGCATCATTCTCTAGCCTCTTTTTCTCCTGTTCTCTGGCAATACGGGCTCTCTCCTCCGCCTCCTAATTATAAAAATAGCTGTCAGTCTAAAAAGTTGGTTGTGAAACCAATGTTTTATTACTAATTGTAGTTAGCTGTATTCAAATATGACAAACTGTAAAGGTTAACTGATAGCAGAAAACATTATTGCATTAACAGCTGCAGATCACAGTACAAATTGGTGTTTGCATATTTTTTTTAATTTTGAGCAAAACCAGGTTTTTATTGATAATTTCTAGTCATGAAATTTGATAAACAAACTATTGACTGAAAATAGCTGCGATGCTACTTAATTATATTAAAATCATTCATTTTTTAAACTAGATTATTTAAAAATTGTCTATTCAAATTTTTCATCGATGGAAATGGAGCGTTGATAGGTTGAACAGACACCTTCCGAGAATAGTTAATTTTGATGGACATTTTTTTAATTTTTAATTGATGTAAAAAATTTTTTGCTTTTTACATTCAACAAGATGATACACACAGGCTGATTAGTGTAATTCTATACCCACCATTCCAAAAATATAATTATGAAATGGACCTTTTTGGTACTTGTGGCATCTGCTTAGACCTTATGTTATAATTATCTGCCACAACCAGTAACCAAAACTAGATGAAAAAACTTAGATTGGCAGCCAACAGAGGTCCTTTGTCTCGAGTTCACGCATTGGTTAATCGTAATTCATTAATTTATGTTTCGCTGACAAAATTATGTCCTTATGAAGCTTGCATCGCGATAGCCTTTGTCTCTGAAACTGGTTTTGTGTTTTTCTAACATCAAAATCATTGTTAAAAAATAAAATGCTAATTACATGTATTTGGCTTAAGAACGCAGTAGCAAAAGAAGAACTACCTCCTTTTCGCAAGAACAAAATACAGTGAAACAAAAATTGGTGAGGAAAATGATGGAATATTACTAAACTATAACAGTAACCAATATATTTGATTTTTTGTTTAAAGACTGAAACCAAATAACAGAAAACTAAACGAGCAAGAGAAGTCGGTATATCTGCAGTAAATTGCAGCAAATAGTGAAGAGAAAGTGGACAAACAGAAGGAGGGTATGTACGTATAACCGTGCATTGGGGCATATCTGTGACGGAAGATACAAACCTTTTCTGCATTTTCGCCATCCTAGAGAAGGATGGAGAATGATATAAACGGTGAAACAACTGGTTTGCCACCGATAAAACTAACATTCCATTACGAGTTTGTTAGTGAGTCAAATCATTAAAAAGATCTCTAAAGTACAAAATATTAGGAGCCATCTCTTTCATCATTACACGCGAGTGTAATTGTACACACTTCAACAGAAATATACCTTTTCACGAGCTTATTTGGATGAAACACATTTAACCACTCACTAGGTATAGCGGGTATGGCCAAATAACATTAGCAATGATTTCCTCTGAAAATTATTAAAAGATTTGAAAATTTACAATGAGTCCAACTGCGAACCTTTTACTTTTATATTTCATCATAATTTCCATAGAAAAGCATCAATTTTCAACAAAAATGTCTAACAGTTTTGAATGAAAAGTAGCAAAAAATACGAACGTGTAGGAAATCTAACGACAGATAAAATAAAACTAAGGCTACAACATTTAGAAAGAGAGCACGCTTAAAATATGATTTAAACTTGCAAAGATCCACAGTTGAATTTGAATCGACCATTTGTTTATACAGGTTGCTGGGATGGTATATAAAGGGGGACAGCAAAAACCGCTTTCTTACTCACCTCTCGGAATTTCCTCTCTCGTTCTTCCGCTTCTCGGGCTTTTTGTAATTCTTTTTCACGAGCCTCTCTCTCCTCCATCTGCTGCTGCTGCAATTCACGCTGATGCCACTCCTTCTCTTCTCGTGCCTACAAAAATCACAAAGATAAACAAAATAACAAACATATGTCACCAGAAAAGGCTTTGATGATAGGGAACTTCTTATGAGCTTACTAATAGTGGAACGTTTTATGTAAATCTCTAATAGTGAGAAAATCAAACCAAAATAATCACTAAGATTGGTACCCATTTATGAAGGCATATAATTGAGTGAACAACCCCTTGACAGTTGATTATGATGTCTCCTTACATACTGTAACCCAAAATGTTTTTAATTTTAAGAACTGATGTACGTGTAAATAAAATTAGTTTTGTCTAACAGATCTCTGAAAACAATTAGTAGTTATCAACCCTTGTAAATTATATATTGTAAATAATTATGTTAAAGTCAATCAAAGCACACTAAATAGAGAGTCTTGTCAGTTAAGTTCCTTTCTTAGCAGATTTGAAAACATTCAAGATTCTTACCTAATCTTTGATGAGATATTTTCAATTTTTAATAAAACACGACGTATTTTTATACATTCTTATTTTACGTAAAGATCTGAGGAAACGAGGTCAGGGTGTGAGTTGTTACAGGTGTGATGGTACACCCATAGTCCTAGCCTTTTTTATCAAATAACATTCATAACAAACTCTGTTGTTTATGATTTATTTGCTCTCGTTACATACAAATTATGACCTGGAGTTTTCTACTCTTAGATCAAATTCCAATAACCTTATTTTTGAAGGAAAAACTGTTCCTGAATTCAAATAAATCCCTCTTTTTGAACAGCCTTTTGAAACAGATTGTGGTTAACAACCAATGTCAGACAAGGTCGATAGGTCATACCTTTCTTGCGTCTTCCTCACGCTGTCGTCTCTTTGCTTCTTCCCTCCCGCGCCTCATTTCCTCCTCACGATTTCGCCTTTCATGTTCCTCTCGAGCCCGCTTGGCTTTCTCTACTTCCTCTTGTTGCTGCTGCAGCCTCTCTCGTTCTTGCTGTTCTCTTGCCTCCCTCTTTTCACGCTCCCTCACACGCTGCTCTTCCGCTAGCCTGTTTGTGAAACTACTCCATGAATTCACAATCTAACTCTTGGAATCCAGAACAACTTCGATTCGCAATCAAAACAAATAAAAATTATGAATAAATAAAAATGATGGATTTAAAATTGAAGTTATTTCAGCGAAGTTGAAAAAATCTAATGTACCAGCTCAAGAAAATAAAAAAGAAAAGCAACTGAAGCAACAACATAATTAGCCGGTGAGATAATTGAAAGGTTTTGATAAAACATTCGCAACTCCAGATGAGAAAATTGGGAAACTAGCAGATAATTTAATAAGAAGTTACAGATTTGTAATACAACTGTTATATCAATTATTTACAATTTATGAAACAAGAAACATTAAAGTTGTAATGATGTAAAGTGCGCTTATACAGGTCTCAGGTTCAAACCCTGCTTTGGCATGAAATCTTTTTGGCCGGTTGAAAGTCATCACATACGAGTCATAAAGCATGACCTTTTTAAAAAATGAGATACAACAATTTAAATTATAAAAATATTTAACAGAAAATATTTGCAAAAAGTAAGTGAAATATATGTATAAAAACCTGAAATCTGTCATATTGTTTCATTAGTTTTCAAATCAATTTCCTTGACGCGTTGGTATAACTGTTTGCTTAATTATGAGAGTTTTAAAAATGATAAAGACCTACATATTGACATTGCTACTAGATAATAATACAATGACAATAATATTGCTATTTTCATTGTATTAATAGTATTTAAAAGTATCGCTTTATTTAGTAGTTAAGAGTACTGCTTCATCGCCATTACAAACAATCAGCACTGGTAATTGCACAAGCAAGCAAACGTGGAGAAGATAAACTGGAACATAGAGGAAAACTTTTTTAAGAGCGAAATTTGTAGAATAAACTATTGTCTGCATCACGTCTATAGGGAGTCAAGTTATGAAGTTAGCTATACTAGTGGAGTTGGTACTCTATTCACAGAATAGTTAGTGTATATTTGTTACTAAAAAACGAAACAGGAAATTTGCATATAAAAGTTTTCTCTGATCAGCTAATGAGCCATTCCCTCATAACATACCAAAATATAAAAGTATTAATTTATTTATTTAGGAAAATATCCAGTAACTTCCAAAGTTTTCCTCTACATTTGCACACGATATGATGTATCTGTTGTTTACATAAAAAGCAGCGCAATATTTCTTATCTACATTAGTATCGCTTTATTTCACAATAAAAAATTATATAACTAGAGTTGTCTTCCCGTCCTAAAATGCGACAATAGAAAAGGGCTGCATGCTGCACCCTAAAAGCATAACCACTCAAACAATATACATGTAGATGATAATATCAGCGCATAGCAAGGAAGAAGTGATTAATCTGAAGCTGTGTAATTATGTGTACTCGAGTTGACTTCTAAAGAGAAGATGACTCCTGAATTTTAATTATTCAAAAAGCAACATTCTGCAAACGATATAGGAAAAGGTTTGACTACAAGCGGGGGGGGCTAACCATCTCACCCGTCTTCAGGTAATTCTGTGGCAAAGAATGACTTGGAGGCCTGAAGCTTGGTAAATGTATCGTCGCGACTACATTTAATAAGGTAAGAGAATGTTGACAACGAAAACTAGTGGAATAGCTAAGATTTCAGCATGAAATAATCCGTAAAGCATATAAGTAAACAGGCAATACACTACATATGATATCGAAAAAAGCACTGAACTACGCTTATGCATGTATAACATTTTATTGGCATTATTATTATTATTATCACTTATTAATAAAATAATGTTTTTTATTACATACCAAAAACAAATATGAGAAGACAGAAATCAGGAATTATTGAGCGGGTTGAACAAGAGTGTTTCTAAAGCTAGTAATATAATAGCATTGCGGAGGAGTCAAGATAGTATATTGTAGGTTGTAGTAGAAGAAAGTTTATAAACGAAACCAAACGATGGAAGCTAAGGGAGCTAAGACTATAAAAAGATTCCAAACAGAACGTTTAGCATAAAACTCGGAAAATCTGGGCAAATATCTTGAAAGGTCAAATTAAAGGTATAAAAATGGCAATATTTAAAATTTTCAAAAAACTATTTTACTCAAACCTAAATGCCCATTATACGTGATACAAAGAATGCTGCATTCATCTCTACACACATCCACAGTCTCATAAAGTGCATGCTATTTTGAAAACTTGCAAAATCAATATCGGTAACCATTCTTATGCAATAATATTCAATCTCAATATATAATTTGATGGCTTCTTAGCAATAGTGCCCTAATTTATTACAAAGTTGACACAATTATGAAAAAAAATGCTGAAATAAAGCAAGTATGCCTCGGTTTAGACAAACTTGGCCTCTAGTTATTCGATATGAACAATTTGAGCTATAACCTTTAAGCTGAATGGTATATACCCTGAGATGTATGAATTATTCAATTGATGATAAGCTAGCCAGGAGTAAACACAGTAGCTGAATCTACATCCAAACTAAAATATGCTGCGTCTTATCTTACAGAAGTTCTAATACTGAATTCAGTTTTAATTTTCACCTGACTCATAGTCAGCATACGCTGCCCCATTGTTGCACCATGGTCAGCATACGCTGCCCCATTGTTGACTCATAGTCAGCATACGCTGCCCCATTGTTGACACATAGTCAGCATACGCTGCCCCATCATTGACTCATAGTCAGCATACGCTGCCCCATCATTGACTCATAGTCAGCATACGCTGCCCCATTGTTGACTCATAGTCAGCATACGCTGCCCATTGGTGACTATAATCAGCATACGCTGCCCCATTGTTGACTATAGCCAGCATACGCTGCCCCATTGTTGACGCGCCAGCTTTTCAAGATTTTTAACTTCAGATATTTTAAGATTTAAAACCTGTATAAATAATTTTTACAGAGAATAAATTTTTTGTCCTCAATTTCAACAATTTTCTCATCATGGTATATCTTCTCTCTACCGATTCTCTATGCGATGGAGGTTCTCAAGCTACATTCATAAATATGACCCTGAATACGATTATAAATCTACATCTATAATTCAGTAAATAAAAGCGGCCAATCACAATAAACCTCATGAATGGTGCACCTGGCTACAAAAAACCACCACAGTATGGTAAATGCATTCATAACAACCCAACGCCCTTCACAGAGTTGATTAAAACATTACCTTTTGTTGAAAGAGGTAGTAAATGAATCGTCTAAGGAATCTTTTGGCTGGGACGCTGTTATCTGTTTTTGCTTCCTGAATATATCATCCCACGACCCTTCAGACTCCAACTTAGGAGTTTCTGGAGGCTTGGGCTATGAAACAGTCACGATATTTACATTCACTGACTAACTAAACCAGTGTCCAATTATGTTACATATAAACAATGTATAAATGTACACTATTATATATAGTGTACATATGTACATGTATATATGTACACTATTTGTATGCAAGTTTATTTACAGTCCACACCTTTTGCAATTAATTAATCTTTCCTATAATAATAATAATCTTCTTTATACATTATATTAATATTCTTATTTAAATCTCGATGTTTGTCTTTTTTTTCTGTCATCAATGTGTCCAGCTATGGCGATCAAAATCTAGCAATTAATATTCCCCACTGTACTGGAATTGAACACAAGGTGAGAGCAATAGCGAGTATACAAACACGCACACCTAACCACAAGGCTAAGCTTTTCTTATCTGATTTAGCTTATCGACAGTATCCTTCTTGCGATTAAAGCTAAATACGCAAGTTTTATTATGAATAAATATTTCCTTTTGTGTTTGTTTTTCTTTTAAATCTTTTTGAAAAGCTATCTCAAAATCTATTATTCATTTTTCTTTATTTTTAACTTTCTTATGTGCTGTTTCAATGTCAAAGGTTCGGCTACTGGGCAACTGTAATGCCACAATTTCAATATTCAATGTCCGGTTATAGCAAAAGGCAATCGCTAAAAATTGTTAAACTAAAAAATGTTCACACGGACGTTCTCGAGTAAAAATTGCATTCTCTCTCAGTTTAGTCAGACAAAGTGCCATTGTGCATTTCACTGATGTATTTAACTTCGATATTGCATTTTTACGTTTGTGCCAGTATCGACTCTTGAGAGATACCAGTATAATCGTATTCAAAATTTTGATAGATAGCTTCTGCAGCAACAGTAACCTTTTTTATAGACATACTTTTATATACAGTCATACTTCGACTTACAAGTGCCCAACCTACAAGAAACTTGAGATACGAGCCAGCTTTTAAGCAAGTCTTAGCACTAACATATGAACACACTTTTGAGATACGAGCACGTGAGTCAGTTGCCAAGTATGTCAGAAGTGTCTTATGAAAACGGCATCATTCTGTATTTTTACACTGCTCAGGTTATACTGCAGCAACGTGTCTTTTTGTGCCCGTTTATCAGTGCAGAATTATGTGAATTAGAAGTACTGTGTGTAGACCGAAAGCTAACCGGTACAATAAAGAATAATGCAGAGAAAAAGCGAAGGATAACAATTGATAATAAACGTGACATTATTGAAAAATATGACAATGTAAAAGAGGACCACATTTCTACTAAGGAAATAAAAAAACATGTTAGAAAAATGGCAAAAGTTTTCAGAATTTATAAAAAATAGACATTCAGACAAGTTGGCAAATGGTCATGCATTAGCCCTTTGTGTTGACAACTGTGTTCGTCCTTTTCGCAAAGTGTTGAGAGGGCGAACATGTTTAACAGTTATACTATAGTATACTATAGTGATGGATCAATCTTATGTTTTATATTAGGAGATTGTCAGTTACCACACAGTTGAACTGCAGCCATATTGGCATGAATGTGAGAGACAAGTTTTAGAGTTCAAGTAACTTGTAAGAAATGCTGGCATAAGTAATGTAATCAGTTAAAACTTTTTTCAGATAGATTCATGTTTGAGCTTCAGATTGGTGAATTTGTTTGTCGATCTGATTCCATACAAAGAGTACAGCAATGGTGCTGTTACATTCTCACTTAGATGTACATGTAAGTTCACTGACAAATGATAGATCATAGAAGAGCACCCACTGATATATACGGAAAGCAAAATATATGTGTTATAATTCTGTGAAGCTTTAAAGCTTAGGAAACAAGACAATATTATAATTATAGCAAACTGCACTAGCTTTGTAGTTGCATTGAGAGTCCTACTAAATCATTGATTAACAAAGGTCATTGAGTATGCACAGTGTTGTCAGTATATATATGCAAAATATATGTGAACCTATATATATATTTCCCAATGTTTGTGTGTATATGTGTCTGTGTATGTCCAGCTATAGCTATTAAAATCTTAGAACTCAAAAATTTCACATTCTGATGGATTTGAACTCACAGAGATTGCAACCACTAATTTTCAATCCACGCACTCTACCACTGAGCTATACAAGGCGTATTGATCAAACACACTACCATACACGGTATGGCATATGCACCCGCCAAATGATGTATTATTTGAACCTCTATAAATTCTATTAATTTAATAAATCACGATTTCGTAAGGTTCAATTCCTATTATCTCCGTAGAAAGAACCTCGACATTCTATCTAAATAAGCGAGAAAACCATTGGACCACAGGCTTGAGGGTCAGTGAGTATTTGAACATAATATCTTGACGCTATGATATGTGTAATGATGATAGCGATTGATCCAAATTCATAGAGTTCAGATCATACAGGTGACACTGAGACTGCTACGACAAAACAATGTTTTATTTGGCAACTCACACCAAAGAGGTGTTGTTATTAATTCTGAACTTCAAAGAACATATCCCTCAAGAACAAATTATAAAACTGGCAGCATAGAGATGCGGGATATTTATGTGTCAGCAAGTCAACAAATTGACCGAGTTGCCTAATTTTTCTTCACAAACTACTAATTTTTGATACAGTAGCGAAATTAACAAACTCATCAAACCAAAAACTTTATTTTACCTAGTAGTAGTCTTGCCCTAAACCACTAAATGAATCAATAAACTGGGAGTTATCTGCTTGTGCAATTAGTTGACTCATTTTGCGATGACTCACCTGATGAGCAAGTTTACTAGTAGCACCTTCATTTGATTCTTTGATTACTTCTGGCTGAGGCTTCGGCTTGCTGACTTTCTGTGTAGAAACCTTCTTCTGTTTCTTAAAAAGAAATGCAAGTACAAATTCAACAGACAGATTATAAAGCATACAAACATTCTGTATTAAAGATGAACTTTCACAAAATTTTAGAAGATTTTATGAGAAAGTATCAGTATTTTTATGTTTGAGGTGATATCACTGCCAGAATGTTTCAAGATTAAAATTGATGAAAACTTGATTGCGGCTAAAAGGCTCAGATCAAGCAAAAGTGTGATTATCACGTCTGTGAATAGTTGCGGAGAGACTGACAGAATAAAGGCGTGTAGCGGAGCAGCTTGAATTCAATCTCCAATATCAGATATCGCAACAATAACAACTAGTGATGCCATTCTGCAAGTATTTTCTTCTAAACATTTTAATCGCAATGAAGTTTTTTCGATTTTAATTTTAAAACATTCTGTCGGTGAGATCACTTCAAGCATCAAAAACAATCTCAAATGATAGAAAATACCAATAATTGCTGATAAAATCTTCTAAAATCGTTTGTAAGTTCATCTACAAGTAATTCTGACATGTTTGTAAAAACCTATTATTAATCTTGCTCAGGGCAGTAGCATTTCCACTTGTTCCTTTTTGTATTTTTATGTACCATTCCACAAAAAAATTCCATTACTCATGCAAAAACTTTAAAGGAAGCAAACTCGTTATGTCAAGCTAAAACGTGTGCCTTGAATTTTTACACAATGTACAGTATATAGCCCACCGGTATACACGCCCACCGACAAAACAGCGTCAATGACATAATGGAATAGCTGTAAGGAAATGTTATCAAAGCGTTAGTCATGGGAACTAGTTAAGAAGCAGGCTATCTCAAGTATGGCGATTATGGGCATCAGATGATACTTTTGACAGTATAAACTATGAGTTGGTTCTCCAGTATGATGGGCAAAGCCTATACAGTGGAGCCTCTACTTATGAAATTAATTCGTTCCAAAAGCCAATTTGTAAAAGAAAATTTTAGTAATAAAAACTCATCCTAACATAAATATGCCCTAATTTGTTCCAAGCCTCAACAAAACTCGGATATAATATTTAATCCGGTAACATAACATTCGTATAAATTTTACATTATTACATGTAATGGTTAAAACCCATAACAGATACATGTTAGAATTAGATTACTACATATTAAATGAAATAGTACACATGGAAAAAAGATCAGATAAATAAGGCATAAAAACTATGAACAATTTGTTTGTTTACCTGTGGCGTTGGCTGAGAAAATGAGGCTAAGCGAAGACGGCAGAGAGTAAAAGGGTGGTGGTCAAAAGGGGCGGATGGCGGTCAAAATTGGTGGATGGCGGTCAAAATGGGCCGATGACGGTCAAAAGAGGTGAATGGTGGTCAAACGGGGCAAATGGCGGTCAAAGGGGCGAATGGCGGTCAAAATGGGCGGATGTGTTGTTGTCTTAGTTTTGTTTAGCTCAGATATATGCATTTAAAATGTAAGTAGAAAAATATATCGACACAAATTGAAAAATTATGTCATAATAAAAACATCGAACCTAAATTGCTAAAAACAAATGTTGTCCTACTCTGCATGTGCTATATACCAACTCCAAATAACACAACGAACACAAACAAACACTTGTCATTCGCTGACTTTCGCTATCAAATAAACTTGAAAGAGAAGTGTTGTATGTCGTACCCAAGGAAAGTAAACGGGTCAAGATACAAAAACTCTGTCGTATCTGCAAAATATCTTTCACAAGTTGAAGCAAATTTTCTACCAAGATACGTTTCGCAACTCTAAAATTTCCAATGTCGATTATTTCGTGAATAGAAGCTCCACTATATACAGAGTAACAAGCGACCAACTTGCTAATGTTAATGTTACTTGCAAAAAATTCCCTTCTTTAAAGTTGCCAACTCCAAACAACAGCTAATTCTAAATTGAAGAAAAAACTATCGATCAAATTTAAAAAAAATTAGTATTTTAAATTAAACAAATTTACCAACTGTCAGGTGTATAAAAGTTTTCCCTCAGAAGAAACCCCCAGTACCTGTATTTGTTGAGGTTCCTGTTTAGGTTTACCAGAGTTCTCTATTGCTTTGCTAGCTTTAATAGCAGGGATTCTAGCGGAAGAGTTTGGGGAGTCAAAGGAGCGGGTTGCTAGCTAAAAGACAGCCAAGACAGGCTACAGAACTAAAGATACAGACATTGCAGTGAAGCCCTCTCACACCAATGCCTTGCATGCAACAAGCAAAAGGAACAGAACTGAAAAGCTGAACTACAATAATGACAAAAACTGTTGGTTTTTTCCTATGAAGATTGTCTCTATGTTAGTGTCAGCCAATCAAATTATTGACCAAGGTTAAGGTGTCAAGGTTATTTCTACTTAATTTCGTGAAGTTATGAGAATTCAGTACGATGAAGTTTTTGAAACAACCGTTACTAGATTTTTAAAATTGAAAACCAAAAATATGTTGAAATAACTTTTAGAAATTTTCAAAAGATTAGCTGACAAAACTAGCCAATGAGCTGTAAAAGACGTACAAGTTTTGAGGTCTTGTTTTGGAACTGATGCCAAAGGAGGTACTAGCAGCAATGTCTCTCATTGGTGTGAAACACCAGCATATTTAACCACAACACCAGAAGGAAAATAAACAAGCAAAACATGCATTCTATTTGGTGTAAACAAACAGCAGACAGAAATGAACGTTAAATGCATTTGAAGTGAAGTAGTTGTTAGGATCTACAAAAATGCCTTGTTTATTTCATGTGAAAACTGTAACAGAAATCTAGATAGAGAGTGAGCTACACGAAGAGAAAAAGATGAAAAAATAAAGCCACCAACTAGGACTAGAACTCACAACCAATTGTATCAAACTCCAAATCAAAAAGAAGCTAAGCTTGCACATGTCCCACACTATCAGCAAATACACAAAACAGAATAACTACATAGCAAGTTTACTACCAGACTGCCTATTTGAAAGCTATTTTAAGGTAAACAGCACAAGGTATTTATAGTTGACCATATCGCTAGTGTTATAGGCCAACATCGGCCAGTTCAAACCATGAAACTTACTACTGTAACAATGAAGCATTAATTGTAGCCTCTTTCTGAGACCAAAAATAACCTAACATGGAATTTGAACAGATCCTAGGTGATTGTCATTGAGGTATTGTAATATCTATTCCAGTACAAATCAACTCAATACCGGACTATAAAATACTATGTTATTCATTATTATATTATTAATACTATTCAATATACAAGGTAAAATTTCAGTAAATAATTTCTTTTATACACAAAATTACTGCCAACATTTTACATTTTATTGAAATGTAGAAAGTTAATGAAAATGTAAAATAACATGTAAAGGAGTATGAAAATAACAAAAACCATAAAGTTATAAACTAAGTTACTGTATTTACTTGAGCATAGCGCGAATGTTTTGTACCGATTTCCAATCAAAATTTAAGGGTGTGTCATTATCATGTATCTCTGCTATCACTGTTATACAGATGTATCTATGCCGGTGATGGTACCAACTTTGCAAACGCTTTACCAGGAACATAGATAATTTTTGTAACATTTGTAATATCAAAAAATCCATTTGATCAGTTGGGAAGAAATTCATTCTGACTATTTTCAAGTTTGTAAAAACAAAGTTTGGAACAAAGATAGGACTAGGTATCATATGAACCGCAGGAACCTCAGCTAAAGTTAGTGGTAATTATTACAGCAGAGTTTCAAGCAGCAAATAATGGTGACAGCAAGAAGCAAGTTCTACCAATTAAAAGGCAAAGCCGTGCGCAAGCCAACAGCAATGTTAAAATTTCACTGTAAAATGTTTACAACTATTTGTGTTTTTTTAATAAGTTGCAAGAGTGGAAAAAACAAGCATGGGTAAAAAACTCTGGTTAATTACTTGAAGTTTTGAGGTTCTCTTAAGTACAGTAAAAGATGACAAACTAAGGGTTGAACTGAATTACTTGTTTTGTGTAGGCAGTTGGGGTAGGACAACTCCCAAATAATTAGCAAAGCATTAACATACGAACAGTCATTTTAAAGCGGACACTCGGAAGAGGAACGAAAAGCAGAGAAATACAAGAACAAAAATTAAACCTCTTTCGCTTTAGTTTTCTGTTCTTCCCTTCTTTTCTGTTCAAACTGTTTAGCCCGCTGTCTCGGTGATATTTCCGGAGACTTTGGGGGTGGTTGATACCGCGCTGGTGGCTCTAAGGCTTGAAGACTAGCTTGTGAACCTCCTCTTTGAGCTAGAGCTATTCTATTCTGATAGATATTCCTAACTTCCAACTCTTTCTCTTTGTCCTACAAAGCAATGTTACATTCAAATCAGGCTTGGCACGAAAATATCATTCGATTTGATTCATTGATTTAAATCATAATTGTGTTTTGAAAAAATTCTTGATTTTTACGATTTTTTCATAGCTTTTTAGCAAACAATCTTGTTTTGTTGCGTGTAAAAATCTGTAAACACTCCTCTGTCATGAATTAGCAAGTGTGATGGCGATAATAGACTGCATGTGTAGTACAACGATACAAAATGACCTTTGAAGTTAGGAACTGTGAGTTTATTTACAGTAGTAAACCTCAAAGCAGGATTATTTAAGTTAGTAAATTTCTTGCATCCAAAACGGTTAACATTGCACCAACCGAAAAAGAGTGCAAAATATAGGCGAAATTCGGATCGCTCATGAATGGGTTAAATTTATCTTCTCAACATCCTGACAAGGTGTTTGAAAAATTACCACACCACCCTTTATTTGAACATCACCTCTAATAAAGCACCGCTTTAAGGGAAGGGTTGCAAAATAGAGCGCCATGGCATTCAAATAAAGGTTTTATGGTAATTGTAACGTGTTATACAACTCATGGACAAGTTGCTCAAGCAAAAATTAGCGAACAAATCAAACTGATCAAAAAACCTTGAAAATCGATTTTTTGGAAAAATTACGATCTTTGCCAACCCGGATTCAAATGCGCTAAAAGACTTTAAAAGGAATTACCGTGAAGTACATGATTGCTGCTAGCAATCATACAGTAACTACTGTACTGTTACAGTAGAGACTTTAAAAGGAGTTACCGTGAAGTACATGATTGCTGCTAGCAATCATACAGTAACTACTGTACTGTTACTGTATGATTGCTGCTAACAAGCATACAGTAACTACTGAGATACGAGAGTGTATAGGACTGTAGAAGTACAATAACAATGTTTGAAATATTTCATGATAATTCAATTAAACAGAAAGACTCACTCATCTGGTTATTTGAGCTATGTCAAGGTAGCTGAAGTTATAAAACCTTCGGCTCAGATATCTAAAGGGGCTAACGAATCAGTTTGCAGGCTAAAAGTAGGTCCGACCACACATTCATCTGAGACTCAGTGAGTGCGACCTGAGTCTGAGGTCGCACTCAGTGCGACACTAGTCTCATGTTACACAAACTGACACTGAATTTTGATGTCTTTAGAGAACAGAGGCTGAATAACTCAAAAATAAACCATAGCAGTTAATTCATAATACCTCGTTATTGATTCTCCCTGAGTAGGCTATTACAGCACAGATAACTCTAAATCATAAACCTGCTATCAGACTACAGGGAGTCGCACACAACCCTAATTACTTTGCAAGATAAAATCCAAAAGCTTCCTACCAGTTCAACACAACCTTCCAACTTACGTCGGCTCTTAGATATGCGAATATAACAAACACAGAAGTGTGCAAAATGGACTGGACCCTTTTGCTACCAAATTGAAATTCTATACATTTATATGACTTTGAATCTTCTTCTATATATATAAATCTCAGTGTTCGACATTCGTCTGTCTGTCTGTCTGTTACATCAATAAAGTATCAGGAACAAAAAAGCTACTTCACGCTGGATATGAACTCGGAATTTCCAGGTCTGCAAACCAGCGAGATAATCTGCTACACTGCGTTTTCATTGCCATACTATGACATAATAGGGCACATACTTATGCAATACTTGCAATACTAGCACGCTTTAAGTTCATGATTGGGTTATAGATCATTAAGTGTAAACTAACGTCACAAGCTGATTATAGTAAGTTACTAGCTTTACTAACTAAATTACTCAGTCATGGAGTCATTATTTTATTACTCGTTCAATGCTGAACATTCAGTTAGTAAGCAAATAAAAATGCATGTAGTATAATCATATCTGTACAGATTGTTATCGTCACCCATCGATATAATCAAATGCTCAGAAGTTAGCCTACATAATCATACACAAACATAGTTTTATAACATTTGGTTTACATCTTTACAATCAGGAAAAACTGAGGATTAACTTAATATATAATTTATGGCTAGTAACTAAATTCCCTATGAGTAACAATTTTGTAGATGAAATTTTAGCTTTTCAACAAAAACTTC
Organism: Watersipora subatra; assembly: GCF_963576615.1. Classification (NCBI taxonomy): domain Eukaryota; kingdom Metazoa; phylum Bryozoa; class Gymnolaemata; order Cheilostomatida; family Watersiporidae; genus Watersipora; species Watersipora subatra. The sequence continues at coordinate 41,121,705 of NC_088718.1, read as the reverse complement.
TCGAAAAGTTGAGAGTAATGAGTTTTTCAACAAAGGGGGTGCAGCTTATTTCGCGCACCCCTGTACACCCCTTTACACCCCTGTACAATTCTTCTGTCTATATATATAAATCTCAGCGCTTGTTTGTTTGTTATTTTGTATGTCTTTTTGTTCATTTCTTTGTTTTCATCTCTGTGTCCAGTTATAGTGATTAAAGTCTCGCGATTAAAAATCTGCTTTACAGAGAATTTCAACGCACGATATTCAAATTGCAAGACTACAAACACGTGTGCCTGACCACTAGACTAAGCCGTTCTTATCATTTTCAATGTTCTTATGTATAAGTATAGCCTCATCGTGGTTGAACACGCTAAATGTGCACTTATATTATTAACTAATAATAAAAAGACTTTCACTATTGTTATTTTTAGAAGTGTTTTAAAAGCTTTTTTTTCACCATTATGCATGACTTATTTTTTAATTTGTAATTTTCAAATGTGCTGCTTCAATTTCAAATGTGCCGTTACACACCTATTTGCGGTTTCGGTAAATCCGTAAAAACTAAATACTTTTCACATGGATGAATGTATTATCTGGCGTAGGAATTGCCTCTAAGTCCTCTCTCTATTCGGCCAGACAAAGACAGGCCGATATCTCATTTTTATGTTTGTACCAATATCGAGAGGTACCAGTATCGTCCATCAAAACTTTGAATACAACGAACTTTTGCTGCAACATTTTTGTACACACACTTCCATGTACTCATCGTTTATTTTTTCTCTTAAGTTATTTGAAGTGCACAAGAACACTTTTTTCATGATATGAAGTTTAAAAGTTGGGATGGTAAATGTTGTATATATTAAATGAAAATAAATTTTCTGTGCAGACTTCTTTGTTACCCGGGCAACGCTGGACATTCATCTAGTATTGATATATAATAACATAATGGTTCCGAGATGAGTAACATATATGCTGCAACATGGTTAAGATCAAGTACAGACTCCAAACATACAAGACGTCTAATAAACAGGTGGTCACTTTATGACCCTAACTTAATGAAAATGAGTTGAAAATAGAAGACAACTACTAAAGACTGGAAGAAACAGGTAATTAAAAGGTAGGTGTAGTACCCTAAGGTGTATCTTTGTGTACTCGAGGTCAGATTGGAGAGTCTCCAGCTCCAACTTTAGACTAGCGTGTTTCTTTAGCTCCGTTACAATTTCTCGTCTGTGAGACTTCTCCAGGTTTTCTATGTGTCTCTCTAATTGCTAGCGAATATAATCAAGAACAACAGGCTATATTCATTGAGTGAAGCAGTGGCCAAATTAATATATAATTGTTTCAAGTCATCTTAGGTGGGTGGTTTGCGAGTGAACTGGAAGAAGCAGAAGCGAAAAGTTTTCCTTGGATGTAGACATACTGTAGTGAAATACAATAGTACAGCCGGCCTCGCCAAGGTAAGATGCCATGGTGTAGGTGTGCTGGCAAATAGCCAAGACCGACCCTGAGCTGGACACAACGTTTTATCGTCGGAGCACACACTGCAGCTTTCACACATTTATGTCTGACTAAGGAAATATTTAAAAGGAGCGACTATAAAGATTTGTAACATCATAAATATAATAGATTATTATATATCATATATCAAATATATATATGATATATATTAAATGTAACCATCATTATATAATGGTTTATTATTGATTATAATATAATGCAAATTGGTTTTTGAGGAGTTAATAGGTATGTAGTTATCCGTTTCTTTTTTTTTAAATTTAATTCCATGTACAGGCATGCAACATTGTAATTTGCAGTTGCCACAATTAGGATATTTTTATTTTTACATATTGCGTATGTTTGATTAGGCAACACTTTTATCAGTCACAAAAACTTCATGTATTTACTTATTTTAGTCTTGAGAGTTATTGAGTTTTTATTAATAATTGTTCCATGACTAGTTTTCAAGCTAATACGAGAAAGCCAGATATAGCTTTCAAGCAAAGCTTACAGCTTCTGGATAAATGTGCTACTTTGTTATGAACAATGTATTCTGTGCTTTATACAAGCTCTTTAGTGGTATATGCATGTGCCTTATCTCGGATCTCTCTGGCAGTGTGTTTCTGTGCAATAAATCAGGAAGGTTAAAACAACAATAATAGTAGTCTTTACTATAATATGAGCAGTGTTTGTCCATCCAAAGCCATGCTAAGTGCATTAAGAAAAAGTATTTCCCAGCAAAAGGATTGAACCCAAAGCTTCAAATTCAAAACCAAGCACATTACCACTACACCACTCAGTCAACTTACTTTATGGGATCTTAAACACTATTTTGCGCATTTTTCTCTTGTTTACCAGATCAGGAAGTATAACTGTCTCAGCCCTAATGGCATGAGGAGTTGGAAGTGAAACATGTGTAAACACAGATGTTAATTGATGGCATTATAGATATTATCAAACCAATGTACTAAATATAATCATAAATATTAGCAAACCAATATACTAAATATAATCATAAATACTATCAAACCAATATACTAAATATAATCATAAATATTATCAAACCAATATACTAAATATAATCATAAATATTATCAAACCAATATACTAAATATAATCATAAATATTATCAAACCAATGTACTAAATATAATCATAAATATTATCAAACCAATATACGAAATATAATCATAAATACTATCAAACCAATATACTAAATATAATCATAAATATTATCAAACCAATATACTAAATATAATCATAGATATTATCAAACCAATATACTAAATATAATCATAAATATTATCAAACCAATATACTAAATATAATCATAAATATTATCAAACCAATATACTAAATATAATCATAAATATTATCAAATCAATATACTAAATATAATCATAAATTTTATCAAACCAATATACTAAATATAATCATAAATATTATCAAACGAATATATACTAAGGTACAAACCTGAATTCTATGATTTCGTTCTTCAAGATCATTCTCCGCTTTACCCAGACGCCGGCTCAGTTCGCCTCTTTCTTCTAGCTTCTTGTCGTCGGCTATTTCTTGTAAGCGCTTCACCTTTCTTTGAGACTTGGAGAGTTCATCTTCGGCATTTCTTAGGGACTTGTTTGCTCTCTCATTCTTTTCCTTCCATTTTCTAGATTACAATTCAACAATTCAGGCATGACAATAACAAATGTCAATTGCTATCCGTAGCTGCATTTAGTAATGCCATCAGCTATTGAGATCTGTAGCTAGATTTCTAATTTTCAGTTGCATACTTGAATTTGTGTATACAGTTGTATTCATGTATATAGTTGTATTTGTGTATACAGTTGTATTTGTGTATACAGTTGTATTTGTGTATACAGTTGTATATATGTATTTAGTTGTATTTGTGTATACAGTTGTATTTGTGTATACAGTTGTATTTGTGTATATATTTGTATTTGTGTATACAGTTGTATTTGTGTATACAGTTGTATATATGTATATAGTTGTATTTGTGTATACAGTTGTATTTGTGTATACAGTTGTATTTGTGTATACAGTTGTATTTGTGTATACAGTTGTATTTATGTATATAGTTGTATTAGTGTATACAGTTGTATTTGTGTATACAGTTGTATTTGTGTATACAGTTGTATTTGTGTATACAGTTATATTTGTGTATACAGTTGTGTTTATGTATATAGTTGTATTTGTGTATACAGTTGTATTTGTGTATACAGTTGTATTTGTGAATACAGTTGTATTTATGTATATAGTTGTATTTATGTATATAGTTGTATTTATGTATACAGTTGTATTTGTATATACAATTGTATTTGTGTATACAGTTGTATTTGTGTATACAATGGTATTTGTGTATACAGTTATATTTGTGTATAAAGTTGTATTTGTATACATGAGTCCAGCAAAGAGCATGGAACAGTACAACGCATTGTGGCGCAGCCAACAATTCACAGCTCAAAGACCTTAAAGGTTGACTTGCAACAAAATTCACATTACAGTTATTTGGTATCAAAAGATTCACCACGTCTTACTCTGCTGTGTTGTAGGTGCAAAACATGTAGAAATGTGATCACAAGATCTTAAAAGCTTAAAAGCGAACAGTTAATCGCCGCCATTACGAAACCGCCGTAGATCGGAATCAGTTTATTTCTCTGACGTAGTCAATCTATTTGGTTATTGTTTTGACACGTGATGTTCTCACATGAATTGAAAGGCCAATTAAAGGCTCAATATAAAACGTCTCGTAGCACTAGTTTATGACAAACACTTTGGGTTTTACCGAAGAGCTTTTACCAAATATAGATGCTCGCTACTTTACAGTTTTGTTTCGGTTTGGTCTAATCGTAAACTGATCATGTGACCCATACTTTCTGCCAAACAGCGCGAATAACTTCTGCAGCATTTTTCGACTATCACAGGTGACCAACAGGCTCATCATGTTTATCAAAGGATGATATGCACTCCTTCGATCTAAGGTTAAAAAATTAAACGAATTTTTACGGTAGGTTTTAAGCTATCAGTGCTCAAAGTGACAGCATTACAATGATGATGAAATAGCCGCGTAAGAACAATAGACATGGTTTTATTGAATGTGTGAAGTATATTTGTGAAAACATTTCGACGAATGAGGTTGCGTGAAAGTGTAAACAGAAGCCATATTGTACAACTACGTCCCATTTGAATCGTTTTGGAAAGAGATTCTAATCTACAGCAGTTTCGAGATGGCGGCGATTAACTGTTCGTTTTTGAGCTTTTAAGAGTTTGTAATCACATTTCCACACATTTTGCACCTACTGCACATCAAAGTAAAACATGGTGAATCTTTTGATATCAAATAACTGTAATGTGTATTTTATTGCAAGTCAACCTTTACGCTGTAGATGATAAGGACCTGATGCTGTCACTTGCATAGACTATTATAAATTATGGCTAAGAGTGATACCATGCGACAGTTAAAATAGGACTTAGACTAGAACTTGAATTTTAGTCTCGCACAGACCTAAAGCTATATGTGGTTGAAATAGAGCTCAGGCTGACACTGCAGCTCAGACAGAAATTAGGCTATAGCTGTAACAAAACAGTCGGCTGACAAAGGAAAACATTTGCTTACTTTGACATAGACTACAGCCTAACCTCAGTTATTGATCAAATGGTAAATTGCTCAAATTACAAATTGAGTTTTTTTATCAATAATTGTTTCGATAGCTTTCAAACAAAACTTACAGCTTCAGGATAAATGTGCTATTTTGTTATTAACAATGTATTCTGTGCTTTACACAAGCTCTTTAGTGATGTTGAATATGCATGTGTCTTATCTTGGAACTCTCTGGCAGTGTGTTTCTGTGCAATAAATCAGGAAGGTTAAAAACAACAACAACAATTATAGTAATCTTTACTATAATAAGAGCAGTGTCCGTCCCTCTGTTGATACCATGCTAAGCGCATTAAGAAAAAGATTTCCCTGCAAAGAGATCAACCCGAAGCTTTACTTTCAAAAGCAAGCACATTACCACTACACCACTCAGTCACCTTGCTCTGCAAGATAATATTGCATGTACTTAATACTCGCAACGATCTCTCATAGTGCACGGAACTGGCAAGTGTACTAGTGTTGATAAAATTAATCCAATAATAAAAATGGTATTTCAAAGCATTCTTACACTATTTTACACCATAAACTGTACATTAAGTGAGTAGGTAATATTTGAAGGCCACTCACTAAATTTCTTACAAATACTCTAATAATATTAATAGGTTAGGCTATGAAAGGAATATTTTGCCACAACTGTAGCTACCCCTACCCCAGGCTCAGTTCCTCAGATTTTTGTGTATCACAAAAAGTGTAGAAATAGCTTGTGTTTTTTTATTTAAATAACAGATAGAAACAAAATCATACGCTAATACATTACAGAAAACACAAAATACAGTTTGAGTTTTGTAAACTAAAACGACTGCGTCTGCCAAAAATGGTTAAACACCAAAGATAATAAAAATGAGCAATTGCTGGCAGTGAAACCACGTCATCGGATTTCGTCTGCCTATCTAGGAACGCCAAAACTATGAATTTTTATTCGGCATTCAAAAACGTCTAAAACTTTTCATTCGATCACCGATTAGTTTAAGATCATAAACATTCTAAAATCAAGATTGGACTAGTTGTAACTGGTTTTAACTGATTCTCATCCAGTTGCAGACTGAAAAATTGCTGTGATGAAATGACATCGAGCAGGCAAAAGCTAAACTCGATCACAAAAAGCTTTACCTGATTTGCTCTTTTAGAGACCGAACTTCTCGGTTATGCGAGTCTATCATCTGGGGCAGTTCACCTTCCTGATCCTGCAGTCTGTCCAGCTGCTTGTTTTGTAGCACATTGTCCCTCTTCAGGGCCTTGTTCTCACTTCTAATTTCATTCAGGGATTTCATCAAAGTGTCTATCTCATTCTATCGAAACAAAAGAGATGAGCTGATAGAGTTACCAGGGAGTGAAATACTAGATATGCCCCAATTACTGAAAACATTTCAGTCGACTTTGTTCATTATTAACAGCCCAGAGTTACGCACCAAAATACAATACTGTTGCTTTTGACCAAAGCATCTGTCTCAACGACCATGAAAAAAACGGCATAGCATGCTCCTAACAACTCTTTATGCTAAAATAACAGTTATAACACAAATTATTATTATTATAGTAAGAACATATTTTTGTTTCACTGTATTTTAAACATATACAACATTTTTTGTGCGGCGTAAACTTTCCTGTCTGAAAAAAATAAAAAGTGATTTAAATTGACATTGAAGGTGTGCGCTCCCCTTAACTTAACGTAAAATTACTGCGATCGTGAGCCCTAAACCAAATGAAATTGATAAAAAAATGAGAAAAGTTGACGATATCAACCAATAATACTACAGCTACTGTCATTAAACTAGTCATTAAACTTGAAATTTGAGTTTAATTTGTTTACTACTTGAAGGGCTAAAGGGGTGAGTTTAAAAATATTTTTGAACGGGTAAGGCAATTTATGTGTACTGTACGAATAATGTAAAACGCTATAACGGAAACGTACTCAAAACAGATTATTTACATTGTAAGATTTACTGTATTTCCATAATGTCAATATCTAGCAAATAGATATATAATAATATATAATATTATATATAATATAATTATATATACAATATAATTATATATATAATATAATCTAGATATAATGATATATCTAGGAAAGAAATAATGAAAGCGATCCCTGAGTGAGTGACTGTTTATAGACACTGGTTTCCGATATAAAGTAACCCACTCAAACATGCAAGGCAAAGGTGGATACGATGCTATAAAAGTTGAGAATACCAGCGCAATGCAAGTGTATATTCCCGTCTCGCCGTACCAACAGCGGAAAAGAATATTCCTCTTACAGAAATCTATATTAAGACTTGTGTACTACTGATCATGTTTTCAAGCTTACCACACTTCTACGAATCACATCACAGCTCACCACACTTCTACCAATCACATCACAGCTTACCACACTTCTACCAATCACATCACAGCTTACCACACTTCTACCAATCACATCACAGCTTACCACACTTCTACCAATCACATTACAACATATTTGATCATTTTGTCTTGTCCTAAACGTGCTCATTTCTGTTACAAGTTTTAAAACCCTGCATTTTAAATTTATTAATTCATATTTATCCTTCCACACATATGGCAAATATCGCTTTCTATTCCATGACATCAACATATTACATCCATCATCGTATGTTTCAATTTATAAACTTTCTGTTACTACAGTTTGCAAATCACTATTCTAACTTCTTGGCAATACTATTAGATTATCAACTATTAAAGTACGTTTGTTCAACTCACTCAGTAATTCCTAATTATTGCCTTATTTTTTTTGGCATATAACGAAAAACATAATTTTGTTGACGATTACTGTTGCAAATAATAAGTCATTCATAGATATACACTCCTATCGAATAGTTAAAACATCAAGTAACTTCAAGGCTTGGATTAGAAGAACTGCAGGGCAGTTAAAGGTACACAGATCAAAAGATAAATATACAATTTTGTGAAATAATTATTTTAATGGAAAGTACATAGATTCGATATTGTATGATTTGATGTGTTGAAATAATCACCAGAAGTGATATGACTCTCTAAACATGCATCATGAAGTTGTAGCAAGTTTCAAAAAATATCTTGACTGTTAGTTAAAATTATGGCAAATAAAATAGCAAAATGAGAAGTTGTAGGATCATTAGAAGAACAACTCCAAGATCAAAGCTTACCCGCAATTCATTTATTTTTAGACGTCGAGCGGACAACATCCTTTTAGTCACCACATCCTGGAATCCTGGCCGGGGGGTGCTTGTTGCGGCTCCACTTTTCCTAATTGGTTTTTTAGTATTAAACTTTTTTGAAGCAGCTTTAACTGAAAAAACAGTGACATGCTAGGAGTTGTCATCATATTATAAATGAATACAAAATCGAGAGATAGTGAGCGCACGTTGACAAAGGTTACTAAATATTTCATGTTGAAAACTGCTAACTTCATTTAAACAAATACTTAATAACTTTGTGATAAAACCATGCGCATAAATTTATTGCCATCATCCAAAAACCATGTTTTCATAGCACCCAGCCAAAATGAGAACACAACTCGGGTTCAAGAGACATAGATAAGCATTTAACGGAGATAGAGAGAGTGCTATTTACATTGAGTTTTGCTACATTTGTGTGTGCAAGAGATTAGCTTAGGCAAGAGAACTGGTTACTATGCGTTTTACCCACACAGACAAGCGTAGGTATGGGATGCGGATAAGAACAAACATTATCATTACAAAAACACTGCCATTACTCAACCATAAATCTATGATGACAAACAATTATCAGTTAGCATGGGCGGAGCCTGTAGATTATTTTAAGTGCTATTAATAATCTTCAATCTAATGAGAGCTTAGTCTGTTGCTTGGATGTTGAGAAAAAGATTGCACAATATATGATTTGAACTCCAAACCTTCAGATTGTGCACCAATGCACTAACCAATGCAACAATCATTCACCCACCACATGCAAGGAATATTATGATTATACTGATTCTCTGTGCTTTATTGACACCCCTGACAATCTCTCACAACACACTTGACTGCCACAGTACAAAAATAGATACTCAAAAAAAAATCATTCATGATGGAAGAGTTGTAAAAGCCAAAATCTGATGCTTACACGCTAAGGCAACATTTTGAAGAACTCTCATAAAGAGGCTAATCGGATAGAGGCAAAAGCAGACAACACCAATGCGAGAAAGGTCAAGCTGTTATCACTCATAGCCCACAACTAAGCTTCACTCACATTTAATTTTGACAGGTCTTGATTTGTTAGCTAAAATTAAGAAAAATCACTTTTGACATAAACGTCAAAAAATCATAGAAAATCCACTTCAAGCTGACCTTTATGTAGAAATATTGCATTCAAGTACTATTAGCAAAAACAAAGTACATCTAATAGAAATTATAGTACATACAGTAGAACTCGTGCTATGAAACTCACCACCAGGTTTGCTGTAAGTCTTATAAGAAGGTGGTGTTCTGGAGCGGCTCCGCCGTCTCCGGCCTCTACTGTCATCACTATGAAATGCATCGCTGTAGTATGAGCGATCAGAGTAGCGGGAGTCGGCTGACCTTGATCTGCCTAAAAGAAAAATGGCAAAACCAATTTTAACCTCTCAACAGGAGTACTATTTCGAGAGCCAATATGAACGCCTATAGATCGTGCAATTAGGATTTTAGCTGAGACCTGGGTGGTATCGATGTCTAAGACGAAGGCTCTTCAATGCAATCGACCTGAGAAATTCTATGCATTCAAATGAGCAACGTTGGGGATAAACCACTAACGATTCTGTTATATTTTATGTTGACGACAGCAAATTCTGCTTGCATCGTACTTAGCGACAAAAAACTATTTTCATACTCAGCAGACACGCGTTAAAATGTAAACAGTACAGTAAAATTGAAATCATCAGGAAGAATAATTAGTCAATCAAAAACTGCCAAACTGTGTTACAATGTCTGAATCATACCATTTATAGATTTTAATATCTATGTCTTATTTTCATATCTGATCTCAGTTTTATTTTACTTGCAACTGCCGATAAAAGCAAATCAGGCCACATGGAAAAGAAGTAAGCTGTAGGCTATCTTTGTAAGGCAGCACGAAGAGCAGCGATTGTTTGTAATTTTGCTGTCTGGAATCCTACATGTCTACATGTACTGATTTGATTTTGATTCGACCTGAATTTTATGTCACCAGCCAACACCGATTAAAGCAAATCAGGAACTCATCAACACAAGAACTCAATTATATTTGTTAAAGAAATTCTTGTGACATAAGGTGTTCTAGATATCAGAGGGGCAATTTGTTTATGTCTTGTGTTCTCCGCGGTTTCTGTAAGTGAGGTGTGCTAAGAAGTGGCTGGTTGGGTGTACACGATAGCCTGTTATAGTACTTTAGACAGCAGAGATTTAGAAATACCAAAACTTCCTTGAGCCCAAGAACTTCCAATCATTGGTTATAATTATCCGTAGAAGGCATCACCACTCAAGACAAAGTTTTCAATTTTTTTACTAAAATAAAGAGCTGCCTCTGTCTGAATTGATGGTTAGAGATTGGGATAAAAGATTACCTTCAGCTCAGGACTCGCAGCTTAGTAGACCGATACACTAACATCTGCACCAATCAAACTTACTTCCATAACTTTAGAATAACTGTGCACATACTTATTCTCTGTGATTTATGGGCAGACCTGACTACCTCTCATGGTTCGCTAGACTGCCAGAGTACTAGGGCCTATATTAATTGAGCCTAGGGAGTCTTGCTGTCAATAACCATATCACACTCGAGGTGACTGACTACATGAGGGAAGTTATAAGTTTTACATCAAATCTAATAATCTATAAAATGTTATGAAGTTGTCAGCCCCTTTCACTATATTTCATCATCAAACAGATTGTAATCTCATTTGTCAATTCTTACCAACTATTTCTGGCGCATAAATTCTATACTTATTACAAAGGAAACAATATTTACATGCTACAAAACTACTGCAAGCTTATCCATTGTACCGTAAATAGAGTACATATAATTCATGGAAATGCTAAAATAAGTTTCCGGTGATGTCATAGCTAAATCTATCTTCTCAACTTCTACATTATTCTGTAGGTAATGGCCTTGTATGAGCCATAGTTTGCACATTTGCAGTTTTTAGCACCACGTAAGAGCCAGACTAGAACACAGGTATTAAACACGATGTATGGCGTAAAATACACTAAAATCAAATATATAATCGCGCTATAGGGCACCGGATGAGTTATGAGTAATTACCGAGACAACCATTATATTCACGGCTCTATGAAAGAAAGAGAAATCATAAATACAAAGATGTAGCTAAGTGTAACATAAAGTTGAGAGAGTTAGACCCAAAAATATGGAAAAAGAAGGTAAAAAACAGAACTACATGGAAGTCGGCGATAAAGCCAAAACTATAAGACAGTCATTTTCGAGACAACTGACTGCAAGAGAACGCAAAATAGCTATGCTACATATGAACGCAAATAAAATCGCACCAGTTAAAATATGCCTAATGATTTCTTGCTTTCATCTGAATTTTTTTCGCCTAAATGAAAATATTTTTATATACTACATCTGTATAATATTATCTATACTACATTAGAATTGGCGATATGTCAATAGCGATAAGCCACTCACCTCTCGACCTTGAATACGGAGTATAGGGTGATCGCCCTCGCGATCGTGATCTAGAATCATAGTACGAGGGGCTTCTAGTAGGCATTTCCTCTGTGACCTCTGCGTCAACTAAAACGATTTACAAGTGAGAGGTAATCTGATAGACTTTATGAGATACTTGTAAGAACAGTGATACCGAGAGCAATTACAAACAAGTCAATATTAGAGCTACTCTGTACACAACTTGCATCATAAACTCCTCTGCCACCCTGTCAACTGGCTTAATCAATATATATTTTTAGCGAGCAGAGCTGCTAGGCCGTTGACATGAGGGTAAGTTAGAAAGAAGACAGAAGTTGTGCGCCCTTTGTCACTATTATCGTAACTGCCTTTGCGAGGTTTAAAGGGAGTGTAATCAAAGATAGCGCTTTACAGGGTTAAAATGTGTTAGCCGAAGTCTTGAAGAGCTCTAGATAGTAAAAACTTTTTAAATGAAGTTTGTACCTAGCTCCTTTCGATAATTATTAATTATCAAATTATAAAGATCGAACAGACCGAACAAAAATAACTTGCCACTACATAATGATTATGTCAGTGGAGAAATCTCTAGTTCTTGAGCATCCTCGTTAGTTAGCTACTCAAATTAAAGGCTTCCCATCCGACATTCAAACAACTTTTCTAAAGACAAGTACTACCAGACCTCTGCTAAGATGTAAGGTAGAGTTCTCCTCATAGGTTTTTACAGACAAGTTGAGATTTCTGCTTTCCTTTACATTTACAAACAACTGTTGTTAAACTAGCTGAAATTTAACTTGATCTTCCAAACGTATTCTTCCAAACCTCAGTTGCTTCCGACAGTGTTTGAAAATAGATGATTGTACAAGTACATGTATAATAAGTTTTAATAAAGAAAGCTTGTAAATTATAATTACAATAGTAAAAGTATATGATAAAGGTGGTAAAAACTTACCAGACCTGAGCAGTGCTCACAGTATGTCAACTTAAAGTATGTTGTTTCAGCAAAATTATAAAGATAAGCAACTTGTCTCTGCTCATGTATTTTCAGAAAATAGATGCCTATGAAAATCATATACTATGAAAATCTAAACTTGCGATTTGACAATTCAGCAAATCGCTGCGAAAAATGCAGCGGGCATTACTGACCAGTTTACTACTTATACAAACATTACCAGCTCCTACAGATTCTAGGAAAAATTCTTTGTGAAACTAAGAGGGTTGAGTAGATATTCAATATTACTGGAATGACCGCACTAGCGGGTAACAAAAAAGATTTTTTACCATTACAATTTTTTTGGGGTAAACAAGAAGCTAACAATGAATAACAAAATTAAGTGATCTTTGCCACATGTTACCCAGCTCTCCCACAGTTTTGCAGATTGTATGTTTCTACCTTTCCTTGATGCGTCAAACAATATATACTGTGCTTTAAACTGAAGTAACTACGGTTATATAAATAACAATACTAGTTTTGGTTTAACAAACGTATGTTAAGAGCAAAGCAGCCTTAGTTTGACACCCATCATATAAAGTGAAAGAAATATTAGCTATAGGCCCGCGCATTAACCTGCTATTAGTACATGTTATAGGACTAAATACTCTCAGGAACATAAACAAAACTTCGAAGTTGGATATTCCATCAAATCGTGTAAGCAGAGATGAACAGCCAACAAAGTAACAGACAATAAAAGAGATGAATCAGCAGTTACAAAGCGCGTACGATGCATTGGTTGAGAGAAAAATGGAGGTGCTTCCACAATAAGCTCGGGTATAGCAAAGTCTGGTACAATGCCCATAGAAATCATGCTAGCAAGGGCAGCTTCCATAGACTGCCAGCTGATGTGATATGAATGAATTCCATTGGATTCCATATCTGGTCGATCCAGCTCTATGACATCATCATCTACTTCCGACTGACTAGGTGTGCTCATGACTAGTGTGTAACTAGGTCAACAAAATCATACAAACACTTGTAGACTGTGTAGACAATTATTGTTTTATATGGTCTTTTTTCAGCTTTCTATTCTTATAACCTTTGTAGCATTCTTGATATTAGTAATATGATACTAGTCTTATGATATCATCATATGATACTCTAGTGTTATGCCTAAAACCAAATTATACTGCAAAACAAGTAATGAAACCAAACAAAATTGAGACATGTATTATTGTTTTAAGATTTACTTATAACTAGCGACTTCGAACTTCACCATTGCAAATGAATAAACATAGAGACGTTGTAAGCAATGTTCCTGTTCCTACACCTTCGAAGTATCATGAGGTATGCAAAAATATTACCAACTAAGAGATGTAAAATTGCCTCAGTAAAAAATAAAACAAATGTGTGATGAGCTTACAGCAAACCTATTGTTTTTTTATTTGAACTTACTACTAGATTCCCAAAGGTAACACAAATCATGCAGAGTCACTGTTATATTGAATAGCCTGACCTTTTTAATAAATGAAGTTAACAACCACGATAACTAACAGCGTACCACATATACAAAACGTATTGACAACGAAGCCTTTGGTGAACAGCGGCTTTATGCCAGAAATGCTAAATAAAAATACAGTAGGCCTACTCACCAGAAAGGAGTTAGGAAATAACGGAACAATAATAGCAATAAGTATTATGAATTAGTTGCTGAAACAAAACTAATAGAAAAATTGACACTTTTTTGAAGTATTTACTGTGTTAATATGAAATCATAGTTTCGATAACAAACGCTAAATTGTATTTTGAATTAAATACATGCGGATAGGAATGTGCAGTTCTCTTAGCAACGCGCCATTTACAAATACCACCAGTGTGATTACGTATTACACGCAAATGCAAACTGATGACGTATACACAGACGGAAATGACCCACTGACCTCAACCTTTGACTTCCTGCTTTGGCTTCGAGCGGTGAACACTATTCCGCGTTTTCCAAACTAGTAGAGTATCTATCTCGCGCTGATTTAACTATTTGTTTGTTTTTACGGCCCGCAATTATGGTGATAAGAGTTTTCATTACGTCTGTGTCAGCGAACACGATGGTAGGTTCGTAGCCACAAAAACACAGTTATTGCGTCAACCTTTATATCATTTTTCAAAAAATGTCTATCTGATAAGTTTTGCTGAAGTTGCATCTACTCTGCTTTATTAAGCTACAGTAAAGATTCCAGTACAGGTACATTGCATGATTATGTAGTGCCGTTCTCCTAGATTCAGATTATGTTTAGGTTGTATTTATATTGTTTTTTTAATAGTTACTAGTTGGGTCAAATTGATTGTTTTAACATTTGATGCAACACTACTCTTGTCATGGGAGATAAACAGTACGAACGATGCAGGATTATTTACACAAAGCTCTGCATGTTGTTCATTCTGGCTTCCATGATAGAAGTATGTCTTTCACGGAAAATGTATATCATGTATATCTATTTGGAAACTTGGAGCAACAATAGCCACAATATTTACTGGGTGATAGGACTCTTACATGTGTTGATACCGTAAAATATATTGGTGTGACCTTACGGTCTAACATACGCTTTGATACACACATTACTGAAAAAACCAACAAAGCTTCCAAGGTTCTTGGATGCATCAAACACACTATATATGATGCACCATCACAGTTTAAACAACTTGCTTATACAACTTTGTATCGTCCTGTGCTAGAATATGCTTGTACATTATGGAATCTAAGTGACAGACAGACAGTACATAACTTGGAAATGTTTCAAAACCGAGCAACACGATTCATAGCCAATCTTGAAGGTAGAGATAGTGTCAGCTACACCCGTGAAAAGCTAGGTTTACAGTAGCTTGAATCCAGAAGAGGAAATCAAAGAGTAGCTTTACTGATGAAGATCCTATCACATGAAAGTAAGCATAATGTTCTAGCTTCTGCTTATGATGAGCTTACTACTGACAGAAAGGATACTGTCATAATCACATGTGCTGCTGCCCGTGGTGAACCAACATCAATATATGCCATGACTCGCCTCATTCATAACAGTTTCTTGCCCAAAACCATTAGAGACTTAAGACTTAAATCTCAGACTGAAACGTAAGTCAGCTTGATGCTGAAATCTAGGTGAACTGAAAGCTTAACCAAAGTTTTACTTCTGAGGTACTTTCTCAAGGCCCCTGGGGCTAATTACAAGTGTACTATCGAGTACTACTCGACAGTAATACATGCAGTGTCAAATATTAACATGTCAAATGAGTGTTTGAAATGTCAGTTTTCGTTCAATATTGAACTTGAAATCTTTTATTCCATTTTGCACTAATAGGATTATTTGCCAAATTAGGTGAGAGTAGATTTACTTCTATGTAAAAGCATATGAAACCCTCAGACACTTAGTGACCTACGTTGCTTGCAGATGCATGCAGCTACCTGAACCATCGTACACTTATTGATCTTATTGATCAATTATGGGCTAGGCTAAACCCCGTCAAAATCCTAAATTGGCCATGCTTATCTAACACAGTATCAGAATTCAAGGTCACGGGCTATTTTTAGCTAAAGATGAATTATTTTAACTTACCGCATAGATGGTAGTCAGCACTATCGCTCATTTGCCATCAAACATCAATTAGCTGATGTCTAACTACTGTATTTTTTTAGTAAGTTGTCCGTCATCACTGTATCTAAAGATATCTTATTGTTCCATTGCAAAAAATTGTATGACCACATGACTAGGTGTACAATTCAATCAGTTTTCTACTTGTCTGCAATACTAATGGGAACATGTGATGCATATCGGTGCTTATAATAAAATGCACCTGCATGACAAAGGTTGTTGAGAAACATACTTGTACACATGATATGGTGCTTGTACACACAATATTCTATTATACATTTTGAACCTTTTTCTGGCTAGAGGTTTTCTGTACCAACATAAAAACTTGAGAAATATTGATTAACATGCATTTATCAAATCAAGTTCTACAACTTGTCTAACCCAAAAATTTTGCTACACTTTCTTTGAGGCGCAACAAAAATTTCAGTTTAGTCGTTCCTGAAAGTAATTATAATAAACGAATAAACTTTTAAACTTGCAAATAATCGCTTATAAATCTTTCACTCATCTTCTACATTATCTAGGCCAGTGATTCTTAACCTTGTTGGCCACACCGAACCCACTAGCTCCATATCCGCTTTCACCAAACTCTTCTTTATTGAAAAAATAAAATATGATTTTTTTCACATTCAAGACAGGTGTATATTTTACTGGTGCACAAAATGAACAGTATTAACATTACTGCGTTTAAAGGACAAAACCAATACAATGCTTGAACTCAACAAATTCCATATCTATATACAGTCAAACATGGATAACTCGAACTTCAAGGGACCGAGCAAAAGTGTTCGAATTATCAGAGCATTCAAGTTATCAGAGCACTGTCACAAGTCCATATATTTACTTATTTATTAGTAGATACATGTACATATACAAACTATAATATAAATCAAAAGCACAAATGGCTTGTTTCAAATTAAATGCTTCTAATGTAAAGTTTAAAACGTTTTCATGAAAAAGTATAGAGATTTTTCTATCACTTGAGATTGGTTTGTTGTTTGAGGTGATGTTATTGCCAGGACGTTTTTCAGATTGACATTGGCAAAACTTGATCGTTGTTGAAATGCTCAAAAGAAAAGACATTTTTTTCTTTTGGGGTTTTACCCACCATCAATTTTGCCGTTTTTTCTTGAAGTTTATGCAGATTACTTTACTTTACCTGGGATTCGTTAAGAGCAACACTCCGAGGCAGTTCAATTAGAAGTTTTACGAGGTTTTACGGTACATTCTATATCACTCACGCTTTTTTAATAGATACTTATTGAATGTACACACGTATTCTGTGTTTAGGTCAAACGATGAATAGTTTTTTGTAGCTCAGACAACGTATACGTTTAATTACAACATTTTTTAAGACGTTTTAAACATTCAACATTCCGACGTTGATTCAACACGGAATCAACGTCGGAAAACTATTCATCACGGGCTAGCCGAGTCACGCACTCAAGGATTTTCGCCACGCACATACAAAACAACATGCGATTTTTGTTTTGTATGTGCGTGGCGAAAATTCTTGCGCGTGACCCGGCTAGCCCGTGCTATTCATCGTATCGCTGTATAAATCAAATTTCACCAAACTTTTAGAAAAGTCGTTGACAAAAATATTTTGCTGATGGTGGTAATAACGACGCTTATGAATTACGAAAAGATGAAGTTTACCTCTATGGCTTTGAATAAAGTGATTTTCTAAAGCGAAAACAACCGTTTCGGTAGCTGTTGGGCAAAAAAACAGTTCGAATTAACAGTGTTGAATTCGAGTTATCTATAGCAATTTAGCATTACGTGGGAACGGACCAAAGGAAATGTTCGAATTAACCATTTTTTCGAGCTATCCGTGGACGAGTTATCCATGTTTGACTGTATATATCTCAGTGTTTGTCATCTTTCATTTGTCTGTCTGTCCTTCCCTTGTCCGGTTAAAGCAATGAAAAATCATCTTCGTTCAAATTGCAAGTCTACCAACAAGCACGTGTAACCACAAAGCTAAGCCTTTCTTATCACACTCATACTCTTACCGTATGGGACATGATCTCAGAAACCACGGTTAAGTCGGTGGTGTGAGATTTGGAGTATCTACATTAGCAAAAGGAGACAATTCTGTTATTTTGCAAAAAAATTTTTGATTTTAGCATTATTACCGCAGATTTTATGGTCAATAAACTGAATGTACGTTCACCATCAGTGCAAAAACCTAGTTCTGAGAAAACTGGTTTTAAAGTTTGAAAAACAAAAACCAATGCAGTTTTGTTTACATTTAAAAACGTCATAGCAATAAATATCAAGAAGTTGTGATATTTATCTAGATTTAGACAATTTTTTCGCCTTGTGATATGGAACACGATATTTTTACGCCCTCGCCATACAAGGATGAAAATTGTTGGTCTTTTTTCTCCATACAATTTCAACTGATTATTTGCTGATTACATTGAAATGACGAAAATGCTGATACGCTATTCGCCAATATTCCTCTCACAATGCCTGAAAGATGAAAGCATATTTTTATTTTATAACTATATTTAACAATGTTGCCTAAAAATTCTTTGCACTCATTGACATGTTTGCTGCAGTTTACAGCCAAAACTGGGTTTTGATGTGCAATAGAAGAAGAGTTATGAATCCATTGTAAGATCAGATTACCGCAATGATGCTATCAAATAATATACTATAAATCTGCAAATTTATAATTTATATAATAATAATCTAGTAAATGCTACAAATATGTATTCATGAACAAGTGACATAACCAAACCATACTTATAATAAATGTATATGCAGAAACAAAAATTAACTTTTTTTAACCAAAAATATTTGTATCGTTTGCTCGGCCAGTTGCGTTCTGATTGTTGCTTTCGATGGAATGAACATCTTATGGTTGTCCAATACCTGCCACAATGTCTTCTGACCTCAACTTTTTCTTCTGCGTTGCTGAACTAGTAGATATTAGCGTTCAATTTTTGCAGCAGAGCAAAACTTTTACGAGCTGCATCTCGCACAAATGATAAATTTCAGCCGCTAAGCACAACCTGTAGCCTAAAGCTAGTTGTTTATGTACCATCATAAATGTAACCCATTTTTCACATACGTCGAGGTATCAAGTCCATGTTAAACAAGGAACTACTATTAGTGTGATTCAGTTATTAATTATTTCTATGGTGTTTCTTTCAAAGTTTTAAGAAAATGAAAAGCTTCCGAGTTGGAAAACGAACTTTAGTGCAAACAGAAACAACGAAATAACTAATTGTTATTGATGTAGCTGAGTCATTATTTGTACGATTTTGTGGACACTTTTTTACTGATCACTTGCTATTATGGGTTTGTAATGATCAATGAATGTCAAAGTGACGGGCAAATAGAGGTGGCGTTCAATTAAAGGGTGGCGCTCTGCTTTTTAGCCCTTAGTGGCGGTCAAATAGAGGTGGTCTACAAATAAAGGTGGTGTTCAACTAGAGGTTTTAACTATGACATAGCTTTAAAGGTTGACTTGCAACAAAATTCACATTACAGTTATTTGGTATCAAAAGATTCACCATGTCTTACTCTGTTGAGTTGTAGGTGCCAAATATGTGGAAATGTGATTGCAAGCTCTTAAAAGCTCAAAAACGAACAGTTAATCGCAGCCATCATGAAACCCTCATAGATTGAAATCAGTTTATTTCTCTGATGTAGTCATTACATTTGATTATCGGTATGTCACGTGATGTTCTCACGTAAATTGAAAAGCCAATAAAAGGCTCAATATAAAACTTCTCGTAGCACTAGTTTATGACAAACACTTCGAGTTTTACCGAAAAGCCCGTATCAAATATAGACACTCGCTACGTTACAGTTTTGTTTCTGCTTGGTCTAATCGTCTAGTCGTAATCTGATCATGTGACCCATTACTTCGCGAATAATTTCTGCAGATATTTTTGATTATCATAGGTGACCAACAGGCTTGTCATGATTATCAGACAATGATATGTACTCCTTCGAGGTAAGGTTAAAAAATTAAACAAATTTTTAAGGTAAGTTATAAAATATCACTGCTAAAAGTGACAGCATTACAATGACGATAAAACAGACGCATAAGAACCATAGACATGGTTTTATTGAATGCGTGAAGTATATTTGTGAAAATATTTCGACGAATAAGGTTGCATGAAAGTGTAAACAAAAACCATCTCCCACAACTGCGTCACATTTGAGCCGTTTTGGAAAGCAAATCCAAACTCCAGCGGTCTCGTGTAGCTGCAATTAACTGTTCGTTTTTTTAGCTTTTAAGAGCTTGTAATCACATTTCCATATATTTTGTACCTACAACACAACAGAGTAAGACATAGTGAATCTTTTGATATCAAATAACTGTAATGTGAATTTTGTTGCAAGTCAACCTTTAACTCTGTGTTTAATCAGCTCAGTTAATTCAAGTTAAGTTTAAGGTTGATGTTATACATGTATGTCTGTCCTGAAGGTAAGAGCTCCCTACGGTGCGTACTGCATATATCACATTGTAATGTTACACTTTATTGCGAATCATAACCACTAATTACACTAAAGTTACTTTAGGTAACTATAGTTACTAAGGTTAACATATTATTTTGTTACTAATTTTTAATATGTACAGTACGTATACAACATTTTGATGATTTTTACATTTTGATTTTTATCATCAAAATGATGACTATTTTTTCATCATTTTGATGATTTTGATGCTTGGGTGTTTGTATTAGATAATCACTATAGGTTTCTATAGTGATATATACCATTTTATATGACATTTTTGCTTTTCGATGATGCCATCACTGAACTAAATTAAAATGCAACGAATTAAAATCATAGTTATATACCGAATCATTTTTCATTGTAATCCTAGCGAAACAGATTTATTTAGCCATTACTGGCGAATTATTTCACATTCACATTTAAACACATTTGCATTTGTTTCATTTTTTCTCTTAACTTACTCAAACTCCAAAAAACATTTCTCTCACGATATGAAGCTTAAAAGTTGAAATGGTAACTGT
This sequence comes from Watersipora subatra, assembly GCF_963576615.1. Lineage (NCBI taxonomy): Eukaryota > Metazoa > Bryozoa > Gymnolaemata > Cheilostomatida > Watersiporidae > Watersipora > Watersipora subatra. The sequence goes on along the minus strand of NC_088718.1, from coordinate 41,100,364 downwards.
TATATGTTAAATCAAAATAAGTTTTCTTTTCAAAGACTTCTTTATTACCCGAGCCGGGCATTTACCTAGTCTTTTTTATAAAGACATGACCTTGATAATCAGTGAGACTTCTGCAGTTGTCTTTGAAAGGCGTACACTGAACCAGTAAGACTGACTCACCAAACTTCTAGGGTTTGATTGGACCCAAGTTTTGATCTCAAGATTGAACCATCAATCTAGGCAAAATGATTTCGTGCAAAACTAGAATCTCATACATTTTTTTATCCACTACTTAGCTCCATATATGTGCCTTCATACAGCATATAACGTTACTGCAAAAATATGTCATACTCATTACCACATTAAAACAATTTTTCGGCATCAATGTTCAATTAATCCTTTATATGTTTCGCTATTGCTGCGGGAGCAGAGTGAGGGCGGGGATGATATCTAACAGTCAACAGTGTTTGAACAAAGACAGTCTTACAAAAATTCAGCTTAGGAGGGTCTTTGAAAGAATATAAATAAACTCAAACGAATGAATTGGGTTCTTTAGGAGCACCTCTATGTGTCACCTCTATGTGTCACCTCTATGTGTCACCTCTATGTGTTACCTTTATGTGTCACCTCTATGTGTCACCTCTATGTGTCACCTCTATAGTCGCTATGCTGTGTAGTATTAGGTAGTTATTCAATCTTCCTTCCTGGTTTAGCTGAAGAAGAACCAGCAAACAATCATCGATACGCTCACAGCGAAGGGCATTGCTTATGAGCTTGTCGATATTTCATCAGATGAGAATGAAAAGCTGTTTATGAGAGAGAATGCCAAGCCTAAAGATGGCCAAGCAAACGCTATGCCTCCACAGATTTTTTCTGACACCGATTATCTCGGGGTTGGTATTATGTCTGAATCAATTCATGTCATTGCATTGTTTTTTCCTCTTTCCATTCGCCCACTTCTCATGCCATAGAATCCCGACCATGCTTATTTGTGCTTACAATGCTGTTGTATTCCGTTCACGCCAACTTGTTATATTTTGTGGCATAATGAATAATTTCTTCTACATTCAACTACAGTTTTTTGCGCTTGACAGCTAAAACATTTAAGGCTGGAGACAGAATAGAAGTAATTGTGAAACAAGAGTACTAGTGTCTGCCTTACGATGGTGCTATGCAAAGCATACTGTAATGTTTTGTCTTTAACAATTATACATGCAAATTCATATTGCTACACTTTTTATATAAATTGACTATTCAGTTATAGTATATATGCTTCTGGTAATCTATATTTTTAAACTGTTTAGTGATGCTTTCTGGACTGCGTAATAATGTTTTTTGGGTGATTTGGTTTTATTATAGAGCTGCACAACGATTATAAAAAATGATCGGGATTAATAACTGGTCTGAACCAGTTAATCTTCGATTAATCTTAGAATTAATCTAGCAAAAACTTGCATATTCAAAAACAAATAATACAGCTACATATAGATTAAATATATTTTAGACAATTGTTAGCAGTAGTACGTGTTATGTACAATGTACATAAGTTACAATGTAATAATTATTGAGTATGAAAACTGTCTATGAAAGTCTATAATTAAATCAGCCAAGAGTTGAGGCAGCACAGTTTATTCACATTATCTGAATAAAGAGATGCCCTCTTCCTACATACAATATTGCCAGCTTTAGAGAATAGCCACTCACAGGGGACAGTAGTGCCGGTAGTCAGTAGTATTAGTTATTGTCTGCAACAGCTGGGGATGATTTCTGCGCGGTAGGATGAGAATTAGTTAAAATATATCTTAATAATGATGTGCTGTGGTAGTAAGCAAGTTCTTTCTGGCATATACTGCGCTTCGCTTTCTTGTTTACGTTTCCAACAACTTACAGAAATGCACTACCTAGAGTGGAAGACATTTTTCTGCTTTCATGTTCCAATAAAGTGTCAATCTTATATTACTAATATTCTGAAACTGAAATATGATTGTGACTTGTTTGAAAAATGAACATACATGTATAATTTACTTGAAATTTTTTTTTAAATAAACAAAAATAAACTGTAAGATACGTATTGAATAATACTGAAATCACTTTTGTTGCTATTACCTAGAAACATGTTCAAACAACTAACAACATGGCCGCTTAGGGCTAGATCCGCACGGCGCTTGTGCGTTGTATAAACAAGTTTAATGTTAGCGACTCACTGTGTTTTTATAGTTGAGTGCAAAATAGTTGTGGTTGTAATTTATTGGTTAGAAAGTGTTGCTTGTCATAATACTTATTTGTTAGTAAATTAAATGGTAGTAACCTGCTACGTTAATATAACGTATGGTACTAAACAGTACAAAGGAAAGGAACCCCATCAAGATCATCACCTCCGGTTGCATTTTAATTGAAGATTAATTGGCTCAACTCAGTTAATCGTTTATTTGTATTGGTCGCATTAATCGTTTAATTAACGCGATCATTGTGCAGCTCTATTTTATTATAAATCAAATTTATTGCGTTAGGTACGCGTCAGGTTTTATATTAATGCATACTCACTGACAATTGGTGAACCAATTGCGACAAAGCGATAAGCACAAATATCAAGCACTCATAACATAAACTAATATGCTAGCTTCCAGCACTTTAGCCATCAACACCAGTGAAAACATGTGTTACTTCACCAGAAAGCAAAACAAAATCTGTTGGATTATTTTTTAATAGTTTTAATTTGAGATTATATTGTTTATATCAATAACTATCCTTGTTTTTTGTAAGGCTAATAGTTCATTATTAGCCTTTTGTCTCTGTGTCTAAAAATAGAGTTGACTCTTTGTTTAGTATTGATGATAGTCTTTTTAGGCCTTATGATTGTAAGGTTTAGGTATGATTCTGTGAAGCCAAAACATCCCAATCGTATTTCCATATTTTTATTGGTGAAAATATGGAAATAGAAAAGGTTGTAATGTGTTTCTGGAGGTCAAGTCACCACCTCGTACAGCTTATTGTAGCCTGTGATCTTTCTGTAGGACTATGATGCTTTTTATGAGGCATTGGAAGACAGCAATCTAGATGTCTTTTTCCATCTTGCGTCTGCAACGCAGACCTCCGAGGCTACTCTGACGGTCGGAGTAAGTATTTTCCTTGATAGTTTTTTATGCACATTGTCGGAGAGTTTTATTGATCTGAAGGGCTGGTCATATACGTACGTGTACAAGTAGCTTGCCGTTGAGGAAACAACTCCTTGTTTCCTCAAGTTGAATTGGTTGGCAAGTAATTTGATTTAGGCTCTCACTCATTGGCTGTAATAATGAAGAAAAATACATGTATTAAAAATTTCAATTTTGAATTTAAAAATAATGAGTTATTAATAATAAAACAATTCGCTCAGCAGAATTCGGCTGTATGAATGGCATGACAAGTACTGCTGGCTAGCGAGTGTTATACCGAGGCTCTACACATGCTGACGCTGGGCTGTCCCAGAGCCTGAAATTCAGTAAGGTTCTGGTTTATGACGTTAAAGATAGCACTTATTGGAGATGCGTGATGATATATTGTTCATTTCCCTTTCCCTGTCGGAGAGTTTTTTGAAAATTTTGTCTATTTCTTTTGTTAGTGACAGCCCCATCTTATTATACCAAATCTGATTGTATACACAACTCCTAAACAAGCCTCGCAGTTCTTCCACCAGTGATTGGCTTAGCACGCTCGTTTGTACTGTTGCAGTTGATGATTTCTTTTGTCATATCCATCTCGGAATTACTTTCAATATGGGCGCAGAGTTTGGAATTGTGAATTGTTTTCTGTACAGGGACAATGGCGCCTGAAAACTTTTGTCAAGTTTTGCTTGTTCCGACATTTGCGTGTGATAGAAATAGCTAGCGTCGATCATATTGTAATTTACAATTATTGTTCGCAATCACGTATTTGTTTTGGTATTTTACTGAAAAATACAGGGTGTGTTTTTAAACAGATTTCTACATAACTCTGGATGGATGTGTAACAGGTAAGTTATTAGCTTGAACTATCTGTAGATTGATTAATTCACAACTACTTGGTGGCCGATCTCTTACCTAGTTTAATACGATTAGCAATGTACAATACAATGTTATATCAAATGAATTACACTCCACTATAGCTGTTTCATGTTAAATTTATTAAAAGCCTTCTAAAGGATGAGCTGAACATCAATATAATTTTGTGGTTGTCTTCTCTTGGGGCTAGTATTAGCGACTCAACTCTTTTCCTTTGCAAATACATTCACATGAACAGAATGGATTATATATTCATCTCTGCTTTGACAAATAGTTCGACGAATTTGTTCAGGTTAGTCAAAAATTCAACAATTATCTGTTGGCAATCGCGCTGGGTGTAAGTATTCGACAGTTTGTTTATGAGGTCATTGTCTAAGCTGTTATTGGTAGAAGCTGCTCAAGAGTTTTACATGGCTATGTTTTTTTACTTGTCAGCAAACATATTTTTTCATCCCGACAACTGCCAGCTGCATGATTCATTATAGAGCCCTCAAGTTGTGCTTGTGCTAGTTTGAGTGCTACTAAACTGTTTTCTCTTGTAGACGAACTAGTCGTGTGCTACCCCCTGATCTGATTGAAAACTAGCATTCTATTGACTGTCTTGAGGCATGCTCTTCCTGATGTATTTAAACTCATAAAACTAACCCATCAATGTCTCTTCCTTACTCCTCTCGCTGCTTTATACGATTTACAAAGTTTGGATTCGTCCTCTCAATTGGAAAAGGCAATTTCTTGTCTATTTTAAGACTCAAGATCCAACACTTGATCTGTTAATTAAACTAACTCATATTTCTGTATTGTAATTTTTAAGGTGTAATCATGTTATGTAATCAGTTGTTTAGGTCTAACTCTTGTACATGTGCCGTTTTACGGTATATTAGTATTTTTTCTATTCTAAAAACTATAGACATACCTTTCAGAATATTTTCTATTCTAAAAGTTACGCTATTGGTAGTCCCAGGTAAATGCTTTCAAACTTGCCAATATTTTCCTTATTCTATCATAGCATTTTATTGGTCAACTCCTGTTGTGTGGAGAGAATGTCCTCCTTTTTTTTTCTTTTGAAGAAATATTATGTAACTGCTTTTTATTGGCTCAACAGATGTTATAAACTATTCTAGTCGAACACATGTATCATCAACCATGTGTAGTTCATACTTGTTGAAACATCTCAATAGAGTACAAATGCTTTCTGCCTAACTGAGAGCATCTCTTACAGCTTTTGTATTCGCCGCTCTGTGATGGTTAAGAATTTCTTGATAGACGTGGTCACTAGTGCATGGCATTTCATTGGCGTGTAGAATTCTGCGAATGTTTTTTGTTCGAATGTCCAAGGGCTATAAACCGAAGTGGGTTGGGAAAGATGCATGATCACTATAGATGCTTATATTAACCATGGTTGATTTGCAGTTTGCTAGCAGGCAATTAATATTTACAAATCTTTCAGAATACGGAAAATGTGGAAATGCTGTATTAATGTTGCATCTCTTCCATGTTGAAGTATTTCTTGGTTATATCAATTTAGAACTACTGATCCGCAGAGCTGCTGGGGTTATTGCGTTGGCTTAGGACCAATAGGTCAGTGGTATGAGTCACATTAGCACTACTATTAGGAAGGTCATTCGATAATAATTTCTCTCACGCCAAGTCGGGTCATCAGTGATTAAACCGGCTCTCCTCAGCTGCACTCCAGCGTGGAAGAAGGTGGCTAGCAACCCTACAGGACTACTAAAAAAATCCGACAAACAGCAGAATAGCTCATCTCCGAGCTAACAGCCAGCTAGCTAGAGATGCCATCCGATAAAAACACCCAACAGAAGGCAATGACGAACCACAGTTTACACCTGCCAAGAATAGTGGCGGTTATAGGAAGTGAGGGGAACCATGATCGCTCATGTTCTCACAGGACATGGTACATAAAGAGAGAAGTTTGAATGCGATACATAATAAATGAACAAATCTATATAAATGAAAAATATATCTATGGAATAACTAAAGAATGTGTTAAGACAGTTTCTGTTGTATTGCCTAACAATAAATTTAGACAACTTGAAATTTTACCATTTAAAATTGAATGAAATCTTAATACTAATAATTTTGACTTTATTGTGACGTTGCTCAGTAGCAAGATGTATTGCGGCACAATAACCGCTGGGAAAAATTATATTGTTGGCACTATAAAAGAGTCGTCTGCTCTTGGTAAGTAAATAGATTCTATCTGAAGCAGATGAGTGAATCCTGAGTGAACACATAGATTAGCTCCAGAAATACATGAATTCCAAAAACCTTGGTTTTTATGGAAATGTGTAAATCCATAAATTGAAAGCTACCCACAGCTAAAAGTCAATGATAGTCCATTAGCATCTCTGTCTCTTTTTTATATGGTTGTAAAGTGTGGCATGCAATTGATTTTATTCTTTTTCGACGAAATGGAGAATAACTCTAATTGCTGATGTAGCTTTGCATCAAAAAGCTAACTGCAGCTTTCAATTATATATATTCCAGTTATATATATATATATATATTTAGATTATATTTATATATATTTAGAGCTACTATTTCTAATGACGCTGCCTCATAACGGAAAGCAGTAGCGTATTTGCTCCCATTAGTGACATATATTGCCTAGCAAATCTATCAAGCTGGTGTGGCTGAATTGGTAAGGCATCGGACTGGCTAATGGGAAGGTCCGAGATTAAATGTTCTGCGGTACAGATTCTTTATGCTAAGATTTTAATAGTTATAGATGAACATATACAACGACGGACAAATACTCAAACTGAGATATATATATATATATATAGATAAGTAGTCACACCTACTGCTAACAACACTCTACGCTCTGAAAAGTTCTCAGTGGTATAGATAACTATAGTGCTGAAATAAGTTTCTTTCTTGGGTCATGACACGTCTGTTTTGTGCTTCTGTACTCTGTACTGTGACTGTTGGTGGATATACGCCTTAATACACTATATACATATATATATATATATATATATATATATATGTATGTATGAATACCACTATATCGGGCCAGTAATATATATAGTACTTGCGCAAAAATATTATAACCAGGAAACATCTGTTTTTCTGTTTTCGTTCAGTCTGATAGAGTAAACAAGAGGTAAACAACTAAGTCCATCTGCGCAGTTACTAGAGGCTGACGACTAGCTGACCAAAGTAATTACATATATAGTCCAGTAACTATTCTTTAGTCTGCATGAAATTACTAATAAAGATGGCCGAGTTCGGTTTGCTCTTTATTCTTTTGCATAAAAGGCAGTTTCAAAGTTACAGTGATGAAATTATGAAATATAGTAATATCTTTGTGTTATACTAGTTGTGCATAAGAGAACTATATTTAGTAAAGTGTGCAGGTATTTAAGTGTAATCCAGAAAACAAATGAAACCAGACAATAATGAGAAAGTTTGAACAGCATTAAAACTTTACAAAGCAAGTTGAAATTTAATTGATAGTGTTTCAATAAAATGTTTCGTGAAAAATATAGACTGTTTATAATACTTTTTTATTCAGCAGTACAGCATTTCAATTTTTGAAATTTAGTCATTGGTTTTTCGACCTTTTCAACCCAAGATCATAAACGTTTAAAACAATACAATGTATATTATGTACATCTATTGCAAAAATGTACATGAATATAAATTGTCAAAATGATTATAAATGACTCATTTCTCATTTAGTTTCGTGAAAGTTCAGTGAACCAACATTAATAAATGCTTAGATGGCCTTCCTTTAGTTTGGCTTATGAGGTTTTGCAAGCTGCAGAGTCAATAAGTAATGCCATCTCGTCAAACCACGCCCCCTCAGTTGCTTTTGCCCACACATCAAGAACCTTGATGTGATTTGCCGACGAGTATTGTATCACACTCCTGTGCCAGTCAGCAGAAGGATCAAACTGCTCTGTTACCGTATCTCTATCGGCGTCGAAGAACTAGAAAATCATACGTCATGTTGTGAGATACAGTAAGATAACGTAATACACTTAAGAAAAGATGCTTGCCTATGAGCTGTTTTTATCTCTTTTGGCTTTGTAAAAAAGGGACACATTAGTGCCTTGCTAACTTTGTTTTTATGCGGAAGTGGTGGAAGAAAATGACCATTGATCAGAATTTTCAAGTGATTATCTGATAATCTTATGTACACAATGATTTTCTTACAATCCGAAATGCTAGACTGAAAAAATTAATATCAGTAGTAAGTATACTATCAATAGTATCAATATTCATAATATGAATCACTGAATGATGCAAAAGACCTAAATGAACGATAATAATAATTACATGAACAATAGTAACAATAATAGTAATTGTTGAGATACTGTAATACAGAGATCAGCACTGATAGGCATAACATGATCACTCAAAAAGGCTGTTCAGCAACAATGACCCACATAAATTGTATGGGTTTTAGCTAACGCCTCGGACCATCACCTTTTCAGTAGTAGCACTGTGATAAAATACAGTACAATAATAATAGTAATAACTGAATCGGAGAAGTGTTGAACGTCTAAGGTTAGTTGTTACACCGATTCCCAAAACATTAAACAAGTCAGCAGAATGTCAGCTATGCACAGCCACAATCATAATAACAATAAAAGCTAATAATAATAACAATAATAGTAGTAATAACGATAATGCTAATAATGATAACAAGTATCAAGGCAATAACAATAATATTTCTAATATTGTCATTAAGCTAAGTGCTAGTAATAGTGACAGCAATAATAATAATGCAAACAATATCAGTGATAATACTTATAATAGTAACAATAGTGTAGACGTTAATAATAATAGAATGTGACATGGTAGAAGACTTAATAGATTAGATGTTTCACCTGAATTTTGACTTGAAGCGAATATCCATCACTTTTCGGGGAAGAAGAAGGCATCTGTAGACGACTCCACAGAGAGGCAGTAAAATCTGTCACCAGCTCTCTGTAAGTTAATTTAACAATGATAGCCTAAGGCTTAGTTCCTTGCTCATGAAAATTCAAACTATTCCAAATGTCAAGGCCCAAAGAAAGTAATAAAGCACCGAAAGAAATTTTAAATGCTTATTAAACTATATAATCGATGAGTAGGTTTAATTAATAAGAAAGTTCTAGAAAATTCCATTTTTGTTAGATAAAAACTCATTGAGACAGAAGTCAGGAATAACAACATGTATTTAATAATCTGCATTTTAGCAACAACTATCAGTTGTTAAAGACTTTATTGAAAGGCTTTACAATATGGTGCTACCGATATCAAAACTAACAAACAATTAATAATATGGTGCTACCGATATCTAAACTAACAAACAATTAATAATATGGTGCTACCGATATCTAAACTAAGAAACAATTAATAATATGGTGCTACCGATATCTAAACTAAGAAACAATTAATAATATGGTGCTGCCGATATCAAAACTAACAAACAATTAATAATATGGTGCTACCGATATCAAAACTAACAAACAATTAATAATATGGTGCTACTGATATCTAAACTAAGAAACAATTAATAATATGGTGCTACCGATATCTAAACTAAGAAACAATTAATAATATGGTGCTGCCGATATCTAAACTAAGAAACAATTAATAATATGGTGCTACCGATATCAAAACTAACAAACAATTAATAATATGGTGCTACCGATATCAAAACTAAGAAACAATTAATAATATGGTGCTACTGATATCTAAACTAAGAAACAATTAATAATATGGTGCTACCGATATCTAAACTAAGAAATAATTAATAAAATGGTGCCACCGATATCTAAACTAAGAAACAATTAATAATATGGTGCTACCGATATCTAAACTAAGAAACAATTAATAATATGGTGCTACCGATATTTAAACTAAGAAACAATTAATAATATGGTGCTACCGATATCTAAACTAAGAAACAATTAATAATATGGTGCTACTGATATCTAAACTAAGAAACAATTAATAATATGGTGCTACCGATATCAAAACTAAGAAACAATTAATAATATGGTGCTACCGATATCAAAACTAACAAACAATTAATAATATGGTGCTACCGATATCTAAACTAAGAAACAATTAATAATATGGTGCTACCGATATCTGAACTAAGAAACAATTAATAATATGGTGCTACCGATATCTAAACTAAGAAACAATTAATAATATGGCGCTACCGATATCTAAACTAAGAAACAATTAATAATATGGTGCTACCGATATCAAAACTAACAAACAATTAATAATATGGTGCCACCGATATCTAAACTAAGAAATAATTAATAAAATGGTGCCACCGATATCTAAACTAAGAAACAATTAATAATATGGTGCTACCGATATCTAAACTAAGAAACAATTAATAATATGGTGCTACCGATATTTAAACTAAGAAACAATTAATAATATGGTGCTACCGATATCTAAACTAAGAAACAATTAATAATATGGTGCTACTGATATCTAAACTAAGAAACAATTAATAATATGATGCTACTGATATCTAAACTAAGAAATAATTAATAATACGGTGCCACCGATATCTAAACTAAGAAACAATTAATAATATGGTGCTACCGATATCTAAACTAAGAAAAAATTAATAATATGGTGCTACTGATATTTAAATTAAGAAACAATTAATAATACGGTGCCACCGATATCTAAACTAAGAAACAATTAATAATATGGTGCTACCGATATCTAAACTAAGAAATAATTAATAATATGGTGCTACCGATATCTAAATTAAGAAACAATTAATAATACGGTGCCACCGATATCTAAACTAAGAAACAATTAATAATATGGTGCTACCGATATCTAAACTAAGAAAAAATTAATAATATGGTGCTACTGATATCTAAATTAAGAAACAATTAATAATACGGTGCCACCGATATCTAAACTAAGAAACAATTAATAATATGGTGCTATCGATATCTAAACTAAGAAATAATTAATAATATGGTGCTACCGATATCTAAACTAAGAAATAATTAATAATATGGTGCTACCGATATCTAAACTAAGAAACAATTAATAATACGGTGCCACCGATATCTAAACTAAGAAACAATTAATAATATGGTGCTACCGATATCTAAACTAAGAAACAATTAATAATATGGTGCTACCGATATCTAAACTAAGAAACAATTAACAATATGGTGCCGCCGATATCTAAACTATAACATAAATAAAACACGATACCAGCTTGATAAAGAGGGAATTGCAGTACATGGTATCTCTTACCTGCGTTCGAATCTAAACCTCTGGAAGAATCCAACTTGTTTACCTCTTGGACTGTATAGAAACATGGCTCCCGAGTCAAATGCATTTTCTGTTACAATGCTGATTTGTCGATTTCTTTTATATCCTGTGAAACAAAATATCTTCTAACTCTCACTGCAGTTATAGATTGGTTAGCAAGCATAAATTTCAAGTCCAGGTGCTCTTAGAAGAAATGATGGTAGAGCAGATGTAATATCACCATGGCTCTTTCTGTCCTCATGTAGAGCGCTATACCAAAGAGAAAGTGTGTGTCTGTCCTACTTACCAGCTGTGCTGCTCATATCAGAATTTATGATTTGGTTATTGACACAGTGGCTTGTTATATCTGGCAGCAAATCATCTTCATCGTCTTCATCATCTGCCAAAAGTATACAAGCGCCATGAAGTATTTTATTGTGTAGTTGTCTTCTCCCGGTTTGTTGATAAGACAACAAACTTACCAAATTGCTAATAAAATGAGAATGACCGTGGAGTGGAGTGGAGCTTGCCAGTTTCTGGAGTTACATACCAGGAGAACTTAGGTGAGGATAGCCATGTTCGATCATCTTCCCAAACGCATGGCTGAATTCAGTTATCCAAAGGTCATTGTCATTAGCAAAGGAATCTACCCAGCCAGCGGTTTCTCCTTCTGGAGTGGCACAAGTGTTGAAGTCACAATTGACCATTCCTTCGCTGTCTCTGCTGCTCATGTCTTTGATCAAGCACATGTCAGAGTTCAGCATCAATAATTTTTTTTCACCTGTGCTCTCCTATCAACAGAAATGGTGGCTATGCATCCTATCAACAGAAATGGTGGCTATGCATCCTATTAATAGAAATGGCCACAATACACAATCTACACACAAGCGCATGCTATTTCTCGTAAGGTTCGGTTACTATATCTGAGGTCAAGGCCAATTCTTCTCCCGCAGACAATTATATTGTCTCCATATCATCGTATTCAAAATTTTGATGGAAAGCTTCTGATGAACCAGTAACCTTTTTTATACACCCACACTTCTATGCAAGAATCGACACAGCCTCTGACACAGCTCTTATTATAGTACTGACTATAAGTACTACTAGCTCATCAGGTAAGTTACTCAAATTCATTGGGTAATTATTTTATTATCCGTGCAATGCTGGCCATGCATCTAGTTAAAATATATTACCCATCCGAAACAAATTATGAATCTTGCAAAATTGAAAAAATTTTTTAAAAATTTTTGTCAAGGTTTAACTTAACCTAAATTTAAATTTGTAACCTAAGGCTTGTCATTTAATTAGTAAAAAATTAGAACACTGTAGATGATTCTTTTGTCTCTGCTGAAGTTTATACCTCGATGCAAAGCAAGCAGAATTTAGATAAGGAAGTACTAACCCAAAACCATTGAGCATTTCCATTGTGATTGATTGATCGCTGGGTCCAGTCATTTGCTGAATCTCTGAGTTCAGTGTAGAATGCATTGTCTAGGTGGTGCTTTCTAGACACCCAGGGGTGGATAAATCCTGATGCTTCTCGATGAGCATTTCCCAATGTGTGTGCACCTACCAGTAACAAACTTGCTAATTGTATTAAAGGTGGTAAACTATTGCTGCAACTGATATTAAACGTTGACTTTTTACGCTATATATTATGTTCGTTATGTTTGAATTTAATATAAAAATTTGTAAAATGCACATATTTGCAAAGATTTCCCATGAAGTTTGTGAACAAAACACATGTGGATAAAATTGCCGAGACTGTTATCTGTCTCACCTAAAATAGCTGTTGTCTCTTTTTCATCAAATCCAAAATGGTCGCTGAAAAACTGGAGCACATGTTCGGTATCGCCGAGTGCGCTAGGAAATTCATGAACTTCTGACGTGACCGGGGAAGTTGCACAGTCAATTCTGCCTAATCGAAACCTAAAACATGGAATAACGTGAAGTTAAAAGGTTACCAGTGATATTGACTCTGTTTTGTAGGTGTGCATTCTTACCTTTTGCTTTCAAGGAGTGCTGAAAATTAGCAACTTGCAAAATGATGTCCTCTACGCCGATTAGCCTATGACCCTTGACTTTCATTACAAAATTATAGAAATCCAGGTTATTGTAGTCATTTGTAGCCATTGTAGTTATTTATTAGCATGTGAAGAATTCAGGCTTACTCGATGTCTGGAGTAGGTGAATGCGCTTTTTCTGCGGAGAAAGCGGCAGCCTCTGTTCCAGCTAGAGCCCAGAAATCAGCACGAGACATCACTACTGGCTCCCCATTAACCTCAAGATTCTTATACAAGAGCTCTGCTCTGTCTATGTATACTTGAAGTCCTGAAAATATGATGAGAGAAGGATGTGACAAGGAATGAACATTTTTGTGTCTTTTCATGTTATCCAGTAATGGTATAAGTATCATATTTTTGTGTCTTTACATGTTACCCAGTAATGGTACAAAGATTACATTTTTGTGTCTTTGCATGTTACTCAGTAATGGTACAAATATCACATTTTTGTGTCTTTGCATGTTATCCAGTAATGGTATAAAGATCACATTTTTGTGTCTTTGCGTGTTACTCAGTAATGGTATGAATATCACATTTTTGTGTCTTTGCATGTTACCCAGTAATGGGATAAAGATCACATTTTTGTGTTTATGCGTGTTACCCAGTAATGGTGTAGGGGTCACATTTGTATGTTTATGCATGCTAAATCGTAATGGAATTAGGAACAATTCAAGGCGGGTTGAAAATTGCCTAAATACAAGACAATAGTCCCTGAAAATCAAATCACAATCAGTGCTCACAGGGAGACCAGTTGCATGCGTTGATCATATTTGATTATAATAATGTCTCTATTTATTCGAAACTCTGTTAACTTCTGAAGAGGGCAATAGTGCAGCTCTAAAATTTATGATGATCCATTAAAAATGCTTGACAATTTTCTTTGCAAACAAATGTGCAACTTTTTCTTTTCATAGCAGTTCCAACGCATTTTGAAGGTTCCAAAAGCTTTTTAATGTGGTTAATTTCTCTAAACGTTTTGTGTTAGTAATGATTATGTTTTCAAAATGTTAATAAAGTTTACATGTTTCGTTGGCAATGCTTGCAACATGAGCGCATCACAAGGAACCATGATAATTTCTAATGTAACTATCGTGAAGCTTATCAATTTAGCCATTTTTTGCTCAGTATGTCTGAGCAAAATTTGAAACAGAGACGGATGCATCTTGTTAATGTACGTTATAATATGAGGCTAAAACTATCCATAGAAAAAAATAGTATATATTTGAAATAGTTTGAAAAAATTTTGAAGTAGAAATAAAAGCATGTTGTTAATGTACTTTGGATATAAAATCTATAGAAAAATAGTAGAGATATGAAATTGGATTATGGCTTACCATTTTTCTATGGTTAGTCTATAATATAGATTTTAATGCAACTATAAAATGTGCCAAATTAGTCTCTAACTATATTAATTAAGTAACAACAAATTAAAATTTGCATGAACCAACAGAACTTTGAATTTTATATGAATAATGCCAGAAGAAGATTGCCAGCTGCAAATTGCTAGCTACAAATTGCCAGCAACAATTTGCTTATTGCAAATTTTCATTTAAAAAACTTTAATTGCAGTCTGCCAGATGCATGTTGAAAATTCAAACTAATAATTTTACTTTACAATCGCACATTTAGGTTTTCATCTCTGAATCGCATATCAAGGACGACACCTAACAATTTAAGTTACAAACTAAAAAGTTGATAGTATTTCTGTTGCAGGCCATACCAGAGTTTTCTTTGTTGTCCGGGTTAATGCAGCCGTCGCACTGGTCTCCTACGCAGTCATGGAACGCGAGTCGAACAAGCCCAGCGATCATAGCTTGGTCATTCTCGTCTCTTCCTTCTTCGATAGGCTCATTAATTATCATCTGCCGAATCTGGGCTCTCATATCAACCACAACTTCTGTGGTAAAACTGACCTAAAAGTATATAAAACCTGTCTATGAAAGGTTTACAGATCTGTCTTACTGAAGGACACAAGCAATAATTAAATATTTTTTAGCTTTTTTTCACAGAACTACCTTGAGCATGTAGGACAGCAGGTTATCATTCTCAAAACATCAAAGAAAAGTTTCTATCAACAACAAATGCAGCCTATTCCTAGCTTTATTTATTGGCCTAAAAACCTCAAATCGATGTTTCAACATTATTTTGTTAAGTTTTAAAATAAAACATGCGGTTTTCAAATTTGGCATAAGTTAGCATCTTGTCATATATACTAGTAATGCTAACCATCAATGACAGTTATCAAGATCTGACAAAGCATTGTCAAATCTTGCACCATCATACGTAAATATTTTGAGCTTGTTTGTGAAACTATCTGATTTAGTAGACAACCATCAACAGCAAATTATTTTTTAGTTTTTATAAAAACTAATTTCTTCTTCAACTTTTATATTAATTATAATTAAACTGTATCATAATATAAATTTATTATATAATAATTGTATATAATAATATTATATATAATAACTAATATATACTATGTTATAAATAGACAAATATAAAAATTATATTATAATATATTATTATATATATATAATATTTAAATTACATAATTGAAATATTATAATTCAATTTATAATCAATTTTTTCAACTTACAACGCTGTTAGAAAAAAACCCGGTGTAAGGCCATGATAACATAATTTTTGATGATAATGACAAAAATATTTTGGCATATTTAAAAATATTGTCTGCAAAATTTTATTTTTAGTGAAATCAAAAATGCCTTAAAAATTTTTTTTTTAAATTTTGACTTTTCATAAAGCTCTTTATCCACATAAATATAATAAAAAATGAGGAGACAGCTTTACATTTTACGGTCATGTATAAAAAGCATTTGAATCATTGTCTTGGTTTAAAGCTGTTAAACGCCGCAAATTCATAAAATTATGTGCTTGTCAACATTTTCATAACAAGAGAATTAGAATGCTGTGCCTTTAAATATGAACCTATCGCAGTGTTATAAAACAAATACGTTAGGATTTGAATAAAATATGTTTCAAGCTACTACATTGAAACTAAATATACATTGTTACACTGAAAAAATTGATATAAAAATTATTTTGCTACAAACTCACCACGACATGGCTGCCAATCAAAGCGCTAGTTACACACAGCAAAAAATAATGTCCAACCATGGTTATCTCTCCACCGCTGACAACTAATGGCTGCCAAAGAACTATATCTTTCATTTATATTAGTTGACAAAATGTGTGACGTATTGTGCGTGACGCAAAACGCTCAACAGAGTAGAGTCATAATCCAGCTGCAAACCATGGACTGAATTAGAAACCTTTATATCCGGTCTCTCCTTCAAATTCAATAGAACACACGAAGCTATGAATAGAACACAAGGCTAGATTCTTATAAGGCGTTAAACGATGTTGACCAATTAACATTTCCATTATTAAGATTTTGATGTAGGTTCAGTTGCTCATAACAAATCTACAATACTATGAAAAGGCTGCATAGATTGATTACATGAATTTGAAGAGCTGAAGTAACGCATGAAAATGGGTCTATTGTTGCCTTTCGAATGGCGATTTAACAGCAGCAAACAGAGTGTCTCAAATCAGAACTATCACATATGTAGCTGAGTGCAATGCGCAGTGATTATGGTTTTACTGAGTTGCTGATGGTGATGTGAAATTTTTACGTATTTGAGTTGAAGACACTAATACTTTAAAAATGTGCCTAACCTTAGTTATGATAAATGAAGGAAAACGACTCCACACAAAAATAGTATGTATACATATTGCAAATTTCATACTGTACTTACAGGAAGACCGCTGGAAAAAAAGTTCATACCGTAGCTATTTGACAATTTTGGATGTTGCATGAAAAATACTAATTGAATTTTGTAGCTAATTTTAGTCATAAATATTTGAATTGTGCTTATATCACAGCATTATTGAATTCGACCAAGTTTTTCTAGCCTCTGTTTTGTATATATAATTTACTGATAATAATTATCCATTCACCTTTCCTCAAACATCTGATTGTTGCCACAATTAATGTCAGTAGTACAAACTATAGATACGTGTAGATGTTTAGAATTCTACCTACTAGCATTGCGTTCTTACAGCTCATTGAGCTATCTAAAGACCTGTTCACATATTGTCTAGGGCTCTAGGCTTCAGCTAAAGCTTTTAGTAAGCCCACAAAGGCTTACTAAAGGTATGCACTTGATTGGCTAATTAGCTAATCAACCTTGTGGTGAAAACTGGGCTAACCAAAACACGAAATGGTTGTTGGAAATAGCCTATATTTTTTAAAAGAGTTATTGATTACAACTGTGAAAAACATGATAGAAACTTGTTTGCTAAACAAGTGTAGCCTTTGTTCCTACAGTAGCTCGTTTTGTAGTATACCTATGAGTTGCTGTATTCAAGGCATCTGTGTATCACAAAAAACGATATCAGTATTTATGACTCAAAATTAAAGATTTTACATACTTGAATTACATACTTACACTTTGTCTGCTAGATTACATACCTACACTTTGTCTGCTGAATTACATACTTACACTTTGTCTGCTAGATTACATACTTACAATTTGTCTGCTGAATCACATACTTACCCTTTGTCTGCTGAATTACATACTTACACTTTGTCTACTGAATTACATACTTACCCTTAGTCTGCTGAATTACATACTTACACTTTGTTTACTGAATTACATACTTACACTTTGTCTGCTAGATTACATACTTACACTTCGCCTGCAGTATTACCTACTTACACTTTGTCTGCTAGATTAAATACTCACACTTTGTCTACTGACTTACATACTTACCCTTAGTCTGCTGAATTACATACTTACACTTTGTTTACTGAATTACATACTTACACTTTGTCTGCTAGATTACATACTTACACTTCGCCTGCAGTATTACCTACTTACACTTTGTCTGCTAGATTAAATACTCACACTTTGTCTACTGACTTACATACTTACCCTTTGTCTGCTGAATTACATACTTACACTTTGTTTACTGAATTACATACTTACCCTTTGTCTACTGAATTACATACTTACACTTTGTTTACTGAATTACATACTTACACTTTGTCTGCTAGATTACATACTTACACTTCGCCTGCAGTATTACCTACTTACTCTTTATCTGCTAGATTACATACTTACCCTTTGTCTACTGACTTACATACTTACCCTTTGTCTGCTGAATTACATACTTACACTTTGTTTACTGAACTACATACTTACCCTTTGTCTACTGAATTACATACTTACACTTTGTTTACTGAATTACATACTTACACTTTGTCTGCTAGATTACATACTTACACTTCGCCTGCAGTATTACCTACTTACTCTTTATCTGCTAGATTACATACTTACCCTTTGTCTACTGACTTACATACTTACCCTTTGTCTGCTGAATTACAGACTTACCCTTTGTCTGCTAGATTACATACTTACCCTTTGTCTACTGACTTACATACACTTTGTCTACTGAATTACATACTTACCCTTTGTCTGTTGAATTACATACTTACACTTTGTTTGCTGAAATACATACTTACACTTTGTCTGCTGAATTAAATACTTACACCTTGTCTACTGAAGTACATACTTACACTTTTTTTACTGAATTACATACTTACACTTTGTCTGTTGAATTACATACTTACCCTTTGTCTGCTAGATTACATACTTACACTTTGTCTACTGACTTACATACTTACACTTTGTCTGCTGATTTCATACTTACACCTTGTTTATTGAATTACATACTTACACCTTGTCTACTGAATTACATAATTACACTTTGTCTGCTGAATTACATATTTACACTTTGTCTGCTAAATTACATACTTACACTTTGTCTACTGACTTACATACTTACAGTTTGTCTGCTGAATTACATACTTACACTTAGTCTACTGACTTACATACTTACAATTTGTCTGCTGAATTACATACTTACATTTCGTCTGCAGTATTACATACTTACACTTTGTTTGCTAAATTACATACTTACTTTTTGTCTACTGACTTACATACTTACCTTTTTTCTGCTAGATTACATACTTACCCTTTGTGTACTGACTTACATACTTACACTTTGTCTGCTGAATTACATACTTACCCTTTGTCTGCTGAATTACATACTTACACTTTGTTTACTGAATTACATACTTACACTTTGTCTACTGAATTACATACTTACACTTTGTTTGCTGAATTACATACTTACACTTTGTCTGCTGAATTAAATACTTACACTTTGTCTACTGAATTACATACTTACACTTTGTCTGCTGAATTACATACTTACCCTTTGTCTGCTAGATTACATACTTACACTTTGTCTACTGACTTACATACTTACACTTTGTCTGCTGATTTACATACTTACACCTTGTCTACTGAATTACATAATTACATTTTGTCTGCTGAATTACATATTTACACTTTGTCTGCTAAATTACATACACTTTGTCTGCTAGATTACATACTTACCCTTTGTCTACTGACTTACATACTTACCCTTTTTCTGCTAGATTGCATACTTACCCTTTGTCTACTGACTTACATACTTACCATTTTTCTGCTAGATTGCATACTAACCCTTTGTCTACTGACTTACATACTTACACTTTGTCTGCTGAATTACATACTTACACTTTGTCTACTGACTTACATACTTACAATTTGTCTGCTGAATTACATACTTAAATTTCGCCTGCAGTATTACATACTCACACTTTGTTTGCTAAATTACATACTTACTTTTTGTCTACTGACTTACATAATTACCCTTTTTCTGCTAGATTACATACTTACCCTTTGTCTACTGGCTTACATACTTACCCTTTGTCTACTGAATTACATAATTACACTTGGTCTGTTGAATTACATACTTACACTTTGTCTGCTGAATTAAATACTTACACTTTGTCTACTGAAGTACATACTTACACTTTTTCTACTGAATTACGTACTTACACTTTGTCTGCTAAATTACATACTTACACTTTGTCTGCCAGATTACATACTTACCCTTTGTCTACTGACTTACATACTTACCCTTTTTCTGCTAAATTACATACTTACCTTTTGTCTACTGACTTACATACTTACATTTTGTTTACTGAATTACATACTTACAATTTGTTTGCTGAATTACATACTTACATTTCGCCTGCAGTATTACATACTTACACTTTGTTTGTTAGATTACATACTTACTCTTTGTCTACTGACTTACATACTTACCCTTTTTCTGTTAGATTACATACTTACTCTTTGTCTACTGACTTACATACTTACACTTTGTCTACTGAATTACATACTTACACTTTGTCTGCTAGATTACATACTTACCCTTTGTCTACTGACTTACATACTTACCCTTTTTCTGCTAGATTGCATACTTACCCTTTGTCTACTGACTTACATACTTACCATTTTTCTGCTAGATTGCATACTAACCCTTTGTCTACTGACTTACATACTTACACTTTGTCTGCTGAATTACATACTTACACTTTGTCTACTGACTTACATACTTACAATTTGTCTGCTGAATTACATACTTAAATTTCGCCTGCAGTATTACATACTCACACTTTGTTTGCTAAATTACATACTTACTTTTTGTCTACTGACTTACATAATTACCCTTTTTCTGCTAGATTACATACTTACCCTTTGTCTACTGGCTTACATACTTACCCTTTGTCTACTGAATTACATAATTACACTTGGTCTGTTGAATTACATACTTACACTTTGTCTGCTGAATTAAATACTTACACTTTGTCTACTGAAGTACATACTTACACTTTTTCTACTGAATTACGTACTTACCCTTTGTCTGCTAGATTACATACTTACACTTTGTCTACTGACTTACATACTTACACTTTGTCTGCTGATTTACATACTTACACTTTGTTTACTAAATTACATATTTACACCTTGTCTACTGAACTACATAATTACACTTTGTCTGCTGAATTACATATTTACACTTTGTCTGCTAAATTACATACTTACACTTTGTCTGCCAGATTACATACTTACCCTTTGTCTACTGACTTACATACTTACCCTTTTTCTGCTAAATTACATACTTACCTATTGTCTACTGACTTACATACTTACATTTTGTTTACTGAATTACATACTTACAATTTGTTTGCTGAATTACATACTTACATTTCGCCTGCAGTATTACATACTTACACTTTGTTTGTTAGATTACATACTTACTCTTTGTCTACTGACTTACATACTTACCCTTTTTCTGTTAGATTACATACTTACTCTTTGTCTACTGACTTACATACTTACACTTTGTCTACTGAATTACATACTTACACTTTGTCTGCTAGATTACATACTTACCCTTTGTCTACTGACTTACATACTTACACTTTGTCTGCTGAATTACATACTTACACCTTGTTTACTGAATTACATACTTACACCTTGTCTGCTGAATTACATACTTACACTTCGCTTGCAGTATTGAATATTTACACTTAGTCTGCACGATTAAATATTTACACTTTGTCTACTGATTTACTACAAAAATGTTGTAATGTGTTTCTGGAGGTCAGGGCACCTCCTCGTGTAGCTTATTGTAGCTTGTGCTCTCTCTGTAGGACTATGATGCTTTTTATGAGGCCCTTGAAGCCAGCAATCTAGATGCCTTTTTACGCTGTGCACCTGCAACGCAGACCCCAAAGCTACTTCGACAGCTGGAGTAAGTATTTACCTTGATTGTTTTTGATGCACATTGTCGGAGAGTTTTATTGATCTGAAGGGCTGGCCATATACGTGTACAAGTACTTTGCCATTGAAGAAACAACTCCTTGTTTCCTCAAGTTGAATTGGTCGGCAAGTAATTTGACTTAGGCTCTCGCTCATTGGCTGTAATAATAAAACTAAAATACATGTAAGTATTAAAACTGTCAATTTAGAATTTTAAAATAATGTGTTATTTATAATAAAACCATTTGCTCAGCAGAATTCGACTGTTGTTGTATGATTGGCATAATAAGTTGTTTATAGTGGTTATTCTGCGTTGTCGGCGTTGCTGCGAATTTTTTTTCTTATGTTTTCTATTTTTGTGTGAGTGACAGCCTCATTCCTTTATACCAAATCAGATTGTATACACAACTCCTAACAAGCCTCGCAGTTCTTCCACCAGTGATTGGCTTAGCACGCTCGTTTGTACTGTTGCAGTTGATGATTTCTTTTGTCATATTCATCTCGGACTTACTTTCAATATGGGCGCGCAGAATTTGGAATTGTGAATTGTTTTCTGTACAGGGACAACGGCGCCTAAAAACCTTTTGTCAAGTTTTGCGTGCTCAGACTTTTGTGTGTGATAGAAATAGCAGGCATCGAGCATATTGTACTTTACCATTATTGTTTGCAATCACGTATTTGTTTTGATATTCTTCTACAAAATACCGGATTTTAAACAGATTCTTACATAACTCTTGACATGTAAGAGATAAGTTATTAACATAAATTATCTGTACACGTAGATTGATTAATTTACAGCCACTTGTTGGCCAGTCTCCCAACTAGTTCAGTACAATTAGCAATGTACAATACAATGTTATATCAAATGAATTACACTCCACTATAACTGTTTCATGTTAAATTTATTAAAAGCCTTCTGAAGGATGAGCTGAACATCAATATAATTTTGTGATTGTCTTCTCTTGGGGCTAGTATTAGCAACTCAACTCTTTTCCTTTACAAATAAATTCAAAATGGAACAGAGTGGATTATATATTCATTTCTGCTTTGACAAATAGTTCAAAAAATTTGTTTAGGTTAGTCAAAAATTTAACAATTTCCTGTTCACAATCGAGCTGCGTGTAAGTGTTCGACAGTTTGGTTTTGAAGTCATTGTCTACGCTGTTATTGGTAGAAACTGCTCAAGAGTTTTACATGGCTATGTGCTGTTACTTGTGAGTTTGTCAGCTGTATGATTCATTGTAGAGCCCCCAAGTTATGCTTGTGCTAGTTAAACTGTTTTCTCTTGTAGAAGAACTAGTCGTGTGCTACCCCCTGATCTGAATGGAGACTAGCATTCTATTGACTGTCTTGAGGCATGCTCATTCTGATGTATTTAAACTCCTAAAACTAACTCATCAATGTCTCTTTCTCACTCCTCTCGCTGCTTTATACGATTAACAAAGTTTGGAGTTGTCCTTTCAGTTGGAGAAGGCAATTTCTTGTCTATTTTAAGATTTAAAGCAGATGTATCAGCCTCACTGAGATCTGTTACCGGTAATTAAAATAACTCATATTTCTGTATTGTAGTTTTGAGGGTGTAATCATGTTATGTAATCAGTTATGTACATTGTGTTGTTTTAGGATAGGCCTATATTGGTATTTTTTTATTCAAAAAGTGGTCTATTGGTAGTCGCAGGTAAATGCTTTCAAACTTGCCAATATTTTCATTATTCTCTCATAGCATTTTATTGGTCAACTCCTGTTGTGTGAAGAGAATGTCCTCCTGTTTTTTATTTTGAAGAAGTATTATGTAACTGCTTTTTATTGGTTCAACAGACGTTATAAACTTTTTTTTTTTTCTAGTCGAACACATGTATCATCAACCATGTATAGTTCATACTTGTTGAAACATCTCAATGCATCGCATATATTTTCTGCCTAACTGAGAACATCTCTCACAGCTTTTTTATTCGTATTTTTGTAATGGTTAAGACTTTTTTGATAGACGTGGTCATTAGTGCATGGCATTTCATTGGCATGTAAAATTCTGCAAATGTTTTTTGTTCGAATGTCAAAGGGCTATAAACCGAAGTGGGTTGGGAAAGATGCATGATCACTATAGATGCTTATATTAACCATGGTTGATCTGCAGTTTGCTAGCAGGCAATTAATATTTGTAAATCTTTTGAGATATGGAAAATAGGGAAATGCTGTATTAAGACGTTTCTTCTATGTTGAAGTATTTCTTAGTTATATCGATTTAGAACCACTGAGCCACAGAGCTGATAGGCGTTAGCTTAGGACCAATAGGTCAGTGGTTTGAGTCACATTAGCATCACTGGTAGTGTTAGGAAGGTCAGCCGACCAAAAGTTCTCCCGTGCCAAATTGGATCATTGGTGACTAAACTCTTTCATCCGCGCTCCAGCGGGGATGAGGAAGGTGACTAGCAACCCTACAGGGCTAAAAACAAAACCTGACAAAGGGCAAATAATCTCTTCTCTGAGCCGACTGCCAGCTAGCTAGAGATGGTGTCTCAATAAAAACACTCAACAGAAGGCAATGGCAAACCACAGTTGACACCTGTCAAGAATAGTCGTGGTGATAGGAAGTGGGGGGACCATGATTGCCTACGTCCTCGCAGGACATTGTACTTAGAGAGAGACTTGATTGCGATACGTAATAAATGAATCTACATATATTTCTCAAAGTTTGTGTGTGTGTCCGTGTAGTTGTTCGTCGTTGTGCTTGTCTAGCTATAGCTTTTATTTTAGCATTGCCCCACGCATTACAATCTCCCTGTTAAGAAATATTTTGGAACCTAAGTATATGCAACACGATGCTTTTTTTCGATAGGGCAAATTTGTTGCGTCCCATGATACCAATGATAATTTATCTCAAACTGAAATTTGGCGATTTTCGAACTGATTATATACGTTATTGAAAAATACACCTCGCTGAATTCGCCATGGCGAGTTGCCCGTATGCATTTTCCAGTATATCCGGCATTTGTCATCATAACGGCCATACAACACAGTAGGGACCTGAGGCTTTTCTACTCATTCTCATTTAAATTAAACAACTTACCAAGAAAAATGGACTCCTTCCATTATCATTGCTATCGTTTGTGTAATGTTTTGACACGTGACTTTGTTTATGCATGTTTTCAGTGATCTGATTGGTTAGAACGATCTGTAAAATCACTGGCTTGACAATATTATAACCATGGAATATCCTTTTTTCGGTTTTCATTCAGTCTAATAGAGTAGACAACTGCCAGTAAGTGATGACAGGTGACCAATAAGTCAAAAGAAATAGTAAATTGTGGGACCACATAATACCACAACTGCTGCAACAGATTGCAGCAAGCACTGTAATACATCAACAATGAGCATTAAATTTTAGGGCGAATGCTATGCTGCTGGAAATATCTAGCAGAGAGTTGTCCAACCATCACAGCTGATGCAATGTGAATATATGTGACATCAATTAGATTGGAAGTTGTCTGACCATTATAAGGAAGAACTTATAAATGAGAAACAGTGTAAAGGATTTGCCAGCCTTCACTTAGGCATGATCTAGAATGTTGCGTAATGAAAAGAGAATAAGTATGGGTTTCGTTTGCTTTTATTTAGGAAGGAAAATCCATTAGTCGAGGAGCTTGCGACTACTGCTCTGACTCTCTTATCTAGCGCTCCCTTTGTATACATTTATTTTACTTGTTCCAGATAATGGAACCAAGTAAGAAAAACCGTATAACAATAAATCAAAATGAAGTCGCAAATGTGTTGGCATGGCTATAATAAACTAACAATTTACTAGCGATACAACATAAACGAACAAATTAGTGACAATACGATATAATAAAAAGAGCCACACACAAAATGCGAGATGTATAGGAGTATTTATAAGACTAAGAAAGCCATGGCCCGGCGTCCACTACACACTCCCTTTTATTAGAGACTGTCTAATTAATACAAAATGGTGAAGTAACTAGCAAGGCCCACGCCTCAAGCTTCTCAACATGGTGTTCAGGGCGAGTAATTTCTTGTAATCAACTGTTTATTGTCAGCGAATAACTGATGATCTAGTGGTCAGATGGCTAGGATTCTGGGTCGTCTGGTCTGTGGCTTGTATTTTTCTAGGCGGATGGCTCGGGTTATTGCTGGGCTTTCGTATCCTCTTGGGTCTTCCGTTGTTTGGTAAATCCAATCCCCGTATCGTTTCGGCTTGTCTAATACAGAATGGACAATGTTTTGGCTCTTTTGTAGAAGCGATGAAGTTTTCTATGGCCTGGAGGATATTGTTAGGTGTCCGGAGTCCAGGTCTGTATCTAACTCACTGGGGCTTTCTAAGGGACTGGGGTTCATTTCCTCTCTAGTTTCTCTTTGGGAGTGTGTTGCATGAGACTCAGAGTTTTGAACCTCGTGCAAACTTTCGTTTTTGACATTGGCCTGTGAAGTTGCCTTTTCCATTTCGTCATTCAAACTGATCAGGCAGTCGCAACTCTCTGCCAAACATCATGAAGTTTGCCGTCTTGCTTGTCACGGTGTGGGGAGTGCTTCGGTAAGCCCGCATGAGCTGGGGCAGGAATTCACCCCATTTCTTCTCTCCTACTGCCAACAACATGACTCTCAGAGAGTCACTCAGACTTCGATTGTTTCTCTCTACGATTCCATTTGCCTGGGGATGGTAGGGAATAGTTCGTGTTTTGCTCACCTTCCAGAGCTGGCAGAGTTCTCCATCAGTCAGCTCTCAAATTGTACAGCTATGGGAATGTACAGCTATTTTGGCCAGATTCGGAACCCCCGGTGTTTGCCTGGATTACTCCGGTTTTTCTCTACTGAGGCTGCTTTTGCAAGCAGGGCAAGAGGTCTGCCAGAGTCTGACTTTTAGATTACAAAATAGTAATCTAAAAGTTGGTGCCCCCAGGTTTGGCACAATCCCATGGTTGTCACCAGTGTAAATGAATTTGTCGGCCTTAACTTAGGCATGATCTAGAATGTTGCGTAAAGAAGAGAGAATAAGTATGGGTTTCGTTCGCTTTTATTTATGAAGGAAAATCTATTAGTCGAGGAGCTTGCGACTACTGCTCCGCTCTCTTATTGAGCACGCTCCCTTTGTATACATTCATTTTACTCGTTCCGAAAAATCGAACCGAGTAAGAAAAATCGTATAACAATGATTATAAATAGAGTCGCTAATGCGTTGGCATGGCTATAATAAACTAACAACTTACTACCGATACAATATAAACAAATGCAAAACACAATAGCGACACAATATAAATGAACAAAGCAGTAGTGATACGATATAATAAAAAGAGCAAACACAACATGCAAGATATATACGGTACTTATAAGACTAAGAAAGTTAAGGCCCGGCGTCCACCACAAAAGCATAAAATTGTTACTAAATCCTGATTATTATTGATCAACACCACTTAATATGAAATATTCTAACTGGCTACAACAATTACTAATAGATATTCAGTGAAGCAAACAACTCTAAAGAGGGTCAGGCACAAGCAGAGGTATATCACCAATACTACAGGAACCAGCCAGATTTAGACTTGTTGAAGGGAAATAGCAGTCAGCATACACCAAATCAGCAACCATTCATCAGCGAAACAATTATTTACAACACTTTATTTAAATAATAGATAGTATATTTATTATATCATTTTAGTCTAGACAATGTTGTATTGTATAGCAGCAGAAAAATATAGCATAATTGTTTATGAACTCAGATAATGTATTTTATGCAAAAAGATTGATGAAATGGCTGAGAAAAGATTGACGTAAAACAATAATATTAATTTTGTTTGCTTCAGATAAGTTAGCTAGTAGTGTCTTAGGATAAGGATTACTGCAAAATCAAGTTCACAATCTTACTACTAATAGTTTTAGGTTATGGCCAGGTTTGTACAACTTGTTACCGGACTTATAATATTTTTCGTTTGTCGTCATGGATGTCCAACATCAATAAGGAATGTTAGCTCACCGCAATGATTCTGAAATAGATATTATGCAAAGAATGATGCATAAACAGCTAGTAAAACACAACCAACCAATGAAATTTGACAATGGCTCAAGGAAAGGTACAAGAAAGAGGCAAAATCAATGGGAAAATAGCTAGCCAGACAGCGGAGGAGAAGCGCAGAGAAGAGCCAAGACAGGAGGAGACTAATGGAAGCCTAAGATAGCCAAAGAGCCAGCAGCAAACAGCTTGCCAAGGCTTGACTCATCTAGAAGGAACTACGCAGCAAACGGGATTCACATAAAGAGGTGGCAAGCTAGGAAGCTATAAAGCCCTGAAAAGAGAGTTTATTTAGCTGCCCCTGCTAACAGAAAGAGCTGCCGCTACACGCCTAATAGACACTCATTGAACCTAGAAAGGCCATAACAAATAGGGCTAAGTATACAAACATAAACTATTGTTGTTTTTGTTTGAGCTAGTGAGTCTTGACAGAATAATTGTTGTTTGAACCTTTTGAAAAAAATAGAGTTTACAGACATTTGGAAACAAACCACTGGCGTGTTATAGTCGATTATAAGACAATCACCTGCAGACAGTTGCAGACCTCACAATCCTAACACTACTTGTTGCGAGCATTAATATTTGGTCTCATTATTGACAACAGTGCGATACTGTCAAAACAATTTCAAGGAAAATTATAATAGTGCCCATCTCCAGAAATTTGCTTTATAGCAACTGTTTGATTTTTGTGGGCAGAAGTGCCACTTTGTCTGCTGTCAAAATCTTTCTTGAAAAATATTGGACTCAAGGTTTAAAGGCTAACCATTACACACAGAACCATAAAACCACTGTAGTATTTCATTTAAAAGAACATACAAAAACAATACATTTTATATTATTATTATTACAAAAATTAAGTACCGTAGTCAAATATATTTCATATTATTACAAGCGGAAATAAAACAAAAATAAAGTGTCTCCCTCGACCCAACTAGCTCTAGCTGTGCAGTTGATACAGACGGACAGCAACCTGGCCAAAGTAATTACATGTATAATAGTCCAATAAGTATTCTTTAGTCTGCATAAAATTACTAATAAAGATGGCCGAGTTTGGTTTGCTCTTTATTCTTTTGCATAAAAGGCAGTTTCGAAGTTACAGTGATGAAATTATGAAATATAATAATATCTTTGTGTTATACTAGTCATGCACAAGAGAACTATATTTGGTAAAGTGTGCAGGTATTTAAGTGTAATCCAGAAAACAAATGAAACCAAACAATAATGAGAAAGTTTGAACAGCATTAAAAATTTGCAAAGCAAGTTGAAATTTAATTGATAGCGTTTCAATTAAATGTCTCGTGAAAAATATAGACTGTTTATAATACTTTTTTATTCAGCCGTACAGAATTCCAATTTTTGAAATTGAGTCATTGGTTTTTTTACCTTCTCAACCCAAGATCATAAACTTTTAAAACAAGACAAGGTATATTATGTACATCTATTGCAAAAATGTACATGAATATAAACTGTCAAAATGATTATAAATGACTCATTTCTCATTTAGTTACCCGAAGGTTCAGTGAACCAACATTAATAAATGCTTAAATGGCCTTCCTTTAGTTGGCTTATGAGGTTTCACAAGCTGCAGGGTCAATAAGTAATGCCATCTCATCAAACCACGCTCTCTCAGTTGCTTTTGCCCACACATCAAGAACCTTGATGTTGTTTGCCGATGAGTATTGTATCACACTCCTGTGCCAGTCAGCAGAAGGATCAAACTGCTCTGTTATCGTCTCTCTACCGGCACCGAAGAACTGAAAATCATACGCCATGTTGTGAGATACAGTAAGATAACGTAATACACTTGAAAAAAGATGCTTGTCTATGAGCTGTTTTTATCTCTTTTGGCTTTGTAAAAAAGGGACACATTAGTGCCTTGCTAACTTTGTTTTTATGCAGAAGTGGTGGAAGAAAATGACCATTGATCAGAATTTTCAAGTGATTATCTGATAATCTTATGTACACAATGATTTTCTTACAATCCGAAATGCTAGACTGAAAAAATTAATATCAGTAGTAAGTATAGTATCAACAGTATCAATATTCATAATATGAATCACTGAATGATGCAAAAGACCTAAATGAACGATAATAATAATTACATGAACAATAGTAACAATAATAGTAATTGTTGAGATACTGTAATACAGAGATCAGCACTGATAGGCATAACATGATCACTCAAAAAGGCTCTTCAGCAACAATGACCCACATAAATTGTATGGGTTTTAGCTAACGCCTTGGACCATCACCTTTTCAGTAGTAGCACTGTGATAAAATACAGTACAATAATAATAGTAATAACTGAATCGGAGAAGTGTTGAACTTCTAAGGCTAGTTGTTACACCGATTCCCAAAACATTAAACAAGTCAGCAGAATGTCAGCTATGCACAGCCACAATCATAATAACAATAAAAGCTTTAACGATAATACTAACAATGATAACAATAATAATTCTAATATTATCATTAATCGAAAATTTTGTGATTCAGTAGCATTAATAATAATAATAATGCTAACAATATCAATGATATAATACTTATAATAGTAACAATGATGTAGACGTTAATAATAATAGAATGTGACATGGTAGAAGATTTAATAGATTATATGTTTCACCTGAATTTTGACTTGAAGCGAATATCCATCACTTTTCGGGGAAGAAAAAGGCACCTGTAGACGACTCCACAGAGAGGCAATAAAATCTGTCACTCGCTCTCTGTAAGTTAATTTAACAATGATAGCCTAAGGCTTAGTTCCTCGCTCATGAAAATTCAAACTATTCCAAATTTCAAAGCCAAAAGAAAGTAATAAAGCACCGAAAGAGATTTATTAAGAGGCTTATTAAACTGTATAATCGATGAGTAGGTTTAATTAATAAGAAAGTTCTAAAAAATTCTATTTTTGTTATAAAAAACTCATTGAGACAGAAGTCAGGAATACCAGCTTGTATTTAATAATCTGCGTTTTAGCAACAACTTTGTTAAAGACTTCATTGAAAGGCTTTACAATACGATGCCATAGATGTCTAAGCTAAAAAACAATTAACAATATGGTGCCACCGATATCTAAACTATGACATAAATAAAACATGATACCAGCTTGCTAAAGAGGGAATTGAAGTACATGGTATCTCTTACCTGCGTTTAAATCTAAACCTCTGGAAGAATCCAACTTGTTTTCCTCTAGGACTGTATAGAAACATGGCTCCCGAGTCAAATGCATTTTCTGTTACAACACTGATTTTTCGATTTCTCTTATATCCTGTGAAACAAAGTATTTTTTAAGTCTCGCTGCAGTTATTGATTGGCAAGCATAAGTTTCAAATCCAAGTGCTCTTAGAAGAAATGATAGTCGAGCATATGTTATATCACCATGGCTCTTACTGTCCTCATGTAGAGCGCTATACCAATGATAAAGTGTATGTCTGCCCTACTTACCAGTTGTGCTGCTCATATCAGGGTTTCTGATTCGGTTATTAGTACAGCGGCTTGTTATATCTGGCAGCAAATCATCTTCATCATCTTCATCACTTTCATCATCTGCCCAAAGTATACAAGCGCCATGAAGTATTTTGTTGTGTAGTTGTCTTCTCCCCATTGGTTAATAAAACAACAAACTTATTAAATTGCTCATAAAATCAGAATGGCCATGGAGCCTGCCTGTCTTTTGAGTTACATACCAAGAGAACTTAAGTCATCACGACCGTGTTCGATCATCTTCTCAAACACATGGCTGAATTCAGTTATCCAAAGGTCATTGTCATTAGCAAAGGAATCTACCCAGCCAGCGGTTTCTCCTTCTGGAGTGGCACAAGTGTTAAAGTCACAATTGACCATTCCTTCGCTGTCTCTACTGCTCATGTCTTTGATCAAGCACATGTCAGAGTTCAGCATCAATAATTTTTTTTCACCTGTGCTCTCCTATCAACATAAATGGTAGATATGCATCCTATGAACAGAAATGGTGACAATATACAATCTATATACACATATATCTCAGTGTTTGTGTCTCTATTGTCTGTCATTCGTCTGCCCGGTTACAGCAACAGTTTTAACAATGATACATGCACCTTTTGGCATTGTAAACCACTAGCTACATATCCAAATCACTCTAACGATGAATGATTGTGATCATGATGATTAAATCGGTTAAAATACTCATGCTTAAAGTGCTTGAGGTCTAGCGCTTTTAGGGACGATTGATCATTACGTGTAACAGAACATTTATTAAGCCAGCCTCTGACACAGCTCTTACTGTAGTACCAACTGTAAGTACTACTAGCTCATCAGGTAAGTTAATCAAATTCATTGGATAATTATTTTATTACCCAATTATTATTATATAATTAATTATATAATATTATATATTATAATTATAATAATATAATATATAATAATATTATATATATAATATATATATTATTATAATATATATTATAATAAAATATAATATATACATTATATTATATATAATATATATAATATATTGTTATATATATTATATATATAATAATATTATAATAATATTTTTATATAATATTATTATATAATTATGTATGGGTAATATATTTCAGCTGGATGAATGCTAGGCATTCATCTAGCTGAAATGTATTACCCATACATAACAAGTTAGGAATCTTGCAAATTTAAAATAAAAATCTTAATTTTTATCAAGCGTTTAGCTTAACGTAAACTTTAATTTTTAATTTATGACTTGTCATTTGATTAAAAAAATAAGATTACTGCAGATGATGTTTTTGTTTTTGCTTTTTGAAGTTCATACCTCGATGAAAAGCAAGCAGAATCGAGATGAGGAAGTACTAACCCAAAACCATTGATCATTTCCATTGTGATTGATTGACCGCTGGGTCCAGTTATTTGCTGAATCTCCGAGTTCAATATAGAATTGATTTTCTAGGTGGCTCTTTCTAGGCACCCAGGGGCGGATAAATCCTGAGGCTTCTCGATGAGCATTTCCCAATGTGTGTGCACCTACCAGTAACAAACTCGCAAATTGTATTAAAGGTGGTAAACTAATGTTGGAACTAATATTAAACTTTGACCTTTACACTACATATTATGTTTCTTATGTTTGAATTTAATATAAAATTTGTAAAATGCACATATTTGCAAAGATATTATTTGCAAAGGTTTCTTATGAAGCTTGTGAACAAATCAAATGTGGATGAAATTTCTGAAACTGTTATCTGTCTCACCTAGAATAGCTGTTGTCTCTTTTGCATCAAATCCAAAATGGTCGCTGAAAAACTGGAGCACATGTTCGGTATCGCCGAGTGCGCTAGGAAATTCATGAACTTCAGATGTTACCGGGGATGTTGCACAGTCAATTCTGCCATATCGAAACCTAAAGCATGGAATAACGTAAAGTTAAAAGGTTTCACCAGTGATGTTGATTCTGTTTTGTAGGTGTGCATTCATACCTTTTGTTTTCAAGGAATACTGAAAATTAGCAACTTGCAAAATGATGTCCTCTATGCCAATTAGCCTTTGACCTTGGATGTTCATTACAAAAATTATAGAAACTGGTTATTGTAGTCATACGAAGCTTCTTTCAGTAAAACCATTTATTAGCATGTGGAGAATTCAGGCTTACTCGATGTTTGGAGTAGGAGAACGCGCTTTTTCTGCGGAAAAAGCGACAGCCTCTGTTCCAGCTAGAGCCCAGAAATCAGCACGAGACATCACTACTGGCTCCCCATTAACCTCAAGATTCTCATACAGGAGCTCTGCTCTGTCTATGTAGACTTGAAGTCCTAAAAAGATGATGTGAGAAGGGTGTGTCTATGCACGTTACCCAGTAATGTTACATGGGTGTCACATGTAACATTACTGTAATGTAATGTTACAGTAATGGCATAGGGGTCACATTTTTGTGTCTATGTACGTTACTCAGTAATGGTATAGTAGTCCCATTTTGGTCTTTATGCATGTTACTCAGTAATGGTATAGGGGTCACATTTTTATGTCTATGCATGTCAAATCGTGATGACATTAGGACCAATTCAAGACGGGTTGTAAATAGCTTAAATACAAGAGAATGATCACTGAAAATCAAGTCACAACCAGCGTTCACAGGAAGACCAGTTGCATTTGTTGATCATATTTGATTATAATGTCTCTATTTACTCGAGACTCTGCTAATTTCCGAAGAAGGCAATAGTACAACGCTAAAATTCATGATGATCCACTGGAAATGTTTGACAATTTTCTTCGCAAACAAATGTGCAACTTTTTTTTCAAGGCAGTTCCAACGCATTTTGAAGGTTCCAAAGGTTTTTAATGCGGTTAATTTCTCTAAACGTTTTGTGTTAGTAATGATTAGGTTTTCAAAATGTTAATAAAGTTTACACGTTTCGTTGGCAATGCTTGCAACATGAGAACATCACAAGGAACCATGATAATTTCTAATGCAACTATCGTGAAGCTTATTAATTTAGCGATTTTTTGCTCAGTATGTCTGAGCAAAATTTGAAACAGAGACAGATGCATTTTGTTAATGTACGTTACCTATAATATGAGGCTAAAACTATCCATAGAAAAAAGTAGTAGATATTTGAGAATAGATTAGGGCATACTTTTTTTTCATGGATGGTCTGCAACATATATTTTAAAGCAAACTACAAAAATGGGCAATATTAGTCTCTAACTATATTCATTAGCGAAAAACTAAAGTTTGTATGAACCGGATATTGAATTTCATATGAATAATAATAATAAAGTAATAACAGTAATAATAATTAAGGAATTGAGGAAGATGTTGGATCCTTTGGCCTCAACACGGAGTAAAACCAGTCACCTACCACCACACGACTGTGAAGAAAAACTTTTATTATAATAATAATGCCAGAAGAAGATTACCAGCTACAAATTGCTAGCTACAAATTGCCAGTTACGATTTGCTAATTGCAATTTGTCATTTAAAAAAATATAACTGCAGTGTGCCAGATTCATGTTGAAAATTCAAACTAATAATTTTAATTTACAATCACACTTTTAGGTTTTCATCTCTGAATCGCATATCAAGGACGACACCTAACAATCTAAGTTACAACCTAAAAGTTGATAATATTTCTGTTGCAGGCCATACCAGAGTTTTCTTTGTTGTCCGGGTTAATGCAGCCGTCGCACTGGTTTCCTACGCAGTCATGGAACGCGAGTCGAACAAGCCCACCGATCATAGCTTGGTCATTCTCATCTCTTCCTTCTTCGATGGGCTCATCTATTATCATCTGCCGAATCTGGGCTCTCACATCAACTACAACTTCTGTGGTTAAACTGAGCTAAAAGTATATAAGACCTGTCTACAAATGGTTTACACATCTGTCTTATTGAAGCAAACAAACAATAATTCAATCTTTTTTAGCTTTTTTTACAAAACCATTTTGAGCATGTAGGACAGCAGATTATCATTTTAAAAACATCAAAAATTTTTTTTTATCAACAATAAATGTAGCTTTTTGCAAGCTTTATCTATTGGTCTAAAAACCTCAAATCGATGTTTCAACATTATTTTGTTAAGTTTTAAACTAAAACATGCAGTTTTCAAATTTGGCATAAGTTAGCATCTTGTCATATATACTAGTAATGCCAACCAGCAATGACAGTTATCAAGATCTGACAAAGCATTGTCAAATCTTGCACCATCATATGTAAAGATTTTGAGCTTGTTTGTGAAACTATCTGATTTAGTAGACAACTATCAACAGAAAATTATTTTCTTAATTTCTTTAAAGACTAATTTCTTCTTTAACTTCTACAATAATTACAATTAAACTGTATCATTGTATAACTTAGTTATATAATGATTATATATAATTACATTAGGTATAATTACTATTATATACTATGTTATAATTAGACTAATTTAAAAATTATATTATAATATAATAATATATAATAATATTTAAATTAGGTAATTAAAATATTGTAATTCAATTTATAATATAAATAAATTAATAATACAATATTAATTAATTTTCTTACCTTAAGATGCTGTTAGAAAAAACACTGTGTAAGGCTATAGAAAATAATTTTTGAATAACGACACAATATTTCGGCATACTCTTTAAAGCTGTCTGCACAATTTTATTTTTAGTGAAACCACCAATGCCTTAAAAAGTGGTTATTTTAAAATTTGTTTTAATTTATAAAGCTCCTTTTTATACACATAAAATTAACAAAAAATGAGGAGACAGCTTTACATTTTACGGTCATAAATAAAAAGTAGTCGACTCATTGATTTGGTTCAAATATGTTAAACACAGCAAATTCATAAAATTATGTGCTTGTCAACATTTTCATAACATGAGAATTAGAATGCTGTGCCTCTAAATATGAACCTATCACAGTGATATAAAACAAATACATTATGATTTGAATAAAATATATTTCAAGCTACTACATTGAAACCAAATATACATTGTTACACTGGAAAAATAGATAAAAAAATTATTTTGCTACAAACTCACCACGACATGGCTACCAAACAAAGCGCTAGTTACACACAGCAAAAAATAATGCCCAACCATGGTTATCTCTCCACCGCTGACAACTAATGGCTGCCAAAGAACTATATCTTTTATTTATATTAGTTAACAAAATGTGTGACGTATTTTGCGTGACGCAAAACGTCGCAACAAAGTGGAGTCATAAACTACCTACAAACTTTGGACTACATTAAAAACTTTTATATTAGATCACGCCTTCTAATTCAATAGAGTGCATGAAGCTATGAATAGATCACAAGGCTAGATCCTAGATCCTGACACGTTAAACAATGTTGACCACTTAACATTTCCATTATTAAGATTTTGATGTAGGTTGGGCTGCTCATAAAAAGTCTACAATACCATGAAAAGGCTGTATAGATTGATTACATATATTTGAAGGGCTGAAGTAATGCATGAAAAAGGGTCTATTGTTGCTTTTTGAATGGCGATTTAACAGCAGCAGACAGAGTGTCTCAAATCAGAACTATCACATCTGTAGCTGAGTGCAATGTGCAATAATTATGGTTTTACTGATTTGCTGATGGTGATGTGAAATTTTTACGTATTTGAGTCGATGACATCATTGCTTTAAAGATGTGCCTAACCTTAGTTATGATAACTTTTTTTGTTTTGCAATACCGAAACACCAAAAGAGTTTATACAAATTCATTTTATTAAAGTTATACTCTACTCATATTCATAAACTCAGAGCTGAGTACAGCAATAACTATTCTATTAATAGCCTATAGTTTTACTTGTAGCCCAAAGCTTACTCATAAACGGAAAGACATCGCGCAGTGCTGTAGATAAAACACAAATTTAAAATGCTCGCTGCCAAGTTATTTTATACAAATATATCTCTTATCGCTTCACTTCTAAACTTGATAATATCACAAACCTAACAAAAGTTTTATTACTCCTGTATTGAAAAACAGAGCTTTACCGGCTGCTATGAAAACCATTTAACTATTATCAGCAGCTTGTACAACTATGTAATTATGTAATTATTATGTAATTATTACTATAGTTCTTTCTATTGATCTATATTTCTATTGCTTCTTCTATTGATCTACAGATACAATTTCGAATCATTATGCATTCATTTTTTTATAGTTTAGATTGTTCTTAGTGGAGTATAGTTGAGCAGAACATAAAATACTTTTAATTAATAAATCCTTAGAAACATGTTGAGCGCCTTGATACTTCTATATATATATTTCTCAATGTATGTTTTATGTTTGTATGTCTGCATTCTGGCTATAGCTATTAAAATCTTGGAATAAAGAGTCCGTAACAAAAAGATTTGATCTTGAACCCTACCATTTGCCAGTCCGACATCCTACCCAATAGACCACAGAGATTGTACTGTTAGGTTGCTGATATGGGTCGCTATACAGGAGCACATACCCAACGGCTTTGCGTACGTCGCAGGGTAATTGCGTAAGTGATTGTTATTAGTTAGCTTACTAAAACTTTCCTTTGGCAATCTGCCAGGTTAATAGCAATTGGCAGGCAACTCTCATTACTTCTCATTGTTTATAAGCTGATTGTTAATACTCGGGCATTGCCGAGTAGCACAGCTAGTTTTTTTTTATAAATTTAGCCCTTGCTAGTTGTATTTTTGTTAGCGGGAGAGGAGATTGTTCAACAATGCAATTGATTTTAAATCACAGTATGAGAGGCTCAAATTCCGAACATAAGAGGTAAGGATTTTGTTTTCTGGTTTTTAAAAGTTTATGAATAATTATTTTCAAGTACTGTATGTATTTCTGAGTTGCCATGAAAACCGGCTCACAAATATGTGAGGAGTAAAGAATTAGAAAATTGACTACTGTTCACCTCTTTGGTCACAGGCAGAAACGGTTATAAATTCATCAAACATATAGCGAGCTTAATAAGATTCTTTTAATCTAATAACAAAGTGGAAGCAGCGATAAGAATGTTTAAACAGTTGATGAAAAGCGCAGAGAACCTTTTTGAGATAGGAAATCTTGAAAAAATTTCCAACTTTTCCTATATTTTCAATAGGCGGTGTTTCATCTTTATTTAGTAGAAAAATGTCTGAATTATTTAAGAATATAATGGACTATGCTTAAAGACTGCTAGAAAACTTGGATAAGAAATAGATCAATATGCCCTATTTGAAGAGACTATCTTGATAAAAGCTTAATAATATTATACTTTGCTATCCCCAATAAATTTCTCTCGTAGAAGTCATAGAGAATAGAGATCTTCGCTGACCTCGTTTACGGCTAACAAAAAACTTCAAAGATCGTAAGTCAGCAACCAATACCTAGGCACTGTATAGATGGCATACCATAACTAATAACATTATCTAAAGTGAGGGAAAACGATTCCACACCAAAATAGTATGTATAGATACTGTAAATTTCATACTGTACTCACAGGAAAACTGCTGGAAGAAAAGTTCATACCGTAGCTATTTGACAATTTTGGATGTTACATCAAAGATACTAATTGAATTTTGTTGCTAATCCCACGACCAAACATGAACGAAGCGAGTGTTTGGGAGTTTTATGATAAATGCATATGCGCATGCAACTCCCGAAAAATTATCAAACCGTAACCAAACCTAACCGTAACCGAAATCCCATAAAACTTTTTACCATTCTTGTTTAGAGTCGTTTAAGTATATTAATGATACAAAACACATAAACCTATTTAAATATGTTACCAAGTCTTTGAAAAGTTGAGACAATATTTTAAAACTTACCCATCTGATCGGATAGTACATAACTAAACACATTAATTTGGCCTAAAATCGCCATTAAAACCTGATAAGCCTTTTTAATTCAAAGTTAAGACCGGCAAACATAACGCCAATAAAGCTGTGCGACAGATAGTATAGGACTATTAAGCCGTGCGCATTTCACGAGAAAAACATGCACATTTCACCAGTCTATGGCATTGTTCAATTGCCAAAGGTTTCTGTAATTAACGTAGAAGTACTGAAAGGTTATCGTTTCTTTTTTGCCGCTTTTATTATTCGATTTGATTATTCGATTTTATAAGATTTAATTATAAAAATAATCATTCGAATTTACAAGATCGAAGTATATAGTGATTGATGGTGTGCAATATGTTACTGTTATTACATTTCTAAAGAGTTTGTCGATAATATTACGGCTGTGCCCAATATCGCGGTACTGCCAAACTGTTTTTAATATCTGCAAAATTAAGTAATAGGCCTACATTTTCTTATAGATATGCAGGTATTTCAATGACAACTAACTAAAATCTGTTTAGATTTTTAAATTCAGCATAAGTTTTTGGATATAAATTCAGAGATCTAAATAAATATCACAACTTCTTGATAATGGTTGCTATGACGTTTTGAAATGTAAACAAAGTTGTTTACATTTCATTGGTTTTCATTTATCAAACTTTACTACCAGTTTTCTCAGAACTATGTTTTCGCACTAATGGTAAACATGCATTCAGTTAATTGACCATAAAATCTGCTGTAATTAAGCTGAAATCAAATTTTTTTTCTGCAAAATAACTGAGAATTTTTTCCTTCTCCTAGTGTAGATAACTCTAAATCTCACACACCCATCTCACATGGCTTCTGTGATTATGACCAATTTCTTCATTTTGCTCCAGTTTGCAAAAAACTTCCAGACACACGTGAATGCTAATGGTTGCTTTCTGTTACAGATCGCTGTCAAAACCATTCTACATTCAACACAACCAACTTTCAAACTGTGTATATTACACAGCAGCTTCCATTTTACTTCTAATATTGCATTTCTCCTATTGCAGGGGAGAGATATAAACATATAATCTTTTCCTTTCATTATTGCTGCTTGTTGTACATAATAACATTCAGTACATTACAGCTACCATTGCAGCTAACATTGCAGTTCTCCTATTGCACTGCAGTAGCATTTGAGTGCTAATATTGCATTTCTCAACCAGCAGTACCCTTTCTTTTTTCCAATACCACTTTGGTCATTGACTGTATGACAGGAGAATTTCTAGTTTTAGTCATAAATATTTGAATTGTGCTTATATCACAGCATTATTGGACTCGGCCAAGTTTTTCTAGCCTCTGTTTTGTACATAATTTAGAGATAATAATTATTCATTCACCTTTCCTCAAACATCTGATTGTTGCCACAATTAATGTAGGTAGCACAAGCTATAGATACATGTAAATGTCTAGAATTCTACCTACTAGCATTGCATTCTTGCAGCTCATTGAGTTATCTAAAGACCTGGTCACATATTGTCTAGGGCTCTAGGCACCAGCAGAAGCCTTTAGTAAGCCTACAAAGGCTTACTAAAGGTATGCACTTGATTGGCTAATTAGCTAATCAACCTTGTGGTGAAAACTGGGCTAACCAAAGCACTGAATGATTGTTGAAAATAGCCTATGTTTTTAAAAAAAAGCAACTTTAGGGCATTATTGCTTATAACTGTGAAAAACATTTAATGAAACATGTTTGCTAAGCAAGTGTAGCCTTTGATCCTACAGTAGCTAGCTTTGTAGTATACCTATGAGTTGCTGTATTCAAGGCATCTGTGTATCACAGGAAAGAATACCGATATTTAATACTCAATATCAAAGAATTTATATTTAAATTCTATTTTTAAACAGACAAATTGGTAAAAACAGCAACTCTATAATAAAATGGTTCACAGTTGAAAACAAACTTTTGAAATATCTTCAAAATAACATAAAACTTTTGTTTTTTTCACCATAATAATATCAAAACTGAGAAATTGTCTGCTCACGAGTGCTATTATTTAATTGTTAAAGTTCTGGACATTTTCTAATGAACACCACAGGAGGCTGCAATGTAATAACTAACCTAACAACCAATTTAAAGGATTATGCCTTACAATAACTCAAATCAGTTTTGACGCTAGATTGTGCAGTTAGAAATATCTCTCGCAAGAAAACAATCTTTCAATTTATAGCTGAAGCTCAAGGATTAACATTGACAATACTTGACTGTGGTTAAAGCGCTCAGAAAAAATGTCTTCAAAAATGATGTTAGTATTCATGTTTCTTGTCTGTCCCTTTTGTTATGACATCGGCTATTGCGTTCAAGTTGTAGCATTTCCCTTCTCTATTTACATATTATTTATTTACTATCTGCTTTTGTTTGCTAAAATAAAACTTCAAATATA
This sequence comes from Watersipora subatra, assembly GCF_963576615.1. Lineage (NCBI taxonomy): Eukaryota > Metazoa > Bryozoa > Gymnolaemata > Cheilostomatida > Watersiporidae > Watersipora > Watersipora subatra. The sequence continues at coordinate 41,058,613 of NC_088718.1, read as the reverse complement.
ACCTCAAATTCAGTGTTATGAATGTTTCAAATAATTTTAAGATAGCTTGGCTAGAACTTGTCTGACTTTTGTCTCTAAATGCGGTGTAAACATGTACTCGATGAGACCGTTTATTTATCACTTACAAACAATACGCGCTAATACTGATGACAATTTTGGAGAAGTCTGAGGACGGCTTTTTCCTCTGAGTTCTTTTAACCGCGATTGAGTTTGGCCAATATTGATCTCAAAACATCCTGGCAGTCAGATCACCTCAAACATTAAAAAGCAATTGCAAATGATAGAAAAATACTGATACTTTCTGATAAAATCTATCAAACTTTTGTGTAAATTCTTCTGTTAATGATGCTAAAATTGGCTTCCACTGCTACCGTGATCACTGTAAGAGCTGGAGAGATAGCCCAAAGCAGGAGCTGCACCAATTAGGCTATATACACGCTGCTGATTAAGTATCATGACCTTCGCTAGTTATGCAATAGTTATAATAATGGTTTGCATACTTCTAGGAGCATCTGCAGTAAATGAAACACTTTCAATTCCATCTTTCAAATATTCACGTTAACATAGAATGCATGTTGATAGCACTAATTATCCTCATATCATACGTATATTGTGAAACCAATTAATCTCTTTTAGCTATTACCCACAATTCTTAGAATTACCCAAACTGAAACTAATAGATTCAAGACCAATTAGTGCAATGAAGACTGACATTTAATAGCCTTAATAGCCGCTAAACGTTTTTTTCAAACAAACTAAAACTGTCTATTTTCCTATTAACATGAGCTTCTGTTGATCACCAAACTGAAACCGCACAGTGCTCACTTTACTACTTGGTAACTAAAGTGAAACCTTGCTTTACAGCGATAAAGCTTAGTTTTGTGATCACCAAACTGAAACTGCACAGTGCCCACTTTATTACTCGCCAACTAAAGTAAAACCTTACTTTACAGTGATAAAGCTTAAAGCTTTGCGATCACAAAACTGCAACTGCACAGGGCCTACTTCATTACTTATAAATCAAAGTGAAACTACGCTATATTGAATATAATTAGCTCTATAACAGCTCAATGTGAAACAATGTTGATGAAACACGATGCAGCTATTACCAGCCTGTTTAAATGAAAGCAGGAAACCCATCAATTTTACTGAGTGCATCCTTGAGAGACAGACTTTCCTCCAAGTAAGAGATGAAGGGAGACATCGAGGAAATAGAGAACAATGTGGATGAAGAGCTACTTACCTCATCCCAAACTGAGGTACATACTCAGCATAAGGCATACATTATTAGCCAAAGTTTTATGTGTGCATAACTTTTTATTTGCATTGGTAACAAATATTAATTAAATGATGTGTTTTTATTATATGCGAACAAAAAAATTAAAAATACAGAAATCTGAATTTATTGAGTTGAAAAAAGGTGTTTTAAAAGTTGATAATCTAATATTATTGTAGAAGAGTCAGGTTAGTGAATTGAAGGTTGAAGTAACAGAAAGTTCACAAATTGAAACATAATATAGTGGATGTAGTATGTTGATGACACAGAATAGAAAAATGTTTGACATATGTGTGGAAGGATAAATACAGATATTCTGGGAATAGTTTACGCAGGATTTTGAATCATGGGATGTTTAATAGAAATAGCTTGAGAAATATATTATTCATAGTTCCTTACAGCGGGTAGATCTACATTAAGATTAATTACAGTTTTTACGGTTCAAGTTGATTTGATTTTTAGAAAAATAAATAAAAACAAACAAAACTATAGTCAGCCCAATATTCTTTATTGCTGGCACATTGTGGCTTCATGTTATGCTGAAGATCATTTTATGGTGGCACGAGGTGGCAGAATCATCGCCATAGCTCCCATTTTTAATGATGATCTAAGAGCACCTTCACACTTTTGGATGTCTGTGCATAAAATATGTGTTTATAAGCATCACAATTACTAGGTTTGTTAAATATACATGTACTTACAGTTGTTACAAAGTGGTAGATTTTAGGATATTTGAAATTCAGAAAAATGTAAGTTTTCCATACTATATCGCATAAAGTATAATTCAAATTAATAACCATTGTCTGCTGAATTACATACTTACACTTTGTCTGCTGAATTATATACTTATACTTTGTCTGCTGAACTACATACTTACACTTTGTCTGCTGATTTATCTACTTACACTTTGTCTGCTGAACTACATACTTACACTTTGTCTATTGAATTACATACTTACACTTTTTCTGCTGACTTACATACTTACACTTTGTCTGCTGAATTACATACTTACACTTTGTCTGCTGAGTTACATACTTACAATTAGTCTACTGAATTACATACTTACACTTTGTTTACTGAATTACATACTTACACTTTGTCTGCTGAATTACATACTTACACTTTGTCTACTCAATTACATACTTACACTTTGTCTGTTGGATTACATACGTACACTTTGTCTACTGAATTACATACTTACACGTTGTCTGCTGAATTACATACTTACACTTTGTTTACTGAATTACATACTTACAGTTTGTCTGCTGAATTACATACACTACTTACACTTTGTCTACTGAATCACATACTTACACTTTGTCTACTGAATTACATACTTACACTTAGTCTGTTGAGTTACATACTTACACTTTGTCTACTGAATTACATACTTGCACTTTGTCTACTGAGTTATATACTTACACTTTGTCTGCTGGTTTACCTCCTTACACTTTGTCTGTTGGAATACATACTTACAATTTGTCTGCTGAATTACATACTTACACTTTGTCTACTGAATTACATACTTACACTTTTTCTGTTGGATTACATATTTGCACTTTGTCTGCTAGATTACGTACTTTTGATATTGGTTACTTTATATTTTTAATGTTTTCACATGCATTTACAACCAAAATACAAAATAGCAGAATTCTTTACTTGCAGTATAAAATACTTATGCTAATAAGAATGATGTTTTGTCACTTTTAAGTTTTTAACTAACACCTCAAAAGTTAAACAAAATCAAAAACTATTGTTTATTGTTATTATTGTCTATTGTTATTGTCGTCTATTGTTATTATTGCCTATTATTATTATTATTATTATTATTATTATTATTATTATTATTATTATTATTATTATTATTATTATTGTCTATTGTTATTATTTTCTATTGTTATTATTGTCTGTTGTTATTATTGTCTGTTGTTATTATTGTCTGTTGTTATTGTCGTCTATTGTTATTGTCTATTGTTATTATTATTATTATTATTATTGCCTATTGTTATTATTATTATTATTATTATTGTCTATTGTTATTATTTTCTATTGTTATTACTGTCTATTGTTGTTATTGTCTATTGTTATTATTGTCTATTATTATTGTCTATTGTTATTATTGTCTATTGTTATTATTGTTTATTGTTATTATTGGCGTCGATAATAGAAGCAGTTTCTGATTTCTGAACAAGACCAGGAGATACACGTAACAAAATATTGAAAGAAATTGGTTGTAGAATGGGATTTGCGATAAGCATTTGTACATACATGTATAGCCTAATTGCATCCATAAATTTCAAGTTATTTTTAGGACACTATGTGATTGACATAGTAATCATTTTATCAATGGCCTGTGAGTAAACCCAGTCAAACATTTTCAGCGTGCATTGAACGCTTTTGTTATAATGGAGTTTTTGGTTTCTCGTATTTTCAAACACTAACATACATGTATTTTTAGTAACCCTGAAGCCACAGCTTTTGATGATGCCTCACCATGCAAGGTCCGCTGTCAATTCTATGCCACGCAATCATAGTTTACTATTGTGTGCATAATCCAAATGAAAATCACCACAATTTTTAAAAAACTGTAATTAGCAATCAAAGGTAATCCAACAAAAAGAAAATTCGTCTGATTTTAGGTTCATATCAATGAGCTGCCAGAGAAACTTTTGTTGTCAATATTGTCCTACATTTCACACTATGAACTGTCAAAGACTGTGGTACTAGTTTGTAAGAAATGGAGGTTACTGAGCTACAATGGCTACCTTTGGAGAGATGTGACCTTCAGGCCAGAGTACATGGACTATAACATTCATATCGAGGCTCTAAAAGCCCTGATAAGTGTCAGGTACAAGAAACAGCTGTCAAAATTCTGACAAATATACCAGTTTTTTGTTCAAATCATTGCATTACAATATCAACAAATTTATTTTTTATAAGGTTGTAAAGGAGTAATTATTTACAGCTGGTTTTAAAAGCATGCGTGCTAACACTGAAGCCTGGGCCCAAGATACTTAAGCAAGTTTGTTTTTCTACATGATTCTGCCCAAGTAAACCTATCTTTGCAGTTTTGCTTTGTTTTTTTTTTGCACATCTATTTTTCATATAGTTATAAAAATTTGGTAATTTTGTGCGTAATAAATTTTAAAGTCAGTTCTGAGGCTTTAAATAGATTAAACTATTAATTCTTAAGATATTGCTAAAAGGCCGAGAGCACTTCTAACCGACAAAAACATTACCGCTGACAAAACATTGATTTCTAATGACATACTGATTGAAGTTCTTGGTAAAGGAGGATAAAAAATAAACAAAGCTTGAAAGCTTCTTCTCAGCAACAAGAGCTTTACTCTAAAACCATTTGTTTTTCTATTCATGAAAAATATACACACTCTATTAGACTCGGTGTACTGCATTCATTATGCTTCTTCAATTAACACTTAAACTTCACTTTTTTGAAAGAATGTGAAAGTAAAATATTTGCTCCATTTTATTTCTGCTTTTTTGGTGTTTTACAAGCTTGGGGTGTCAATATGGTATTCAGTTCAAAAAAACTTGCGCCCTTTTTAAGTCCTTTCATAGTCAATAGAATGTTATTAATATAGTCTGGAATCAGGAGACTTGCTTGTGTATACAAGATTGGGCTTCAAGGTGGGCTTAAACTAAAAATATTTTGGCTAATTTTCCATTGTGACTAGACAGGCTTTGATCACAATAAGATTGCTTAAAACATTACAGTAACAAAATTATTAAAGTTTGCTTGAGTGTATGATGGGCATTATATATGCAACTATCTGTAAACAACATCTTATTCTTAAATGGTAAGGCACTGTGCATTGCTGTTGAATGACCACAAATTTAACATGGCTGTATTCAAATTATCTTATACATACATATATCTTATTGCATACTCCACTTATAAACTTGCTGACATCAAAAATCTAGCAAAATCTGTATAACTTGAGCGTTGAAAAAAACACTTTAACCGCTGCTATAAAAACACATTCAGTTATTAGCTTATAGTTATTATTATTCTTTTTAATGCTGTTGATGTACAGTTTAGATTTCAAGTCATTACAGAATCAGTTTTTTTATAGTACAAAAGGTTAATTTAAGAATAAATAAATTCTCATTTACCTCACATCTGGAACCAGCTGCTCATATAAATAAATATAAGCTCAGTTTTCTGCAGAAAATCTTAGTAGTGTTGTCAACTTTAACTTAAACCTTTTTTTCGAGAAAAATCTATTATTAACTATTAATTTAGGATATGCCTTCTTATATGTTTGGCATGTCTATTAAAAGCCAGCATGCACTAATCGGTGTTAAAAGACTTTCATAGTTGTTTTTCCTAAAAATTGGCATTCTTAAGCATGGGACTACCTAGTAATTTTTTCTAATTATTTTTGTCTATTATGGCATAAACTCTTTATTATCACAGACCATACATACTATACATGTTTGAGAAGTAAGTCTTGTAGACACTCTGTCTGTTATATATAGTCTATCTGATCCATATAATCCAATCAAAATAAATTTATTCTATTTTATGATTGACAATAAAGCCTGGTTTCCATATGACAGTGCAATGATCGTGCGCGGCCCAGTGATTGTGCGCAATGCATTTCTTGGGCTGCGATGCAGTGTTTCCATAGCGTGCGTAGGCACCATGCTTGCATTGGACAGGGTGGGTAATTTCCTTTTTTGTACGGGAGACCGATTTCTTTAGAAAACAGCCCTCTGTTTGAATTGTGGGATAGGTTGAAAAGGTTGAGCGGTGTATTGCGGGCTACATCATCGCGTGCACCCGTCGCAAGGATCCACTCTGTTGGATCATTGCGATCAGTGTACGCACGTCGCGCGATCGTCGTGCGTTGACGTTTCCACATCACAGCCGGCCTACAGAAGATGTCGTGCGCCTTGTTGCGTGCCTTGCGCTGTCATATGGAAACCAGGCTTAAAGGCTGCCAACTAGATAAATGAACTACTAATAAAGCTACTAATAAATGAACTCCAAACATCACCAGTTTACTTTGATACGGTTACATGTATACGCATAGGTATGGTGAAACTTGGTTTTTATTGAATTCTTTTGTCACAATGTGCAAATACTGCCATGTTATAACAAATGCCGACTAAAAAGGCAAATATCAGTTAATATGTAATAATATTTATATGTAGAATATCCTTAGCTTTCCATTGATGCATATATTGCAGTAATTTATTTAACAAACACTTAACAAACAATGAACTAATAACAAATAACATGTTTATTATAAGCAGCCCCATAATTATGATCACCACAGTGCAACTTCTTAAAAAGTTGACTTAAATACCAATCCTACACAACCCTAGAAGTACCAATCCTACACAACCCTGGAAAAAAATCCATTATATTTTTAGAAACATTATTACTATCTTCTTTATTTGTCGGCATAAATTTAATAGTTTAGTTTTTATCAGCATCCATAAACATTTTTATTAAAGGATAAAAGTTTCCCACTTTTTAGTAAGCTGCATATTACTTGTAATACTAGTATACTAGTCTCAGAACACCTTACCCATGCAATATTTTATTTTCCAGCTGCGGATTATTTTGTCTGGTCTGCCAAAAAGGGCAACAGTTTTTTTCAATATTTTATGAGATCTTTTAATAATAGTAACAAAGCTTGTCTTAACTATCTAAGCTCATTATATATATATATATATATATATACTACCATTCATGATACACAAATAAAAAGAAACATATTATACCATATTATGTTTCGCCGAGTAGCTGGGTTACCTGGGCTACCTGGCGTTGCCCAAGTATTAAAAAATCAACTTACAAACAATGAGAGGTAATAGGAGCTGCCTGCCACTTGCTATTAGCCTGGCACATCACAAATGGATAATTTGCGTAAGCTAACTAATAAGAGCTATTGTTTCTCATGACGTTACACCACTACTTTGCTACGTGACCGAAAGTGGTAGCCTATTTGCTTTCTTATAGCGCCATATATTGCCTGGCATATATAAGCACTATATTGCCATATAGTGCTTCAACTAACTGCCATGACACTATTATGTAGTACTGGAGACAGCCGGCAGCAGTGACTCCGCGATGAGTAAGAAAGGTTTGTAGTAGTAAACTAGTGAATTTCGAAAAAAACGGTTATAAGCTCTCCTATAATAAAAATCATGTCTGTCTGTACGTCCGAAACTATGATGAAAGCATTAGGAAAACCTCATTTGCGAATTCAACGCGGATGTTTTGTTTTGCATCTACGGTAAAAGTGTATGTATTGTGCACATAGTTATTACACCTGATGATTTCTCATGGTGCAAGAAACTGCTGGTGTATTAACTATCATGCAATTCAAGATTCCGTAAAAATATATTTTGGTATACTGTAGATTATAAAATATGTGAACTACAGTTAAAGCTCAGCATCTCATTCAAACCAAACAAAATTGTGGAATTTTGGGTAAAACTCTTCTTACATCTTTTTAGTTAAAAAGTAGTTGACTGTAGTCATTGAGTTGAGAGATTTAGCTGGTCTTGTATTGGTTAGTTGATCTCACGACTTGAGGCCTTTCAGCTCGATCAAAGTTAGACCTGAACAACACATAATATACACGTAAGTGTAAAAAGCTAGCAGAAACACAAGTTCACTAAAAGATTGAAGTTTACCATAGTGTGCATATCAACTGATTGCTATTATTAGTACCTAGATCATATTCCTGATTATTGATATTTCAATTGTATAACAAGATAAGGGCACCAGGTGCCTGATAGTTCAGTCTACACATATAGCCAATTAGGAAAACAGTTGTTATGAGTTTGTTAACACCTTGAGTATGTTTGTATTAGCGCACTTCGTATGCATAATGTAAGTATGCCGTAATATCAGCCAATTCTGCTTTTTATAACCTGCAATCCTTAAAGCTGAGCTGTACATTCCTTTCCATTTTGAAAGAATAGAACTGCAGAACATATTTGATATTCTGTTGTCTATATTGACAGCTAGAGAGGCTGGCAAATTACTTCAAGCAGTGCAACGATAGATTGCAACAATAGATTGCACTGCGGATGGGGAGAAAAGTTATTGCAGTAATAATTGGATATAACATAATAGTTTTTAATTTAATTGAGCATACTGAAACTTTTTGCAGCTGTTTTCACTTTATCTTTAGGTGTGTGTTAAAAACACAATTTTTCAACTTTATTAAAATACTAACAATTTTCATCATGTAATGTTTTGTGTAAATTAAGTTAGCGTTATTACTCTATTGTTTTGTACATTAAATTTTGTTAGACTTGATTGTCCAATTTTTTTCTGTTTTTTCTGTTTTTGAGCATTATGAGTGAATTGCTGCATATAAACACAAGTTTTAAAATTGCAATAGAATATGACTTGACACATGTAATGTCAACACACTAGACATTTAACTTTGGTAGAATACAACACTTTCTTTGAAACGCTACACAAATTTCTCAAAATAGCTAAACCTTTACTATAGTAAAAACCAATGATATACAGCTCCACAGCTTGTGAATGGCAACTGACTGATCATAACGGCGACAATGCTGGGCAACTATATTTATTTGACAACAAAATGAAACCAACAGATCAGTAAAATAACCACTATTGTTTATTATATTTGTAAACTTACAAGGGGCTTTATTCAGCATATTTGTTTGTTCGGGGGCCGTGTCCGGGTTCATCCCAACAGAGCTCGATCATTAAGCTCCGCTCACATGATGCCCCTCACCTATTCTTGTGGGGCTGTGTATCATTGGTAAAAACTATGTTTGCCCATTTGCCTAGATCCGCGATTGGAGATTGGAAAAAAAATTGTATTGGGCATGATTTGAACCCACAACATTGGCACACCACCACCTGCACCAATTATTCTTATTTCAGAATTTTACAATAATTGTGCACATACTTATTCTCTGCACTTATAGGCACTCCTGATGATCTCTCATGGCATACTAGACTGCCAGAGTAATAGTACACTTAAAAAAATTAACTATGAATATTTAAAATGCTTAAAGACTAAGTTGTGTGAGTAACTAATGCCACTAATATGCTTATAACTACACTCTCAGAATGACTAACATGCCAAATTTTTCCCTTGCTGCATAAATAATACACTAAAAGCTATTGTTTTAATATAAGTGGCAATGTGAAAAAAGGCTTAATTTTTTTAATTATTCTTAAATAATACCAAAGATGAAGATACAGAAAATGCAAGCTAAACATTTTTAGATCATATTTAAAAAAAAACTTCAAATTTGAGTTTAAGCAACTCTTGAATAATTCAATGTCTGATTTATTATTCTGTAGGTTTGCCAATCAGCTGAGGTCTATAGACTTACCTTGCGAGTTTGTCACAGTTCAGGTTATACACGAACTGGCTAGTAAATGCCCCGCAGTCAAACAAATGACTATCGACTTCGCTAAAGCTACACAGGTAACAGACTAATATTCAAATTATTAAATAAATAATCATAACACATAATTATTAAACAAATAATTTATGTTTTTTAATGCTTTCAGAAGCATTCACGAATTCAAGTTAATATAATCCTTTACCTGCAGTGTAACATACTTACGCTAATAGAGTCATGTGTTGTCGCTTACATCTAATAGGCCGTAAACCAAAGCAAACAACATGGTCTATTTTATTATTAATGCTGAGAACAACACAAAAGAGTTAGATGTAAAAGATTTATTAATGTACTACAAAGCCTGAGTTGTGTTAGCCAACTTTTCTAATTTTTAGAAGGTGGCTAAGACTAGCCTAACTAGCAGCAATAATTACCCAAACCAAAATGAGCTCTATTTATATATAGACTCTATATTAAAATATAATGCAGAAATAATGTCTAAAAACATAAAAATATATTTCATTTAATTTAATTTTGTAAACATGACTATTGAAATAAAAAAGAAAAATACAAAATACAAACTTTCTTCAATTGAGGCAAAAATTTTCATGATTAATAATCTCAGATAGTTTAACAGCAAACTTTTAAAATTTATTTATTATTCTCTGTTTTACAATTAGCTGTGATAGTTTTGTAATTCAATATGTTATTGAAGTTGAACTTGTGTTAATCATTAGGTCTCATCATAAGTTCTGAACGGAAATAAAAAAACTGTGTGATACGTGGTCTCTATTCTGTGATAAAGCCCTATATACCTGATCATACAATCAAGAGATAGTGTCTAAGTCACACTAGAATATGAAAGCAGTAGACCCTATAAATAGTTTACTGTGCAATCGATTTATTACAAAAGGGTGTCACCAGTTTAGTTTGCGATCAGTAGATAGGCTCATCTACTATCCTCTACAGTAGTGTTGCATAGCCTATTTTACTCCTGTATTGTTAGAAATTTAAAATTAACTGTCTAACCACCTATTATATCAGGGGATGTACACAGTAATGTTGGCGATAAGAGTTTCCTGTTCTGTTATTCTTTATAATATATATAGTGTAGCAGATTTTCTTAAGGATATACTGATAAGTTAACATTTTTTGATTTAATTATGTTTTAATAGTAATATAGGTTTGCAGAATTGCATGTATCTTACATAATAAATATAAATCTAGCCAAACATATATATGCTGATAGAAACCTTGATTTCTGTAGGCTATGTGCCTGCCAATTTAAATGGTCAATATAACTTCTTATTCATATGGAAAAGGAGCTTTTTATTTCAATACACGTAATCTACTTGACTATTGTTTGTTTTTTGTCTCATGGTATAATTTGTTTAAAATGACCGGTGTAAATAAAGTTGCTATCTGTCTGTCTTTGTTGACAACAGAATTGCTGGTAAAATATTCTATTGAGGAAGTGGAAGTAGGCAAGCTGATTGCCTTTTTGTTGCGGAATAGACTTTTGAGCAATACAACAACTCACTTCTTCTCACAATGTATGATCAAGTCTTTCTAGACTGAAGGTGTTTATATTCGATCAACTCCAAAGGTCATGGACTTTGAACACAGGGGTGTTTGCTCGTATATTCTGCATTTTACAAATAGCTTTCAGTAATTTTTGAAAATAAGCCTACAGGCTGAGAAAAATTTTAAAAATATGTTGACTAAAATTAAACATTTCAGGAAATTATAAACAAAACTGTCAAAGATTTGATTAGCTTCTTTTAAATAATTCGGAAAATATTGGAAATTTTTTATTTGTATTTTGCAACATTTTCTGAGCCCAAAAACGCAATTTGTATTCAGTTAATTACTTACTCTAGCCTGAGATTTAGCAATTTTTTCATTTTTAGCTCAACGATTTTACGGATCTGCAAAATTTTCCAAGCAATCTAAAGAGCCTTTGCTTGTGCTTATCTGAAGTTGTCTTCCTTGAAGGATTTATGAGGCGAGTCTACACCTTCCTGTCAAGTCTCTCAGTGTTGCATATCATAGGTAGGCATGTTTGTTATTTTCTTACACCCATTCACATATGTACAATATTGTGCATAAGTCACTTCTTAAAAAAAAAAATTTTTTTTGGTTTCTTCAGCATCTTTGCAGTAACATAAAAAATTCATAAATAGATTCATACCAACGAACATTAAAACCAGTTTTTTTTAGTTCATGTGTCTATTTATATATAATTATAAAAAGTTTTAGGAGCTGTAATGTTTTAGATTTTTGAATAAAAATTATTTTAAAAATTTATAATCTTAAATTTTATAATTTATTTTGATTGCAAAACCTACTTGATGTAAAACGATTTCATAAATTGATTTTGATAAACTTTAATGACTGTCTGTAAGCTTAAACACACTGCAAACACTACAGTATGGTGTAATCTTTGGAAAATCTTTAAGCTAAAAAAATGCCTATTCTATTAGATTGCAGGTCACTAGTGTTAGACGGTCATGTGAACAAATCATGTTATGAGAATAGGTCTACTAGACCAATTGTATCAAAACCTATTGAATTTGAACAAATTGATTCAAGATGATTAATTTAAAATCAGTCGGCCCTATATACCAACCAATCTAAAATAGATGGTTAGACAAAAATAAAAATACGAAGACTTGAAACACATACTTTTATTTAATAAAAGTTATTATTTAGCAACATTACTTAAGTGTTATACACAAGTTAAAATAGCAAAAATTTTATTGAATTAACTGTAAATCCAGGCAATTTTTATGCACAAAAATTCTTTAAAAATACAAAAAAGAGATAAAAATTCAGCAACATCACATCATAACAATGATCTACAGCTCCCCAAGGATAGGCAACAACCATCATATGAGGGAGGGGTTTAATGATTGTGCTTTGATAGGATTGTGCTAGCCTGGGTTTCGGAGCTAACACAATTCTGGCGAGGCGGATGCGTAGTCTTGTTAGGTTTTGGAAAACATGAATGAGGTAATGAAACGTGTTATCGTTTCATTACCTCATTCAGTCAGTAGGCCCCACGGTTCACAATAGCAAACCTTGAATTTCTACAATGTAGGGGTAACACCTAACTAAAAGGTTGATCCATAGAAAAAAAAACTTTTCAATTTATCTACTTTCACTAATTTTGAAATTGGTAGATGTCATAGTATATGCTTAAAGTTAACTATAATTTACCCAAAATCACTCGAACAACGGCTTTTTTTCTTAGTTTCTGATTAATATTTTGCCACCCCTAGTATAAAATGACAAAGTCTTTCATCGTTGTCACAATGTTTTGCCTGGCCAATAAAATAAAACGGCAGGCAAAGCTGTGGAGTGTAGTTTTCATACTCAAAATCTAAATACAAAACTGACTTTGGGCTATTTTACGATTGCGGCTATTAATGTCGCGAATGCTTGTGAATGGCAACTGACTGATCATAACGGTGACAATATTGGGCAACTATATTTATTTGGCAACAAAATGAAACCCACAGATCAGTAAAATGACCACCATTGTTCGTAATATTTGTAAATTTACAAGGGGCTTTATTCAGCATATTTGTTTGTTCGGGTGCGGTGTTTGGGTTCATCCCAACAGAGCTCGATCATTAAGCTCCGCTCACATGATGCCCCTCACCTATTCTTGTGGGGGCTGTATATCATTAAGCTCCGCCCACAGGATGCCCGTTGCCTATCCTTGTGGGAGTGGGGGGCTGTATATCATTGATCATAAGCAATATTATATACTGAGATTTTAGATTTCAAACCAATGCTTGTACAAGCTCTAAAGTTCCATTATTGTCCTCGCTAAAAACAGTCTAGATTCTCTCTTCACGTTTAATTTCTTTTGAGCTTAGCCTTAGATTTCCTCCTAATAATGCATTCAATTCGCGCTTCAAATTCTGCAGTTTGCTCCATTTTTACTGAATTCCAAAGGTCTATTCTGAAAGCGCAGAGTACGAATTAAAATCAGACCTAAAAGTGTTTTATCACCAGACCAACAATTTCTTTTGGTTTGAATAGGATGCTGAGCCCTCGCTAGTTTGCATATTTAATAACATGAAATTTACAGTGGCAAAATATATTGTTATAGCATTTTGAATTTTATGATTAACAATAAAGTTTTTAATTTTGGCACATTACATATCTTATGATTATCAAGCTGTAATTGGGTTAAATTCTTTTTAAGTACTCCTCTTTTTTTGTTAAACCCTTAATACTATTTTTTTAAATATTTAAAATAAAATAAAATGTTAAAATAAGAATTATACGTATTAAAATTTACTTGTAGACTAGTATTATAATCTGAAAAGTGATTTTTATTGAAAGGTTCAAGAACAAAGTACAAGACAAATAAATAAAAAAACCACATAATTGTAAAAATCAAATTTTATGTTGCGCTATATTAAATAAAATTGTATAGACATTTGAAATATTTATATAGTAAAGAATGAAACAGCTTAAAATGCAGGTCTGGTTGAAATGTTAGTCTTTAGTATTGTTTTCTGACCTGCCATTGGTGCAGCCATGTTTTTCTAGTAACAACATCTCTGTTCACCAGGTACCTTTGACTTGTCCAGTGAAAGTGAAGAGAGATTCGAAGTGGTCAACATTGGCAAGATAAGAAGTCACACACCAAACCTGACAATCGTCAATTTCTATGGTGTCACCTTCTTTGAAGATAGTCATATAGAGATGCTGGCTGCCAGCTGTATTCACCTTAAAGTGTTTGCTGCTAACTACTGCCTTCAGATTACTGGCTCCTCGCTGAAACATTTAACAACCCGATGTAAAAAATTGCAGACGCTGCTTCTGCGACACGCAGGTACCTTTTAAGCTGAGTAACTCTATGCATTCGACAGTTGTAACACTACTGATACTATTAATAATATGGGTGCTCAAAATTAAATTAATTAAAATTTAAGAGTTAGTATCACTAAAGAAGCTTTGGTTAAAATAGACGCTGCTTATATTACACAAATGAGTGAGACTAGCTGATTACCTCTATGTATTTGAGAGCGATACCCTACTAATGTTATTACTAAAATGGAAAGCATTGTCTATATTAAACAAACCAAAACAACTTGGAGAGGAGGGAAAAAGTTGTGTGGGTCAACAAGATTTCGATAAGATAGCTTTCTTTTTGATTACCTGGTTGACCTTTGTAACCTTTCAGCTGACCTTAGTACTGCTATATTCAGTTCCATGCCAACATATTTATTTAAGGCTTTGCTGATGAGCTGCATCAAATATACTTTAGTCTAAACTAACCACAGCTTTTCTGGACCATAAATGCTTGCTTTCAGTGAACCTTTTTATTAAAATTCTACCATTGTGATTATTACCGTAGTGTGTGAAATGAACAGACCTCAAGGTTTGAAAATTTAAAATTCTCTTTTACAATATTGTTACTTATTGTGAATTTATTCAATAACTATATAATATGTATTAAATTAAACCTCATTTTGTTCTAATTTTCAGTATGTGAACTAAACAGCTGTAAAGTTGTGTTTTGATTGATTAGGTAAGCTAAATTATGAACATTTCATGTTTTCAATGGCTGAAGATATCAAACTGTACAGATACAATCACGACACATGCTTTTAATTTGCTTACCTCAAGTCATGCTTAAACGAATAGATTTTTCAAAACAAAAAGTTTATATTGATGAATTTTAGAAGCAAGAAATCATCAGATAAAACCTGGTGATATGTAATTCGATCATTCTTATTACATTGGTTCAAAAAACAGCATCTAACTTGATTTGAGTGCACCTACGTATTATTTAATAAGATATTTTAAATTTTGACAAGATTTTGAATCTAGTGGTGTTTCATTCATGTTTGTTTACTAGTAACCGAAACAAAAACAACAAACTATAAGTAAGCTTGAGAAATTTGTTCAGTGAACAAAAAAGGGGAGGAGAGTCCAGTTTATTTTACACACCGCTGTATATTGGACAATTTGGCTGTTTTGCATGCTGTAACATCTTTCATATGCGTTTTTAAACCACCATTTTCCAAGTGCTAACAGCTGCCTACAGTACATAGAAAATACAGCTCTCTGTATTCGAAATCGTTATGTTATCTTAGATTGTTTAATGTTATCAATGTTTAATGACAGCTTACACATGATAATGTGTTTACTGATAAAATAACCAAAATGTTTTCTAAACTATTGGTTAAACTCTGCCTTGTTACTCACAGATCTAAAAGATGAGTATGTTGCTGCCGTGGACTGGTACAAGTGCAGACACATGTCCGAGCTAGATATCAGTTGTACAGATTTGAGTGAAACTTGTCTAATAGAGCTACTCACCAAGCTGCCTCCTCTCACCTTTCTCTCAGTAGCTCATTGCGACTTCTTTACAGACAAGGTAGGATAAATCTAACCAATTATATTACTATGTTGTCATTAATTTTACTCATTGATGATAACAAATTATTGGTTCTCCTTTGGGTAAGAGAATACAACTCTTAACTTGCATTACAAACTTTCAGATGACATTGATGCATGTACTATACATTATAATGACTTCCTTTAATAGTTTTAAAGGTTTTTCCTTTTATTGGCTTATTTTTTAGCTAGAATTTGATGATTTAAATTCAAATGTTTTGACAAAATGTGGTAAACACCTTCAATAATTTATGATTATTAAGAGAGAGAACAATGCTTCTTTTAAATGTGATTTCTTTTGTTCCACAGACACATGCAACGAAAATTATGTAAAAGATTATAAGGTTGCTTGGTTTGATTGTCTGTATAGACATTGTTGTTGAGCTGACTTCCAATCAACTAGTATTTGGGATGTTGTTTAATTTAATTTTAAGTAAAACCTTTTGCACTAAAATAGTTTGTAATACTACAGGTTTTTCTGATGATATGATGTTTTTCTTTAAAAGCTAAGAAAGTCTTTGATTTCATTGGTTTTTTTATTTTGCGAAAACTATACCAAGTGCAGGTAAGTTAAAATTCGAAGTGTTTCAGAATAAATTCTAAACTTAGAATAAGGTTTTAACTAGTAGAAAAAAGATTTATGCAACCCTAATGAGAGAGCTTTTTGTATTACATCTCAAGTCACCACAATGCTTGCCTACAATGCACATGATAGAATTATGTAAATTGATTATAATTTTATTTGATTCCTTTTTTTGCACAGTGTTAATGGAATAGTTTTCAATCAATTAATATTTACAGTGTTGTTACAAATAATTTTGAGCAAAATCTTTTGCATGACACAAATCATTACTGGCCAGTGTTTCACATAGATCTATTATGCCCTAGCATGACATTGATACAATGTTACCAATCATCAGCTACCCTATAATAATAAACGAAAACTTTAAAATTTATCATATAACAGTAGAATAAACTGTGAACTTACTTTTTATCCCATTACAAAGGGCCTGTTGAGGGCCACCCTGTGATGGTGCTCTGCTAATGTAGCTTAAGCTAGTTTATTACCTTCCTTCAGGTGCTGAACTCAATGGCTTCCAATAGTCGATTAGATAGACTGAAAAGTGTAGACTTTGGCTATACATATGGGCTTACTGAACCCATCATTATGGCATTTCTTAAAAGCCATGGCCACAGGCTAGCTGGTGTTATGCTTAATGGCAAAGCAAAGTTGGATGAACTTTTCTGGCTAACCGCTGTGCCCCTTCTTCCAGAGATCAGGTCAGAATTAGTGAGTCTGCATTAAACCAATCAGCTGTTTTTTTGTATTATTTCACTGTTGTGTAGTAACATCTTGCACATCGGTAAACTTGTTTACATAAATCAAAAGCAACAAAGTTGCATTTTGGAGTTGTCATCTTACAACAGCTTTGAATTTATAAGTAGACAACTTCTACTTTCGCTCTGTGCTCACCCTTAGTATTGCCTAAAAGCTTGGTGGGTATTGAGTTATTGAGTTAATAGAAGACAATGACAAAATAAGCTTATGTATATTAATACGTAAATAATTAAAAAAGTGAAAAAATAAAAAGTTGAAAGCTTTTCTCGGCTATTTAAGATTGAACAGTATACGAAAAGAAGAGTATCACTCGTTTACAAAACAGATTACGAAATATAGTAAAAAGGTATCGAGTCTGAGCTTAATTTTTACTAAGAACATATTGATAAACTACATTTCGATAGCAGGTCTGCTTCATCTGTTGCAGAATTGTTTCTCTGGGTCAGTGTCATGGCTGGTTCTATGGCAACCTCGCCAGAGTACACATTGATCAAATTATAAACGCTATCGCTACTTACAATCGTAAGTTGGTGAGGCTCGAGATCCAGTGGGACCCTGACACGATACGATACAGTGACAAGAGCAGCAAATTCATAGACTTGCTCAGGTATAGTAACCTAATAAGATTATAGGTACCATGTCTCTAAATAAGGTTATATGACGAATATCTAGGTTGACATGGTTGTAGGTATTGCTATGATGTCTTTATAAAGTCGTTTTCAGGACAAATAGCACTGAAGGTGCCACATGTATGTAGGTTTTTCTCAAACCAAGTGGTGACCTAGTACGGAATTTTTTTTATTCCTATGCTACGTGGTTGCATAAGAAAATTACAAACACAAACCTACATTTACCAGTTTATTAACAGGATTGTAAGATGATAACTCCAAATTTTTTGTAAAATTTAACACTTTTCTATAGTGTCTCCGCTATATGTTAAGTAGATGGGCAGGAAATTTATACAAACATTTACTTTTTTATTGATAAGAGTGAAAAAGACAGCTCTAAATTTTCTGTGAATGTAATATACTTTTTGTCATTTCATTCCTATAGTTTAAGTAGATTGGCAAAACATTTACGAAAAACACCTGTTTATTGGCAGAATTGTGAGAAAATAATTCAAAATTTGATGTAAAAGTCCATGGTTTTATAAAGTAGCTTCTTTCTTATAGTTTAAGTAAATTGGATTAATGTTTATACAAACATTTACCTGCCGATTGACAAGAGCGTGAGATGACAACTCCAAATTTGTTGTAAAGTGCAACATGTTTTTGTGATTTCTTACGTACAGTCCAAGCAGCTAGTCATTTGGTCTCATGTCTATACAAGCATGTACTTGTTGATTGGCAGAAGTGTGAAATGACATTTCTGGATTCTCTTTGTAAAACTTTACCTGTTTTTCATTCTACATGTACCTTTCTTATAGTTCAAGCATATAGGCTGATTTTTTTTCATTAAAAGTCATAGATATAGTAAACTCTAGATTGGCGAATAGCTATCATTACAATGGAGCAAAAGTGAGCTGGATAATTGGCTGTCGTTTACACGACATTACGACGTCAGTGATGTGCATCACAGCATCAGAGCCTTCAATTGAGCAATGAGTTTAATAGTGAAAGCATGCTTGTCATACTAGTTTTTAAGTCACAAACATAATAATAAGACCAAATTCTTAGTGAAATGTCATCAGAGGAGAGTACAACACTCCAGGTATATCCTGAATTGCTCATAAAAAAGCAGAACTTCAACTCAAAACAATAAGTTCTCAACAATATCATAAGCTGTCTATGCCAGTTAAAGACACCAAGCGAAAAGCTACTAGTGGGAAATAATAGGAAAACCTTCATCATTGGTTTTGAGTCAGCAGCCAAATCTGTACATAACAGTGCTCAATATCTTTTCAACAACTACCCTCACATCAACTACTTCCTAACCTTTAAGATCAACCAGGATCACATTGAGACTCTGTTTTCCTCGATACGATCTAAGGGTGGCTATAACAATAACTCGGATGTGCAGTGCTTTAGATCTGCACTTCGAGCACTGCTCATAAAAGCAAATATGAAACCAAGTCCCGATGCTAACTGTATTGATTTCGATGTGGGCAGGGCTGAAAAAACTGGCCAACTCATGCTACATTATCTGGCTGGAAAGAAGAAGAAGGAAGAGACAAAAGCTGAGAAAGGTGAAGATGAGGAGTTCGGTGATGAGGAATTTTTTCTAACACAAATGTGATGACTGTATCAAGTTCTTGACCAATGTAGAAGTAGTGGGAAGTAAAAGTAGTGATGACATAACCCTAATCTCAGTTAAAACAGATGAGGATTAGTGACGCCAAAACCATTGCTAGGTCGAACATGTATTGCTGCAGAAAAGTGGTTACGTTCACACATGGAGAGCTGTGCTATCACACAGAAAGCTATTAAACAAGTAACATCACAGACAAGGAACATCAAACAAGAAACATCACATATGTCTTATTACATAACCTCAACCAAGGTTTCACATGCGCGTGCCATCAATCCACTCAAAACTATAGTAAATCGCTATATTAAAATCAGAATACACTACGCAGCTTCAAAGCAGGAAGATAGTTTAGCCAACCCAATACAAAAACTCAGTCATGTCTAATGAGTGTTTAATATGGTGGTCTAGCTTTACTGCTTCTAAATATCATTTGATTAATTAGTTTGTTATTATTTTAATTTCTATTTGGTCACTCTTTGTATTATCGATGATATAGAAGCTTCTATATTATTGGTATTATCCATTACCATGTGTGTAAGATTCTTACCTTTCTCATCCAAAGTCAGTTTTATATACTTTCAACAAAATGTGCTGTCTCAGATGCACAAACTATGGTAAAATTGGGCAGTTTTTATTGTTAAGTCAATTGGAATTCATAGATCAGCTAATTCTCTTTACACATCACCATGACGTCGCATCGTGCTATTTATACGCCTCACTTATTTTCATCATTCGCACATTTAGGGTTTATCATATCTATGTTTAAAGCTAATCTCGGCAACCTCGCATTCCCGCATTCTTTTGCAGAATGAGATGTAGCAACCTGCGGACTGTGGCCCTAGCAGATGGCGGATACTATGAGATGTTCAGGTCTAACTTCGATCGAGCTGAGAGACCTCAAGTCGTGAGACCAACTAACCAATACAAGACCAGCATAATCTCTCAACTCAACGACTACAATCAACTGCTTTTTAACTAAAAAGATGTAAGAAGAGTTTTACCCAAAATTCCACAATTTCGTTTGATTTGAATGAGATGCTGAGCTCTAGCTGTAGTTCACATATTTTATAATCTACAGTATAACAAAATATATTTTTACAGAATTTTGCATTTTAGGATAAATATAATGACTTTTTAAAAAGTAATTCATTTGTTTTTGCTAGTTTTTACTGCTTGTCGTTGAATTTCTGCTTCCAACCATATTTTGTGCTAGTAATACCATGGTAGCTAGTTCAGCCACAAAAGCTCCTATGACCTTCCTAACACCACCGATAGTTCTCATGTGAGTTGAACTAATGACCTGCTAACCACTGACTTGCTAACCACTGACCTACCTCTGCTTCAAATCAGCTACTGATCTACCCTTTGAGTTGCCAAATTTGCTTCAGAATAAATATTGCTTACATCCATATATATATATTGTTTCAACTCAATTTATATTAGGAATACAATAAAATACTGTTAATACAATACAATATAAAATGGCTATTATCAAGTTATCATTTGATGTTATTATTTTTTTGTTTTACAAATGCTAAACTACAAAAGGTAATACTTCAATCAATTTTTACACAAGAAAAATTTTTTTATCCTAAAATTAGTTGTGACATTCTAGTTCATCAAATGTTGTTTTTAAACCACCTTCATACTACATTTACTATTCAAGTAAAATCTTGAGTGCTTAAAAAGTGACATTTTATATAAATTAATATAATTTCAACATGAAATATTTACTATAATAAGAACCGTGTCTTTCCATCTGTTCAGAGTCACAGTTAGAAGTTGGGAAAAATAAGTGCTTCATGCAGGATTTGAACTCATAACGTTCGGATTGACAGCTGACCACTTACCCACCTTGGCTAATCATGCTTCTTGGAGCCTTTTAGAATAGTTGTGCACATATTTATTCTCAGTGCTTTATCAACACACCTGATGATCTCGCACTACATACCAGATTGCTTGGGTACTAGTCATGTTAATTTGTTGTGGCATGCAAAAAACATGTCACAATCAACGAAATCTGGTTAGATAGATTAATTGCCTCCAACACATGTTTGTCGTAGTTTTAAGCCATCTTATATCTATGTGAAATATGTGTTGTTGCTGGGATGACATAATTTCTATTTAGAAATATCCTACTATAAGAAAATGAAGAATAACAATCGCAACTGAAAAACAAATTTATGTTTTTCAGTTGGGATCTAGACAGCTAACTAAAGAATGACCTTACCTGCTTTTAAATTTTAACTACTGCTTGCCCTTCTGGTGTGTAACTTTTTATACCTGTTACCAAAGAATATATTTTCGGTTTTGCTTTTTATCAGAGTTTCTAGTATAGCTTTTAACAAGTTGTATTCAAAAGGCAAAAAACTTGTATAAAAATAAATATAGTGGTAAGCAATCAGGCTGAGCAGAATAAAAGAGACAGCTATGATTTGTAAACATCTTATACGATAAATTTTGGTTTCATATGAAGAACAGCAAAGTTTGTGCGAGATCTATCTGCATATAAGGTGACCCCAGTTAATGGTTTGGATGCACATGCTTATGTTTGGCACCAATAAAAACACTGATGTGTTTGGCGAACACTTTTAATTTTAACAACTTCACTCGCATCTCATTGGCTAATTTTGTTGGAGCCTAGCATACTTTTTACATTTTCAAAATTCATGTGTATGATAAGGGTTGCCATGGGGATTGTCAGGTGTGCCAAAAAAGCCCATTGAAAAGGTATGTGCGCAATTATTCTGTGATTGTGAGTAGTAAGCAGTTGGTGCAGTCAGTAGCACTCTGAGAGAAAATGCCGAATATTGTAGGTTCGAATCCTGGATTTTGTAACTTTTTTTCTCAGTTCTAAGCTGTAGCTTTAGACAGACTGATAAAGCTCTTCTTATAGTAAAGATGATAATTTGTTGACTACTAAATTTAAACAAAGTAAATAAAAAACAAGCATGGATTTTTTGGTAAATGATATGCTGGCAGAGAAATTGTTGTTATAGAAGCCATTACGTATATACATGCTCAGTACGAGACCATCAGAGCATCAGCCTCCTAAAACATGAGCCTATATATTCAACCCTTCATTATTTTATTTCATGTGCGTGATTAGTCAACTAATCAACCAATCAAAAGTAGTCTTACAATGTTAATTCCTTCAGCAAAAAGGCTTGCATTCAACTTATGCCTTTATGTGGTTCATTTGCCAAGCAGGTGCCAGCAGGTGCCTTTCCTAACAATGGACATTATTGGAGCATAACAACCCGCAGCAGGCATTATTGATCTGCATAACGATATGCTTTGAAGAAATTAATCACTATGGCTATTCAGTAGAAATCAATTATTATTGTGCTTAGCTCTCTCCAGCCTATTGTAAGGGAAGTCTTGGATCAATACAGGAATGCCTTTGTGGATGTATAGGCAATTAAGCCCGCTGTCTTGGTATTTTCGCTGCAAATATCTAAGCAAATCACACAGCTCTTTAATAAACCTTTTATTTTTGTGGGGATGACTTGATGATAGCAAGCCTCTGAAAGCTCTATGGTTGCAATAGACGGGTTGTCCCAAAATTAAACGCTTCAAACGGAAATGACATGCTGCGAAGTTTTTATAAATGGCAGATATGTGCTTTTGATAGCTCACAGCATTTGTTTACATTACGCTGATCCTGGTTTTACGTCGTAAAAAAAAATTTTTTTTTTGACAAATAAAACTAATTCATTGTATGCAACAACAAAAATAAAAGCAATAAAGCCGACACAGCCACAAGCTTGAGATGAGAAACACTTAATAGACAACCTTGTAAAACTTATAAAAAACTTTGGGCAGTGTCACACCTCGAAACATGTTTGAAAATCTTTGTTTGTAATATTTTAATGTATTGCCTTGTAATTGAAATGTAATAGGTGTAAAATAAACATGCAATAAATGTACAATAAACATAAATTATGTGTGCGATCTTCACTATTATCTTTACTATAATCAGTGCCATGCCTGTCCGAGGCAATGGTTGAAGATTGAAAAAAGGTTTGAACTCTAACAACTGCACCACACAGCTTTTCACTGGCATCTCTGAATAGTTGTATGCATAGCTGTTACACCTGACAATCTTTTGCAGCACACCAGACTGCCAGAGTTCTAATAGTTAATAAAATAAGAGCGTAATAGACACATAATACATTATAAATTCTGATTAATATATTAAATATTTTGGAAAAATTAAAATGACAAAAAATAAAAAATAATTGTTTAGAAATAACAAAAACAACATTGAAAATTTCTTAATAAAATAGTTTAGTAGAATGTCTTCCTTAACACTTGTTAAAAGTTTAAAATACGGAGGTTTTCCTGTGCCGAATCTTTGTGGAGTTGTCTGCTTTGTGCACGCTCTAAGCCCTAGTGCTTCTGTCTACTAGAAGTCTGAAACAAATTTTCTCATTCAATGAGAACAAAGATATTAAAATAAAATCTAACATACTGGATGCCTGTACCTGGCTTTAAATAAAATAACCACAAAATAAAAATAGAATGAAAATGTAAACAAATAACACACAGGCAACGTAAAGGATTGCTTGAAAGGAAAAAATTAAGGAACACAAGATGCTGACAGAGAAGCTATTTAACATAAAATGCTAACATTATAAAGCTATACAATGTTAACATCGACAACATTGCTATTTAAAGTTATATAATTAATAGGCAAGAGGAGACAATGGCGAGTTTAATTTAATATTCTATAGTGATACTGCATCAATTAGTCATGCATAACTAAGAGTTACTTTTGTGATGCAAATTTTAGTTATACTAATCGAGCAACATAAATTTAGTGATTAAGGTTTAAACAGTTCTGCTCAGAATTAACTTTAGATACGTTTGGTTTGAAAAGTTTCTCTAGAGAGATAAATAAATTGCATTATAAACTCAGTGACCCTTGAATGTTACACCTCGAGTAACTTGTGTCAATATTTTGATTGATTTTTATTAGTAGGCATAGAGTTGTCAAAAACAATTACCTCTTTTGTTATCAAAATTTATACTTTTATTATAAACATAGTTTCTTTTGTTATAAAAAGACAATCTTTTTCTCAAAGAGCTTAATGAAAAGGATTAAGTTTCTTTTTATAATATTTAAAACCAGCTAATAAACTTTATAAAAAGTAAACAAAAAAAAATTGTTTAGAAGGTTGCACTTTGCAAGAATTTCAGAAAGTTTGCTAACATGCAATGAGGAATGCAAATGTGATTTGTTGGTATGTTTTGAACTTGACAAAAATGGTCAAGCCCATAAAAATCCAATAAAAAAGGTTTTATTGGCTGGCGAATTCAGCATCTTGAAGGTTTTTCCTCTATTTAGCATTTGATTAATTTTAATGTGCAAAACTTGAATTGCTGCCTTTCTTTTCACTTATTCAAAAGGTTAGTCAAACCGAAGTCGTTATAACTAAACTGTAAAAAATGTTTTACCTACAAACTTTTTGTGCAAAGCACTACACCTTAGGAGTGTAATGATATAATTTTATAACTCTCTGAGCAGAGTATTGCGAGGCTGTGTCAATAATTGATCAATTAAGTTGACCTTTCTGATAGAATAATTATATTTGTTTCTTTGTGTAATAGACACAATATGTTGATTTTATACAAAGGTTCTCCATTGTCTCTGGCTTATGCAAGAGCTGTATTGATCCGCATTTCTCCCACGGCGAGAATCTGTTATAGCTGCGGTGCCATCAACCTCAAAATGGCGTACTGGACCTCCCTTCTCACAGCTTTGGCTTTTCTTATACCTCTCACCGGTAAGTTTTTGTTATTTATTAATAATGAGATCAGGTAGTCCAAAAGATTTTTGGTGCATATTTAAATTTTTGTAATTATTAATTTAAAATCGATTCTTTATTAGTTCACTATCAGTAATAACACAATTTTTTATAATCAGTAAATGTATACATTCAATGTTAAGTAGAGTTTTTAAATGAACTCTGTAGAAGCTTTCGGCAGTTTCTCAAATATATTTGCATACTTCGAGAGAGAATGTTTGTTGATTTGTCATATTTACCATAAAACTGTTGAGTATACGATAACAATTTAGAAGCTAAACATGGATAAAACAGTTTGGACAAGCATAAGTAATTTACATGTTTTTTTTGTATCTCTATTAACAAATACTACCTTGTTATTGTGTCTGTTAATCTACATGTGATGTAATGGCATGCTTCTGTCGTGTAGTGACAATGCTTGGTAGTGGTTCTCATCATCAAGTAGAGAAACACACCGCCAGGACTAGTTTTTTATAAGCAACCTTGGGTGGTCCA
This sequence comes from Watersipora subatra, assembly GCF_963576615.1. Taxonomy (NCBI): domain Eukaryota; kingdom Metazoa; phylum Bryozoa; class Gymnolaemata; order Cheilostomatida; family Watersiporidae; genus Watersipora; species Watersipora subatra. Next base: position 41,032,647 of record NC_088718.1, on the reverse strand, counting down.
AATACTTATCAAGGGCTTCTTCTGGAACTGTCAGATTAACCCGAAAGGATGCCTTTTTTGCAACACATCCAGTCTGACAGAGCCAGGTAGTTAATCTACATAAATAATATACATTTATGTAGATTAACAGACACTCGAAGAGACACGAGCAGAGATGCTAATAGACAATTGTCTCCGTGCATTTATGCGGACATAAACATTTACATAAACATCTTTTCATTTCTAATCTAGTTTACCCAAACTTTACATGTATGTGCTTCGTATCGTTTGCTAGCTTGGTAAAATAATTGATGTCAAAACTCCCCCTGGTTCCACTTAAACATCCACCTGCGGGCTACCTCCTTTAAAAAACATCAATCATTTCCGCGCTTGCTTCAAATATAGTATAAATTTATTTTATGTTGCAGGGTATAACATGTTTAGTATTTATAATACTAAATCATATTGCATACAACTATTGCATGATATACTGTGAGCTGATATTTAGTTGCTTCAGTATCACATGTAGATGAGACAATCAAATCTAATGTTCATTTTTCTAAATTAAAACAAAGACTGCTGAGAAGGTGATAATGTACTTCATAATTTTAGTAATTTAAATATAAAAACACATGTGCAGCAAAATCAGGTGCGCAGTGAAATAAACATTACAAATTCATAAAATATAAATTTTATTATACTCCTATATTATTCATTGCTACTGGCCCCTTTATCGATGTTAGTACCCTAGAAGGTGCCATACCTATCCGCACAATTATTCCAGCATGTAGCAAGATGGTTGATCAATGAAGGTGTTAGAGTGTTGAACTAACAAGCTGATTTTTGTGAGTTCGATTCCCATACATTGTATTTTTTTTTAACATTTTTCATTTCAGTAGTTTATCGCCCGATTTTGATAACAACCTTCTATGAGTAACTCAAATTAGTAAAATACTATTTCATTTTAAATCATAGACAGAAAGACAGCCAGCAGGTTGATGTTTAAGAGGCTGGTTCTCAAGAACCAGCAGATGAAGTTTTGAACCGAATATATTTAATGACCTGACGAAAAGCAAGCGGCATGTGTGTGTGTGAAGTTTGGATGAAAGTGAAAATGCATAGAGTTTACGCGGACTAACAGACACACACAATGACAAAGTAGTATTTAGTAATATACATGTTTTTGTACTAGATACTTTTTCATATAGAAAATCAAGTTTTTTAGTTGTGAACTCTAATAGACACTAATTTAGTCAAATATCTAGTGGCAATTCTTGTAATATTATACTTTCTTACTTTGTGAGTTAACTTACTTTGTATTAACCAAATTTATAAAATTTGTTTATTGTGTTATACTTTTATATATTTTTATTCATTCTATCACATTTAATTGAAATATTATAGTATATTACGTGCAATAATACTACTAACATTTTTATTCTAACATAAAATATTTTACCATGAGAATATCAGCATCATCTAGATGCAATACATGATTGTTGTTAGCTGGAGGTATGCTGAAGATGCCAGTGTACATACAGAATCATTCCATCAGCGAATATAAGTTCCAGCAAAGCCTGCCAAGTATGTCAGAGAGCACGATATGTTTCTGGGCTAACTTTGGTGCTGATGATGATGGCTACTACGAAGACTACATGTTCAGCATCAGCGACTCCTGTATGTGAATCCATCCACTTCCTATTTTGCTTGTCATAGGAGTTATCGGTACAACGCTGTAAACCTGCTCAACAGCTTTCCACAGTTTGGCAAAAATTTAAAAATTTCATCAGTGTTTTCGATGAATTCTGTTTTTGAATAACTCTCTCATTTTAGAAGAAAACGTGAAAAGAAAAAACAGTTCTAGATAAATTTGATAAGGTGTCAATAGATGTCTTGAAAGTAATAGATTGTATACATCTATGATGAGTATCAAGTGATGCACAAACACACTGAGAAATTCTACTTTTTTAATTAAGAAAACCTGAGCGATTTAAAAATTTAACTTAAAGATTAACAGAAGACCTAATTTGTTGTAAGACGTTGTCTTGTCTACGTCATGTATCGTGGTGCGATGTTTTAAAAGACGGTTATCGCAATTGTCTATAAGATTTAAACCTTCTTTTACAGCAATTCATATGCTACGATAAGATATACATTGTACTTGGTGGAATCACCAGTTAGCTAGCCAGCTGAAATAAAACAATAATTTAGCATTGCTGCAGTCTTGGAAATATCATTTATAGTAATATTTTATAGATTTATTTAAGCTCTGCTTACATACATGTAGTTCAGGTGTCAATAGCGATTTTGTTAGAGTTGTCTTATCTCAAATTTTTAAACTGCTGATTAGGTGAAGGTTTTCATTAATTTTCTAAAAGATACTTTGCTTTCTTCAACAGTGAAGATGATCTTGTTTACATTGCTGAGCCACCAGCTAACCTTTTAGCTTCATGACTAATATTTATAGCAAATATTATGCAAACAGATTTTTAGGATAAAGATAAGAAACAATAAAACACCGCTAGGCTTGAAGCAGTTTTTGAATAAGGAGCAGAATATTAATCAGTTTCTACACTTGCTGAGAGTTACTCATGAAAGATTGTAACTTGTCTAACATAAATAAGATGACAAACTTCAAAGATCATTTTGCCTTACAACTTACAATTCTAGTCCAAAATAAAAACTAATTTTGCGGATTCCAACTTTCAAAAATCAGCAGAAAATATTTACTACTAAAAACTGTATCTGTCTGCCATCTATTTGTCTGAGGCGAAAGTTTGACTTTTGGAAAAAGGATCACTTCATATCAGATTTGAACTCTTGATATTCAGCTGGTTAGACTGACTTGCTAACACCTGGGCTAATTGTCCACTTTGTAGGCTATAGCATAATTGTGCACATAGTTATACTCTGTGCTTTATCGGAACACCTGATGATCTCTCACAGCACACTAAACTGCCAGGATATTAGTTTTATATAATTCACATTTATTAGAGTGGTTTGAATAAAGCTACTTACATATACAGCAGTTTACACGGTTCCAAATTATAGCTTACCCTGATGGCTATCGGATCGGACTGAATGACTACCTAAGTGTGACTATCGGAGGGACGACTTTGAATTTTAACCAGACTGTTGATGAGATCTCACACTTATTACAAGATTGGCACAAATACTGCTTTGTTTGGAAAAGTGGTGAATATGTCAAGGTGAGTTCAAATTGGATTAATTAATTCTAGCATTTTTGTTAACAAAACCACAAGCAGTTTATAAAATACATCAAATACAGGAACTATTATTAATTTACACGTATGTATGACATAGGGCTAATGGTGAGCTGATTTTACAGTTTATCGTTAATATGCACACAACACCCAAACATGACATTTTTAACTTGAAGTTGGCTTCAAATGAATAAAAAAGGAATAAAAAACAATAAAAAGAAGAAAAAAGAAATAAAAAAAAGAAAAAGAATAAAAAAGGAATAAAAAGAATAGAAAAGAAATTAAAAATAATAAAAAAGGAAATAAAGGAACAAAATAGAAAAAAAAGAAACTAAAAGAATAAAAAAAGGAATAAAAACAATAAAAAGAATAAAAAAAGAATAAAAGGAATCAAAATGGAGCAAAAAGCAATGACATTTTGGCTGAGATTTTAGATAAATTTTGAATCTTGGAAGTATTTTTCTATCTGGTGTTTAGTTAGTGTCAATGCGCAAAACTTGAAGCAGTAGTATCGCTTTTCCCGTGTACCTAGTCAGATGTCTTTTTATAAAATCATCATACTGGAAATCTCTACTTGTAGTGGTATGCTGACAATAGTCGTCCTGGGAGGCTTGAGCTAATGTCTACTGTTGTATCTCCCTCCTACACACTACAATCTGGAGGAGCTCTGATTCTGTTGCAGGAACAAGATTCCCTCTGTATGTATGGGTATTCTTGCAACTAGAAAATCTACTACAAGTATCTCATGTATATTATTAAACTCCATGTTGTCATTGTCTGTTGGTCACGTAAATGTTATGCGTTTCCACGTTTTTTGATCGGTTTCATCAAACTTTATCCACATATGCATTGTGCAAAAGATGTGCTAAAATTGTGCTAAAAATATTTGGTTTCAAAACTTTATCTGGTTTTTGATATCAGCTTTTTAAACACCAACCTGCAGGCTGTCTGATTGGTAATGAAAAAAACCCTGGCCATCACCAGAATTACTGCTAGCATGGTGTATACCGAAACACTAGGTCCTAAAAATAAATAACATAGTATTACTTTGTGATGTCAGCTGGTTGTGGGAGCAAATTAAGTTGCTGAGTAAATTGAAGCAGACTGACTTTGGTTGCCATGGTAACTGTTATTACCTCTAACTTCAACTAAAACCAGCAGCCAGTGTTACAAAATAAATGTGCCCAATTAAAATTTTGTGAGTGAATAATATTTTATTTAGAATGAACATAATAATTAATAAGTGTTATTTTAAACAGAAATGATTATTGAATTTGCTAATTAACTGATCCAGTTTTAGTTTATTATATTCAGCTTTAACTAAGTACATATGTACAGTATATGCGTACAGTATGTATGTACATACATATGTACATATATATGTATATACGTACATGCATACATATGTACATATGTACATATGTACATGCGTACATGCGTACATGCGTACATGCGTACATACGTACATGTGTACATAGGTACGTATGTACGTGTAACTTTTCATTAGTAATCATCAACAATAAAGTGTTCTTCAATACATGTCAAACGGCAAAACGAAAATGAGAAGACAGGAATCAGAAATTATTGAGTGAGTTGAACAAACGTACTTCAAAAGTTAATAATCTAATAGTATTGTGGAGGAGTCAGGATAGTGAATTGTAGGTTGTAGTAACAGAAAGTTCATAAACTGAAACATATGATGGTGGATGTAGTATGTTGGTGTCATGGAATAGAAAATGATATTTGCCGTATGTGTGAAAAGATAAATGCAAATATTCTGGCAGAGTTTTAACATGTGCTAACACATGTGCTAATAAGTTATTATCATTAGTATTAGTATTGTGACTGGATTATTTCATTTAAATTGTTGCAACTACTTTCATTGCAGTTGGATGTATTGTCACGTGCTATAGTTCTAGCTCCTTACCAGTCTAAAGAAACTGTAAAAATGCTTTCCATAAATGCGCTTTCTTTCTCTCCCTCAAGCACTAGCAGATGGGTATATATACATTTATCAATTGACCAGTGAGACTTTCTATAGCTGATTATTATTGATTTATTTGCTGTTGTTCCAAAGAGCTCCCCTTCTTGCTGCACTCAACAACAGAGTATAACTCGAGGTTAATTTTTCTGCTAGGCAAATCCATATATGTAATGAAATTCTTGATAAATAAAAATTGGAAATACCACTGTATTCAAATAACGAAATATTCTCCTATGACAGCAAAAATATTATTTTATGTTTAACAAACATTTGCTTATATAAAATTCAAGCCAGTTGCTGTTGTAAATTTGTCTGCATCTACTTGAGCAGACAACTGCTATATTTAATGAGTTTGGTAAACCATGTTGTTGGTTGGAGTGGCATTCAAAAATAAAATCGTTTGCAAAAGTGGCTGTCATTAATGAGCTAAAAGTGTTTTTTCCGCTGATTCAACTATTGAAAGAAAGGGTTGCTGTTTTATTTTCTGTTCCCAGTGATATTTGGTGGAGTTTTATGGGATAGTCTTCTTGGTATCTCTTTGATTATAAATGGCCAGGTTTTTAGACTTCAGCAAAGAGTAGTTGTTTTTCTTACTGTACTTTTTTTGCTTAAAACTATGTTGAAACAGAAAGTGTGCCTTTTGATATTATGGTAGCTCACTGGGGAACTGCCACCGAACAACATTTTCTTACAATTCGTAGGTTTGCTTGTTTACCACATCTTAGAATCAGGAATAATATGGTTTTATTATAATTATTATTATAATCATTATAATTACAATTGTTATTTATGATATTATAATATATACCTTTAGTTGGCTCTCTGGATGTGAGTGAAATGATGCCAGCCAAAATTGCCTTATTCAACATGTGGGATACTGCGCTGGATGATTATGCTCTCGGAACTCAGAGATGTCGAGATAAAGGAAACGTGGTTAACTGGGACACCCTCTCAACATTAGGACCTGACCATGTTCACTATGAAAACTTTCCATGCATGGGTATGCTGAAAATTTTTCTTTTACATTCGTGTCAGTGTTTGGTAGATTTGTGTATAAATCCCACTAATCTTGCATTCATGTAATAGCTGAAACAATACTGTTGTTATTATACAAGCCCTCTGACAGTCTGATGTTCTGTAATAAATTTTAATGCGTGTCAATAAAACACAGATAATAAGTATATTATAATAATTTTAAACTCATAAAAAGTTGATGATTAGCCTAGGTGGTAGCAGGTGCTTGCAAGTGATAGCAGGTGCTAATAAGTGGTGGCAGGTGGTAGCCTGCTGAGTGGCAATGCTAAAAGACATAATTTTGAATTCGCGTGGTGAAAAGTCATTGAGGCCAGAGCCGAAACCTAGAAACGCTGACTCCGAGGCGTCTGACGCTACGACCGGGCCGAGCCCCGATTTGGCACACGACAAGGAGCCCGGTAATACTTCCGGTCAGCCGAAGGTTGACTGCCGAGTTGACCACGCTACCAATGGGCGGAGCCAAGCAAAGGCAAAAGATATAAAAAAGTGCTGCACAAGCGACGAAGATAGGGGCACCTGGATGTCTTATTCCATGCATTTAAGTATATATGTAGACTTTTGACTGTACACATATATATTGACGGAATTCATATTTATTGCCTTGCAATTGCCTTGCCTTGAAACTTTGTTTGTTTCTTTACATTTTGTACGATGCAATTTTTTCCAACCTGCAATCGTAGTTTTAGAGAGATAGACGATAAATAAATGATAAAATTATGCACATTTAAAGAAGAAATGCATAAAATTTACTGAATTTTATCAGAAAGTATTGGCAATTTTTGAGCAATTGCAATTGTTTTTATGTTTGAGTTGACTGCCAAGTGTTTCAAAATCAAAATCGACTTGATCACGACTCAAATACTAAAATTGCATGTCAAAATGATGTCACTTGTGGTGCTGCCTTTCTCTTTCGTTATTGATATTGGCTATTGCAATCAAGTTGCAGCGTTACGCATCACTATGCTGTCAGTTTATTTGCTGGACTGCAACTGTAAATTTGATAATCACACTTTTGCTTAAATCAGAGTGTTATAACAATGATTAAGTTTTGTCAATTTTAGTCCTGGAACATCCTGGGAATCAAGTCTCCTCAAACCTAAACAAGTTACAAATAATAGACAAATGGCTATACATTTTGATAAAATTACTAAAACCTTGTGTAACCTAATTTTTAAAGTACAATTTTTGCATTTAAAAACAGTCTGGCTATTGATTTGATGATTGTAGAGGATGTACCATTTGGTGGTGATTGCGCGATGACAGTCTATCACCAACTAAACACTACTGATGTTTACCTTTCCAAGCTAGGACTTCCGTCCATTACAGCATTTACCATGTGCTTTTGGATAAATACTGACCCTAGCCCGGATGAATACCAGGAGCTTAACACCTTGGTCAGAATTTCAACTTCAAGTAAGTTTACTTTATCTTAGCCATTTTGAGCCAAATTCTGCTCATAACATATTTGCTCATTTTGCTGTATAAATATTTTTCTGGGACTCTGTTAGTCACAGAGATAAAAGCTGACAATCATGTGCACTAGTGTGCCACTCATGTGTACAAAGTAATCATGTGTACTAGCTGTGCCACCCTGCGTTGCCCAGATAATAGAAAAGCCTTAGGACAGAACCTTGATTTGTATTTAACCTAATACGACATTTGACATTCTAACTTTCAAACTACATATCATGAGAAAGGTTTTTTGTCTTATAAACAATGAGAAGTATTGAGAGTTGCTCGCTATTAACCAGTTTAATAATGTGAGCGAACAGCTTCTCGTGACATTATGCTATGACTGGCGTCATACGCAAAGAAGTTAGGTATTTGCTCTTATATAATGACTAATACTGGCATGCTGGCAATTCAATTTCAGTAGTCTAGTGGGTAAGGCATTGGACTGGCAAATGGCAGGGTCTGAGATCAAATCCTCTTCAGTACGGAATATTTATTCTAAGATTTTAAAATCTATATCTGGACAATCAATCCTACAAATGACAAACTTTGAGAAATATATATATAGTTGTTAAAACTAATAAGCTTTGTTTATTGTTTTTAGTGTTAGTACTGGTGGCAGTTTACTCCAGTGTGCGATTGAATGCTCGGACACTTTCCATTTTGTTAACTAAAGTGGTGCAAAAAACTCATTATGTAAATTGTCAACAAGTTCCAGAGTTGCTGGCAATCAATTCTATAAATTGCCTAATCCTCTTCCTATGACAAAAGTGCGCTAAATTTCTCTAGTCAGTGATAAAACAAGTGTTACTTTAACGAATAAAGATATTAAAGCAAGTTGCTTCACAGCCAGACATGCCTAGTGGATAACCTTGCTTCATCTAAATTCCAGAAGTGTCCACATACCTTACATGATATAACAACATCCTGATCAAAAACTGACAACCCAAAGTCTCAAACTGTGTACAGTAGATGCGTCTATAGTGCAAACTTCCTTTTATGTTAACTCCACTCAATGAAAAAAAATCATGTAGTTTTTGAGTCATATTGCATAAAAAACTCTATAGTTAAGTCAATGTGCATTCTGCTGTGCAGAAGAAAAAAAAATTAATATAAAATAACTTTGAAAGTTTGCACTACCGTAACGTAAAGTTTATGTAATCATAAACCCTAAACCAAGTGAAAATGATAAGAGAAAAAGTGTCAATACGATCAAATAATGCTACAGTTACTATGCAGTCATTAATTTAAATGGATCAGTTTATTTTTTCCTTTCTTAAAGGCTGAAGGGACGAGTTAGGAGAGATCTTGGAATGAACTAGGCAATTGGCAAATGGCAATTTACACGCATTTCAATGTTTGTATAACGTACAATCATTAAAGCACAATATTTTCAGAATTGATTATTTGCTTTGTACAAACGCCTTTTGTCCTATTAAAATGAGTTTTTTAAATCGGAACATAGATTATACCTCGAAAATGCTTAAAATCTTATAGATTTTAGTGAATTATTAGCGTATTTTAACAATGCTCATTCAATTAATTAATGAGACATTTATAAGAATGAAGCTTTTTAAAACAGCATGTTTTGTTTACATTAGATGTTGATTTATAATAAATACATCTAATAAACATAATAAATGTTACATGGTGAAATGCCTTGCGATTTAAAGAGTAATTTACCGGTAAGTCTTTGAAGCCTGAAAAAAATTTGGAGTGCTGTTTTCTCACCAGGTCCTACGACTAAATAAACATTTTTAGTCTTTTTAGGTTTTTTGCATAATTTTGCTTTGTTTTCAACTTTTAATTTAGGATTACAAAACTTTGACCACTATGTGAGTATTATTTTTCAGTTTAATTCTGACGGTTTGAACTGATTAAACTAATGACTAACTGACTCTCAAGATATTACAAAAATACTGAAAGCATTTCAAACTGGTCGAGAAATAAAATAAATGGTTGCCGAAAATTTGCTGAAATTTGTTGTAATTTAGCAAAATTTTCTGGTTTTTTTTTTTCAAATTTTGGTCAAATTTTTGAAAACCTTCAAGCACTTTTGAGTAAAGCTATTTTGATAGCTTAGCAAAACATCTCTTTTCGCTTCCCAAACTATTATTTTTATTACGATTATCGTTCATTTGTGTTCTAGCTGACTCGAATGAGCTTGATCTGGGTTGGGGTATCAACAGAACTCTCTCGATAAGCATTCGAGGAAATGTTGTGTTTTTGAACGAAGCCTTTCCAGATGAAAACATTCAGCTGTTCAATGGATGGCACAAGCACTGCTTTGTTTTTCAAAATGATGGGACCTTCTCGGTGAGTATCAATGCAAACTGGTGATGGGCGATTATGAGAATAAAATGTTTACTTTGGCTCCCGCAAGCTGTACATGTTTATGCCCATATTTAATACTTTTATGTGTTTTAAAACTGCAGGAAAAGTCTTAAAATAACCAGGTTTAGGAAATGACCTTTGGACATGTTATACAGACTAAACGAGTGGCTTCAAGCGTGTAAATGGGCACAATAACCAAATTTATTCATGGTTTTATACTTAATGTTTCAATATTACAGTATTTAGTGTTTATAATTGAATCTTTTTTAAATTTAATAAAACTCAAGTAAAAGGTTTATAGTATTATTTTACATGTACATGTATGTGCTAAGTGAACACAGTCAATAACTAGAAGACTAAGTCTAGTAAACAACTAAACAATTGACTTTTAACTTTTAAAAGTCTAACTTTAGTGAGTTTTAATTTTAACTTTAGTTTTTAGTTTTAATTTTAACTTTATTTAGTTTTTATTTTGCATATTTTGATATTATAATTTTTAGTATCTATATTTGAAAATATTTAAAAATTTGTTAAGATTAATGTAAAAGATTTATTAGTTTATGCGCTGGCACAATACCAAACGTTTGTGTGTTTTATAGTGGTATGCTGACAGAACTACACATGGGATTTTGGAGCTAATTGATTCTTTTGCATACTCACCTGGTGCGATTGATTCTGGTGGTGAATTACAACTCCTCCAGGGTCAAGAAGGTGGCTCACTAGATGTTGTGGCAGGTAAGATTTACTTTAAAAACATTCGCAAAAAATGTAAAATCTACTATTTTTGCCACATTGTACTGTTCAGATATTGGAGACTAAATTTTTGTCTACTTATTTCATCATGAGTTTGAAGATTTGTCGAAAGATGGTTAGTTACTGCCAAAGTTTAAACAACTGATGATTTTGAGATAAAAAGCTTAACTTGAGGTGAAGGCTGGCACAATCCGAAAAACCTCTAGAGCATAATAATAGCCAACACTCAAATTTGGTTGCGTGTTCTTCAACACTTGATGTTGGATGTCAGCAAAAATTAATATACAATGTAGCTGCAGTAATTAATTTACAATGTAGCTACAGTAATTAATATACAATGTAGCTGCAGTAATTAATATACATGTACAATGTAGCTACAGTAATTAATATACAATGTAGCTGCAGTAATTAATATACAATGTAGCTGCAGTAATTAATTTACAATGTAGCTACAGTAATTAATATACAATGTAGCTGCAGTAATTAATATACATGTACAATGTAGCTGCAGTAATTAATATACAATGTAGCTGCAGTAATTAATATACAATGTAGCTGCAGTAATTAATATACAATGTAGCTGCAGTAATTAATTTACAATGTAGCTACAGTAATTAATATACAATGTAGCTGCAGTAATTAATATACATGTACAATGTAGCTGCAGTAATTAATATACAATGTAGCTGCAGTAATTAATATACAATGTAGCTGCAGTAATTAATTTACAATGTAGCTACAGTAATTAATATACAATGTAGCTGCAGTAATTAATATACATGTACAATGTAGCTACAGTAATTAATATACAATGTAGCTGCAGTAATTAATTTACAATGTAGCTACAGTAATTAATATACAATGTAGCTGCAGTAATTAATATACATGTACAATGTAGCTGCAGTAATTAATATACAATGTAGCTGCAGTAATTAATATACAATGTAGCTGCAGTAATTAATATACATGTACAATGTAGCTGCAGTAATTAATATACAATGTAGCTGCAGTAATTAATTTACAATGTAGCTACAGTAATTAATATACAATGTAGCTGCAGTAATTAATATACATGTACAATGTAGCTGCAGTAATTAATATACAATGTAGCTGCAGTAATTAATATACAATGTAGCTGCAGTAATTAATATACAATGTAGCTGCAGTAATTAATTTACAATGTAGCTACAGTAATTAATATACAATGTAGCTGCAGTAATTAATATACATGTACAATGTAGCTGCAGTAATTAATATACAATGTAGCTGCAGTAATTAATATACAATGTAGCTGCAGTAATTAATATACAATGTAGCTGCAGTAATTAATATACAATGTAGCTGCAGTAATTAATATACAATGTAGCTGCAGTAATTAATATACAATGTAGCTGCAGTAATTAATATACATGTACAATGTAGCTGCAGTAATTAATATACAATGTAGCTGCAGTAATTAATATACAATGTAGCTGCAGTAATTAATTTACAATGTAGCTACAGTAATTAATATACATTGTAGCTGCAGTAATTAATATACATGTACAATGTAGCTGCAGTAATTAATATACAATGTAGCTGCAGTAATTAATATACAATGTAGCTGCAGTAATTAATATACATGTACAATGTAGCTGCAGTAATTAATATACAATGTAGCTGCAGTAATTAATATACAATGTAGCTGCAGTAATTAATTTACAATGTAGCTGCAGTAATTAATATACAATGTAGCTGCAGTAATTAATATACAATGTAGCTGCAGTAATTAATATACAATGTAGCTGCAGTAATTAATTTACAATGTAGCTACAGTAATTAATATACAATGTAGCTGCAGTAATTAATATACATGTACAATGTAGCTGCAGTAATTAATATACAATGTAGCTGCAGTAATTAATATACAATGTAGCTGCAGTAATTAATTTACAATGTAGCTACAGTAATTAATATACAATGTAGCTGCAGTAATTAATTTACAATGTAGCTGCAGTAATTAATATACATGTACAATGTAGCTGCAGTAATTAATATACAATGTAGCTGCAGTAATTAATATACAATGTAGCTGCAGTAATTAATACACAATGTAGCTGCAGTAATTAATATACAATGTAGCTGCAGTAATTAATATACAATGTAGCTGCAGTAATTAATTTACAATATGCTAACATTGTTGACCTGGCCACTGTAATGATAAAACTCAATTTGGTAAAACACTTTTCTAGATTTGGTTAAAAAGTGTGCACAAGCTATAATTATGTCGCACAATAAGAAATTGAATTAAACTCTGCAAAGCAATGAATTCATTATAAATTTGTAATCAAAACCTGTTCTGATTTTGTACTGGACTGCTGGAACCATTTTTCAGAGAGTTCTATTACTTTTCAGAGAATTCTATTAAGGTAATTGAATGACATACTTTTTAGGACTCTTGTCTAGAACAAAAGTTACTATCGGGAGCATCAGTTGGTTCCAGATGTGGGACTTTGCGAAGGCAGAAGAAGAACTTGCTGAACTCTCTTGTTTTGATGAAGGAAACCTCGTGTACTGGTCTAACATGGATCATGTTGGTTCTCCAATCTTTACCAGCGATTTCTTTCCTGCTCTACCAGCACAAGGTAAGGCTGGTTTGTAACTTAATATTTTGTGATTTACGTTTTTAATATACATTGTTTTCTGATTGGACTATGTTGGCAAACAGTCCACAAACGCTACTTGTTTCCTCTACCAACCATCTCTTAACTGGTAATGTTACCCTCTTTCCAATCATATCTTAACTGTTTCTGTTACCCTTCCATAACCATCTGTTAACTGTTACTGTTACCCTCTACCTAACCATCTTTTAACTGTTAGTGTCACCCTCTTTCCAATCATATCTTAACTGTTAGTGTTACCCTTTACCTAACCATCTCTCAACTGTTACTGTTACCCACTACTAAACCGTCTCTTAACTGTTAGCGTTACCCTCTACCCAACGATTTTTCTAACTGTTAGTGTTACCTTCTACCTAACCATATTTTAACCACGTTAAACTTTAGACGCAGAGTTCGAAGTTTTGGCCGACTGGAAAACTGAGTCTGAGAAGCAACAGACGATGGCTTTCTGTAAAATACCTGGGGCATATCTTGGGGGCTCCCACGGTCTCTATACTGTGTCAGCCCCAACTGCTGCTAGCTGCATAATGCTGTGCACCAGGGAGTCCAACTGCCTTTCCGTAAACTATAATCATGTGACCAAGCTTTGCATCATCAATAATGATATTGATCAAGGCAATGAAGTCGACTTCTCTGTAGACCTCGGCGATGAATTTATGTTCTTTACTGCAAGAGAGTGTGCTGATTAATAGTGAACCTGTGAGTGTTATATACAATGTGCATATACAATGTATATGTAACAAGATTTTTATACAACAATTATGTTTTACAGCTAAATATTAATATTCTTCTTTGCGTCCCAAGTATTTTGCATACCACTGTACTTTTAGCTGCAACAATAATAAGCCTCTGTAAGTTTCTGTCTTAAATAACCATTTTTCAGAAAAAGAAACGTATAATTTGACTATTCAGTGCTTATTGTGTGTAGTGCCTATATCTGATAGAATTTAAAATTTATTAGCAAAGGTATTAACTTTATATGATAATTTTATTTTTTAATGTTTGTGAGACTTTTTAAAATGAGGTAAGCCATGCATGGGCTGACATGAATGCAATGGGATGAGCATTTTGTGCAATTCTTCGTTTAAACACGTCTATCTTTACTACATAAATCTCAGTGATATTTGTTTATCGTACAGATGTCCAGTTGAAGAAATAAAGTTTCAAGAACAAAAAAATCACTAGCTCTTAGCACTAGATTTGAACTCAGAACTTCCACATATCCAGACACACATACTACATACTGCACTACGCGCCTAGTTGACAGCTGCGCACATATTTATGCAGTGTTTGCAAAAATACTAACATAAATGACTCATTACATAACATCATGACACGTCGTAATGCAAAGCTGGCTTCACACTCTTACTATAGTACAGATTTAGACTAGCTTGAGTTATTCAAATTCATCAGGTAACTATTTTAATACCTGTGCAGCGCTGGACCTTCATCTAGCATGTCTATATATATATAAATAAATTTTTGTGTTTGTCCTCCGGATGTCCTGTAATAGTGATAAAGATTTGGGAACAAAAACTCTGCTTGGCACTGCATTTGCACTCAGGAACTTGAATTCTCCTAACAGGCATACTATGCCTCCAATTGGCAATACTTGTTAATAAATGTGCACATACTTATTACATTGACTAAAAAATCCTTCAAGAATTTGAAAAAAATACTATTGGTTACTACTAGCTCAGCTTAGCTTGCTACTAGATGCATTAGAGGTGATTACACAAAGCGTAGCAATTATTAAGCTGGCTTTAGACATGGCTCTTATTATAGTAAATATTTACATTATATTAATTTACTAGCTTAAGTTAATATCTCAAGCTAATAGCTTAAATTACTAGCTTAAGTTACTAGCTTAAGTTACTAGCTTAAGTTATTAGCTCAAGTTATTAACTCCAGTTACTAGCTTAAATTACTAGCTTAAGTTACTAGCTTAAGTTACTAGCTTAAGTTATTAGCTCAAGTTATTAACTCCAGTTACTAGCTTAAATTACTAGCTTAAGTTACTAGCTTAAGTTACTAGCTTAAGTTACTTTTATTACACTAGGTAATTATCTTATTACCTGATCGATGCCCACATTCATCTAGTCCAGCATATATTTCTACAAACAGTGGCTGCAAAAAAGAAGTGATTATTATTTACCAACTGAAACTAGCATTACTCAGTTGTATATTTATTTATATTAAAAAGCATAAAAAAACAACAATTACTGTAAAGTTGCAAACACACTAGGCAATATTTAGTGCGATATTGCGGTGTTTGTCGCTCATTTGCACTAGAACTTGTTCAGCGAGCTCATGCAGGGCAATAACACTAAACATTCTTTATCATAACCTTATACAACAAGATGCATCTCGGTTGATTTATTTTTTCCAGAATGCATTTCTATGGCTGGTAACTTTTTGTATCGATGTTCACCAACGTACAGCAACAACATTTTGCTATTTTGTTACAAATAAAACATCATCAAAAGGAACACTGAAGTGCTCATAGATTTAATAAAAGCACACCCAGTTCTGTATGACGCAACACAAAAATCACAATGAAAAGGCCTATTGAAACAGAACAAAGAACTGTAAATGACGAAGTGAAGAACTACTTTTTATGTCACTGTAAAGAAAAGTACGATAACATTGGTTAACCTCTGAACAGCTGGGTGCATATACATTGTATGCATCATTTACAGTCTTGCATTTATAAGTGTAACTGTTTGGGTACTTATCATTGCAAACTCGTTTCAGCATTACGCTAGATTATATTGAGCTGTACTTGAACCTTCTCCGCCTTTTTATACTTTTGGAATAGAAAAATAAAAGTCATAGTGATCAACCAGTCACAATGTTTGCAACAATTACAGTTGTGTATAAGAGCTATTACTTACTCGGTATCAGACAACTTGTCCACAGAACCCACTTGCAAGTGGCTAGTCAGCGCTGACTTCCACAACAATATTATTTTTAAATACTTGCATACTTTCCTATAAAGTTTGTGTTGCAAACTTTTATATAATTTTATAACTGTAGTAGTAACAGTTTATCTAAAACATTAATATTTTAAAAAAGAATATATATTATATAAAATACTCGTGCTACAAACAGTATTGTTTCAGCTTTTGAAGCCTCATCAGCGCAGCTCAGAGCAGGCAAGGGAGACAAATCCCATTACCAATAAAAATTGATTTCTCTCTTCATGTTATATATATGATATGAAGAGAGAAATTATGAGGTGGTATAAAGTGTCAACCTTTTCTATCAGAAACAGTCATGAAGAGAGTTTGAGATTGTTGACTTGCCACTGCAAAGTTATGTTTAGAACTGGGTGATTTTTTGGAGTTGCTTCCACGTCCATAAAGTTTGATGTAAAACAAAAATTGGTTGTAAAAACAATTTTTTCCCAATCGCTGACACAAAATTGGTGAACAGCAGCAGTTTGGCCATGTTTGCCGACAGTCATTGAAGAAGTACAACATAAAATCAACCACTCATATTGCCCAAAACACAAAAAAAAGAATGAATATCAACGCCGTATTTTGTTGGCTGAAAAAGTGACCCATTCTGTATAGATGGAGTTGGAGTTGGTTTGGTGTAAAGTCTTTGTAAAAACGTATTTTAAATTGAAGCCTAGAAGCCATTCCAACTTTTACTCTCTCAGTGAAGGCACAACTCCAACAGGCGATCCTGCTGTAAATGCACCTTAAATCCACAACATGCCCATCTGTGCTAAGTTGACATTATCTCTCTATTAGCGAACTAACTCGCCATAGATCAGTGTTGACATGATCCAACATTTTTCATGAAAATAATAAGATTTCTTCTTATTGATTTATCTAAACAGACAGATTCGATATATCCTCATGAGTATGGCTTTATAATTTGACTCTAACATCTATTGGTATGTGAAACCAACCAAAATTATTTGCTTTTAATCCAAAACCGAATTACATGTAACGATGTTTAAAAAGCCCTCAACCACTAAAACCTTTACCAGTAATAAAACAGAATATGGTACTGTTCACCTAAAAGTAAGAGAATAATCGACAAAAAATTGAAAAAAAATTAAGGATTTTTATGGTTAGGTTTAAAAAAGTTGAATATGTAATTTTTTTCTAAGTTTTGATACAATGCTACATGTGATGAACCGCTTAAAAAATTTGTACGCTAAAATACGTGTAGACATTGTAAATAATAAACCTATTTGCTGATCATAAAAAAACAGTGTGTAATTAGCTTTCATTTGCATTACAGATGATTGTTTAAAACTTTGTTTTTATATTAAGTTACATACCATCAGCATTAACATGTCAAATTCTTCAGGCAAATATACTTTATGGACCTATTGGAAACACAGGCAGTCTGTAAGTAATATCAACAGAAAGTCTTTAGCTTTCTCTCACATTTTATAAAACATAGACGATTTGAATAGAAGCTGATGGTAGTCTCAGAAATTATGTGAACATGTGAGGGTATCGGTAGTATGCAGTGGTGGACTGCAATTGCAAGAAAGTAAAAAAGAAACTATCGGTAAAGTTTGATAGCTACATGTACAATCTTTCTTGAAGTATCCATGTTTCCTCGATGATGCCTTCAACTTATGGGGCCCACAATCAATGAATATTTGCCAAGAGGACAGCACTAACGTATAGTAAGACAGTGTCAACCAATCTTTTGGCAAATGACTTGAGGAAGAAGTCAACCATAGCAAAGGGTTTATCATTGCTTGTAATGGAGCTTAGGATGCTATTGGCAGGAGTCACACACGCGCACACGCACACACACGCACACACACGCACACACACACACACGCACACACGCACGCACACACACACGCACACACACGCGCACACAATCACGCTCACACACGCGCACGCACACGCGCACATACACGCACACACACGTGCACACACACACGCACACACACGTGCTCACAGCCGCGCACACACACGCGCACACACACGTGCACACACGCACACACACGCACATGTGCACGCGCACACACACGCACACACACACGTGCACACACACACACATGCACACGCACACAAGCACGCGCACATGCATACACGCACATGCACACACACACGCGCATAAATGCACGCACGCGCACACACGCACGTGCACTCACACACGCACGAACGCATGCACATACCCTTGGACGCGCGCATGCACACACGTATGCCTGCACGCACACACACACACACACACACACACGCACGCACGCACGCACGCACGCACGCACGCACGCACGCACGCACACTTACACACACATGAGGCATTGCACATTTTTAAAAAGAGAATGCAGTTTGCTCTCTAAATGTGCTACTGAAGTGATGTGCTCTTCTCTTCAGCTCTCAATTAACCTACAGAGTGTGATCACTTGAACAAACAGGGACCATTATGAAGAGCGGAAGCTGTTAGGCGGTTATTTGTTTCGCGAAAGTGTTGGCAGTGGGTTGGGTGGGCCAAGTGATACAATGGGAATGTTATATTTCATTGAGGTTAGTTGTAGCTATTGTGCCATGGGTGTGTAAAGCCGTGGGTAATAAAGGTTGATGGCAAGGGAGAGGCAGGTGTGTTGCCGTTTCATAACATAATTTTGTTTTGCTAGCAGGTAGAACTAATGGCAGCAGGTAGAACTATTGGCAGCAAAGATTTTTAAAGCGCCGCTGCTGGCAAATGCCTAACTGAATATATATATTTTTTAATGTTTGTGTGTCGTTCCAGCTATAGCTATCAAAATCTTACAATAAAAATTCTGTATCGCAGAAGAATCGATCTCGGACTCTCCGATTCACCAGTCTGACACCTTACTAATTTAGCCCCACAAGCTTGATAGATCCTTAAGTGATACATGTCGCTATACGAGAGCAAGTCTGCAACGACTTTCCGTTACTATGCAGGGTGAAGTCATAATGTCACGAGAAGCTGGTAGCTCTTATTAATAAACGTACTCAAAAGATCCATTGGCAATGTGCCAGGTTAACATAAAATGGCAGGCAACTCTCATTACCTCTCATTGTTTATAAGCTGATTTTCAATACCCGGGAAATGCCGAGTAGCCCAGCTAGTAAATTATAAAGCAGGGGTTCACCAAAAGCCTCTCTTTTATTTAAAGTGTTTTATCTTTAATATTTGTAACCAATTTTCTGTTAAAAACAATTGTTTGGTAAGTCACAGAATATGTAAACATTAAATTACTATATGGAAATTTGTGCTAAAATCATTTAAGTATTTCCAGCTTCAAAACATTTAGCTTGTTTGAATTTAGTTCTCAGTTGTTAAATTGCTTTCAAGTACAATATCCTAGAACTTTATGCAAATCATTAGGTGCATTTTTCTAAACTAATAAAAACTAAAAGTGCTCCTACAAGTTGCTTTAACCAGCATAAATTAATTGAATATTTATAACTGATAGTACTATATTCTACTAATAACACAATTACAGTTAGAAATAAGAAATTTAAGTTGATTTTAGTTAAATTAATGTCAATTGAGTGTGAACACACACGGCTCTTATGTAAATGATAGATTATAGTATTTAAGTCATTGATAGTTAGTTTGAATGCAAACTGTGAAATACATAATATAATGTTATGCAATACAGTATAATATAATGTTATGCAATACAGTATAATATAATGTTATACAATACCGTGTAGTATAATGTTATGCAATGCAGTATAATATAATGTTATGCAATACAGTATAATATAATGTTATGCAATACAGTATAATATAATGTTATGCAATACAATGTAGTATAATGTTATGCAATAAAGTGTAGTATAATGTTATGCAATACAGTATAATATAATGTTATACAATACCGTGTAGTATAATGTTATGCAATGCAGTATAATATAATGTTATGCAATACAGTATAATATAGTGTTATGCAAAACAGTATACTATACTGGTAATACATGGAAGGCATTTGCAACGTAGCACCTGCTTCCATTGCCAGCTATGATGCGAACCTTTGATGCATAAGACACCTTTCATCTTTTGGTTCAACATCTCAGCATTGCAAAAGTTTTTGAGACTGCAAAACCTTCCAAAATACATATGCACCAGTGGTTTGGAATTATCTGCTCAGTGGTGCAGAATGCAGCAAGTAAAGTTTCATACTTGAACTAAAGTTATGAATTAAAGAATAGTGGCCAAAAGCATATAAATTAGATATAAGAGTTGTCCTCTTTTTTCTCCAAAGATCTATTCTACGATCATAGAGATAACTAGCCTATTAGACTTTACTATGGCTATGTTTATGTAGAACATACCATGCACATACCCACGTGTGCTGCAACATTATATTTTATCAAACGTGCGAACTAAATACTATAGCTAATGTAAATTTAGTAAACACTGAATAATGTTTACTAAATTTGTTCAGTAAACACAAGCATAATGTTTTTGTTGTAACTGAAATTCTGAATTTAACTTCTTAGTTTGAATGCTACTGGAATGTTAATCTATACTAAGAAAGCGCATTTTGTTTTGTGTAGGTGCATCTGTTAAACTGTGTAAATGCAGTGTGTTTTACATGATTTGGCCATATTTATCAAGTGTTTAAACGTGTATGTTTTGTACCCTTTACCAAGTCGCTAAAATATTTGATTTCAAATCTCCATCTGTTTTCTGAGAACCGCCATCTCAAACAGCCAGCTGCCGGCTGATTGAAAGTGAATAAAGTTTTGGACATTGCCTGGCTTACTGCTAGTCTATGTTAAAATGCTGCCACAGAGTATAAGTTATATATAAAGAACTATAGTCAGTTTATTCAAAGAATTTATACACCCTGTGCACATATATTATTTATAGATACTACTCATTGGTTTCAAGTTCCACTTACAATCTTTATTTTATGTTCAAACTTGCTATAACTGTTTTGCAACAACCTTTATTTATACGTAACTCGTGGAATTTTAAAAAGAGTTGAACAATTTAATCATTACTTCAAATTGTTAAATGTAATTTTTGAAAATAGCAGAATATTGAGAGTAGACAACTCCAGAAGATTAACTAATGTAGCGAAGAAAGCTTTTCTGAAACTGTCCATGAATGTGATATTTTAGAATATTTTTGTATCTTCTAGTACATCCTTCAATAGCTAGATCTGTCATGAAACCTTCTGTGATGGTTGTGATGGTTGTAATGATTGTAATGGTTGTGATGGTTGTGATACGGTGGCCATACATGGTTTGGTGCATGTGGTTGATAGCAGGGTCTCACTCGCACTTCTAAAATACCCACCGAATTCATTGTTAGCAACGGGAATATACATGATGAGAGCTCTCCAAAATTGGTTTCTATGCTATATTTTGCTTATCATTTGCATAATCTAATGTTTTTCTATAAGGTCCTAGTGTTAATTCACAAAGCTTTTTATGTGCCATAATGAAAAGATAAAAAAATAGTATCTGAAGAATGATTTATTGTTTGAAATGGTTTTGAAAACAATTTTCATGAAATATTTTTATTTGCATTTGAAAAATATATTGGCTATTACAATCCGTGGTACAAAAAATTACTGGAAAAGTGGAAAAACTTGTTTTTTTGCTTGGTGCAATTGAAAACCCTGAAAACTAAATTATTTGCTAGCATACTAGTTGCAGCTAAGCCTACATAAAATTATCTTTACGTGAGACAATTCATTGGTTACCATAGAAACATATAAACATGTATAAATTATGATTGTAAAACATTCATGAAACATCACTGTTCAAATGGTATATAGTTTTTTTTATAATATCTTGCCAAAGATGCCATAAAATATATCTACACAAAGCAATTTTTCAACCTTAAATGTTCTTTGCTTAATTTGTGCTGAGAATATTCAAGATGTGCAAACTTTCTCACAAAATTGCTTTTCATCTTTTAGTTTCAGTGTAACAGCCATATCTAATCTTTACCTGGGATATCGATGTTAAAGTCATAGCTCACAAGATCTCTGGAAAAATTGCTATTGTAGGGCAAGACACCAAGCTCATAGCCATTTCTAACCCTTATCAAAGCCACAAAGAGATCTGCAATAACAACAAACAGTATTGCTAATGAGAGGACCACACAGGTAGTTTTAACACAAAGTAGCAATAATGAAACTGATGAATAAGGCCAAATTTGAGATTTTTAAAGTAATCATTTTGATCACAACATACTTGTGTATTCTGACTGCTTTGTTTTGAAAAAGAATTGTATATAATTCAAGTTATTTAAAACTAATTATAAATATATTTATTTAGTTAATTTTTCTGCGAAATCTTTTATATAAACAGATAGCCTTAAAGCTGTCCTCAAAATTCCCTAGAAATAGTTTCTTGTAATAAGTAGCTTTTGAATAGCAAATGAGCAAGAGGTTTGACTGACCATGAAATAAAAACATAAGCCAGTGCACTAAATACTTAAAACAGATAATTCTGTTTGTTTGGTGTCTTCACAATAAGTTGATATAAATATCAACTTTGTATTATGCGTGTACAGTATATGCAAAGAACAAATTACATTTGAGATAAAACATGCTTTCAAAAGAATTATATAGAAGATGTTGACAACATTTTGAAATGTTTAGTAGATGAGACAGAAAATAAAAGTAAATATTCTTCAAGTCTTTCTGTAGATCTTGAAATAGCTATACAGACAACTCAAATGGATTTAGACCTAAAGTTATTTCACTCAAAGAGTTTTTATCTTTTTGAAAGGTAACTAGTCAAGTTGTCTAGTCAATCTGTATATATTACTTGGACCAGACTTGAAGCTGAAGCTACAGATAATGCTGGAGTCTTCCTGTCAAATCAATAAAACAATAAAATAAAACAATAAAATAAAATAATAAAATAATATAATAAAATAAAAGCAATAAGTTTACTAACAACTGTGCTTACAAATAAGCTATGTAAAACTTGTTGGTAAGCCTACTTGTTAGATGTTAGACATGTTTCTCACCCATACTTACTCGGGTTAATCACGGTTGCCAGTCGATAAGTACCATCTCGCTGACGTAAAACCTCAAAGTACCTCTCATCTATAGTTTCCTCATTGGCGGTATTAGGCAGCAACAAGCGTGAATATCTCTCACGACTTTCTCTCTTGTCATCAACCTGAGATTAATAAAGATATCTTTTGTTTATTTGAGTATTTCTAGTAATTAGTAAGATTTACTAATGGAGTAGAAAATATAAAGCTTTCTTTACAGTAATGCAAAGAGCAGCAACTCACAAGTCCAAATTTGATTTTTTTAGCTATTTTATGATTCTGTTTAAACTGGCATTGCAACTTTACATTAACTTTTTTTCAAGGATAATTTTAATTTAATTTAATTTTAGGATTTAATTTAGCCTTGCTTTTCTGCTCAGCTTCACAGTAAGAGCTGACATGAGAGGGTAATTCCTACATATTCGGGCACAGATTCACGTTATTGTTACAAATGCCTAAATGAATTTAGAATGGTAAAACTTTTAGATAGATAGGTGAATTAGCCATATTACGGAAGCAATCGTTATGTGACAAAATTCTGCTATAGTATTATACCAAAACTAATTTTACCAAGATTTTTAGATCAGCATCTTATTTTCTGTATTGATGACTTCTAGCTTACCCTCAACTCGACTCTGCTGAACGACATTCCAAAGGATGGAGACTGGGTATCATTTTGGGCTGGAAGGGCTACTTGACCTTCGTCTGTCACTCGCACTTGCAAAAACTCTCTTTCCTTCAATCAATACAGTTTAACATTTTCGTAATTGTCCCCTTACAATCGGGTTTTGTTATAAACCAAACTTGAAACATCTTTTTGCTCAAACGAAAAAGTTGTACAAGCTTTTTAATACTATTTACTATAATAAGAGCTGTGCTTGTCTGTCTCAAGCTGCACTTACAGGTTGAGAAAAATCATTTTGAATGAAACTTAAACTCATAACTTCTCGCTTCATAGACCATCTCTCCACCAACTACACCAATCGACCACTATCTACCACCGTGCGATGGTTGTGCAAATTGTGACCCAATGTGCTTTATTGCCCAACCTGATGATTTCTCTAAGCACACCAGACTGTCAGTGAACAAATAAACTATAAAATCTTTAGACAATTACATCAGAGCCAGAAAATGAATTCTGTTGAAGAGCTATCCTGCGGTGGTACATTTCTTGTCAACTTTGTTAAAAACTTTGGTATAATATAGATACTTCTACAATTCTAATCATTTTGTAATCTTGTTTGATACTTTGGCACTGAAGGAATGATATAGGTGATAGTTATAGTGCTTTATAAGGCACTGCTTCATACAGAACTCGAAACTCATGAAGCTCAGCTTATTAGACTGAAACTCTAACCAACTGCGCTAATCGACTGTCCTGTGGATTAGCAGAATAATATATATCGAGACATATATTATGCACATCTGGATATATATTATATACATCTGAATGTATGTTATATATATCTGAATATATATTATATATAAATTCAGATATATATATAATGTATTTATCTGAATATATTATTTATCCAGATATATATTATATATATCTGGATATATAATATGTATCCAGATATATATTATATATTCAGATATATTTTATATTATATATTCAGATATATAATATACATATATCCAGATATACAGAATATATATCTAGATATATATTACATATCCAGGTATACAAAATATATATCTGGATATATCCATATGCATATTTTATATATCTATGGATATCTATGGATATATATCTATGGATATCTATGGATATATATTATGGATATATATATATATACAGATATATATTATATATATTCAGATATATATATAATATATATATATCTGAACATATATAATATATGTTGATATATCTGGATATATATAATATATATCTGAATATATATTATATGTATCCAGATATATAATACATATTCAGACAAATATTATGAATAAATATCCGGATATATTCATAAAATATATCTGAATATATATTATATATCTGGATACATGTAATATATAACCAGATATATATTATATATATCTGGATATATATTAAATATGCGTACTAGTAATAAATAAAAACACAACTTTTCAAAACTGTAGAATAATGCCTTGATCTCGAACAGAAAACTTCTGTTATTTCTTTTCTTCTGTTAAAATGCGAGTGAACTTGTTATTTAAATTTTATATGTTAGATTTTCTACTTACTGACATCGTATTTCGTCCTTGGGTTGAACTCAGTAAAACTGCGGTACCTTGAATGACCCGACCTTGAGAATTGAGACGTTTGCAAAAACCAAACACTTCCACTATGAACTCGAATGCTAAAACAGAACAAACCTGAAAAAGTTTTGTGCACACTGACATACCTTTTAGACATTTTCATGCTTTAAATCTCCTTACACATACACTATAGATTATATTGATCCGTAATATGTTATGTTGGACTATATTTTATTAGATTATACTACATTTTGGTGTTTTCAATTACCTTATATCATATTGTATTATGTAGTATTATTCATATTATATAAAGTTTATAAGGAAATAAATGGATGTTTTGTATAAAATTGCTTAAGAAAAAGGCAAAAAAGTATTCTATTGTTCTTACACATTTTGTCTTTCCTAACCTTGGTACTTATACAGTGCATTTTAGACACTAATTTTCAAAGTTATTTTTGTAATTGTAAGAATTTTCAAGCTGATAATGACTATTTGCTCATCTTGGAAATATACTATGATGGAAGCACCACTATCTATCTTATATCCTCCAAGTACACATACCAGCGATTACATGTACACATTTCATAACTTATATTGACATATAACAACACTTAAATGTACATACATGAGTACTTACATGTACATATATCAGTACTTACATATATATATATATATATATATATATATATATATATATATGAAAAAATATTATGAAGAAAGTAAACTTTTAGTAATTGCGCTACAAATTTGTTTCGTGCGATGCACTCATCAGACGCGGTTGTACTAAAAACAATATATATATATATTTATATATATATATGTGCTGATATATATATATATATATTTATATATATATATATCAGCACTTACTTGTACATATATCGGTACTTACATGTACATATATATATATCATTACTAACATGTACATGTACCAGCACTTCCATGTATGTATATCAGCACCCACATGTACACACATCGGTCCTTACATGTATATATATCAACAGTTACATGTATATATATCAGTACTTGCATGTATATATATCAGTACTTACATGTATATATATATCATTACTTTACTTATTTAGAATATTATTTATTTAGCATAACTATTGCTAACTAATTTATTTAATAAAGCATTTTGTAGTATTTTTTAGCTAAATGAACTTAATGTTGTATCTGGGGATCTGAGCAGTTGAAACTGTATTGCTGGTTTGATCAATAATCAATTAACGGTTGAATTGCACCAACAAAGGCCATTTTCGGAATGAGCCCGACACTGCTGATGTTGGATTGCTCTAGACTACTAGACTACCATGCTCCATGTTTTTTATATGAGAATACTACATGAATGCCTGGTGTTGCACTAGTAATAAAATAATTACCCAATGAATTTGAGTAACTTACCTCATAAGCTAGTAGTCTAAATCTTTACTAAAACAATAGTCATGTTTGAAGCCAGCTAAATAATCGTTAAGTTATGTGTAATGTTCAGCTGTGCTAGCTAACAACCTGGAGTGTTAGTATTTTAGCCATTGTAACTAATGTATTCACAATAATTCATCAATAAATTCAGTTGAATGATTGTAGGGTAGTAGTTGAGATTGCTAATCTTCAGACCTGGACGTACTCAGGGAACCAAATCCTCTGCTAAGCGGATTTTTCATTACTAGAATTAATCGCTTCGGCTGGACATAGGAATGGCCAACAAAAAACAACGCTGAGATTTATATATATAGACTAACAAAATAATATCACCTGATAGAATTAGCCAATAATATCACCGATAGAATTAGCCATTATAAAAGCATTTACAAACCTTGTTCACCAGGCATGAGACGTCTTGCACCAAGCTGTCCTCTACCATCCACTTGCATGTCTCGTCCTGTGAAACAAGTATATTCTTTAAAATGAAGCATATATAGAGCAGCAGCATACAATAAAGACTAAATAAAGAGATATAAAATATATTAGGTGCTATATGTGCTATCAGACAATACAAATAAAAATTGACCTATTTAGCTGGCAACAAAAAATTCTGAAGTGATATTTTTTAACTAAACACAGGAAGGATTTTCAAAGGTTTGTTCTTTTGTAATAAAATGAAAAGACATAGATTTAAGTAAATTAAAAACCCAAATAAAACTGAAAAGGAATCAATTTACAGTTTTGCAGTTTGCAAACTTTGGTCGTAAAAATATACATAATTATAACTGTATGGTTCATAATGACATATAAATAAAACACTTTACCCATTGAACAACTTGATGCACTAATACCTTCTTTTTATGCTTTCTTAAACTGCTCATTTCTTGATAGTAATATCCAGATAATTTCTAAGAGTGAAAATCGGTCTTTGCATCATAGTTAAATAGAGTGGTTGAGTGGTAACAACCACTCACTATGTTTATCTGAATAATAAATTCCACTTTTTAATTGTGCAAGCATAAAAGCGTGCGTGTGTGTATCCGTGTGTGCAGGTGTGAGTGAGCGTCTGCATGTGTGCGTGCATGAATGTAGGTGCATGTGTATGTGCGTGCGTGTGTGTGCATCTGCTAATCACATGACACAACAAATCAATTAGAACAAGCGTTGAATAAAATATCTTGCAATACAATGTTTTTCTTTAAATAACTTTAACCTCTTCTTTTTAAAGCAGAATTGAAGCATCTTCCAAGTACCTGTGAAACCTGCCAGTATGTTAAATCTGCTACCAGTAAATTATGCTTACCATCTTTTTGGGCAGTTACAGTAGTTCTGTGTGGGTCAATGTCATTAGGAGATGAGAACCTTTTGGAAAGAGAAGGCAAAACTTGCCAGAATTTTCCAACTCGATTGAAAATCAAATTCCTGTCAGAGCTGTCTAAATACTGAGAAGATCCTGACTCTAAAAATTAGAAAATATAAAAAAGTTATTATTCATGGTTGGTCCAATAAACTGTTTCGATTTTTTCAAAATTGAAGTTACAACTTTTTCTGTTTTCTCACTAGTTTTAGCTTGCTAAAAAATTTTTCTCGCATATTTAAA
Source organism: Watersipora subatra (assembly GCF_963576615.1). Lineage (NCBI taxonomy): Eukaryota > Metazoa > Bryozoa > Gymnolaemata > Cheilostomatida > Watersiporidae > Watersipora > Watersipora subatra. The sequence continues at coordinate 41,003,994 of NC_088718.1, read as the reverse complement.
CCATAAAATCAATATGTATTACTAATAACATATTAGAAAGCAAAATCATCAACAAGTTTGAAAAAAATAAATTCATGAGCTAGTTTACAGTAGCTGAAAAACCAAAATGTACTAACAGAAAAATTCATTTTTAAAGATGGACTTGCACAAAATTTTAGTAGACTTTATCAGAATGTATCGGCATTTTTTTATCATTTGTGATTGTTTTTTTGTTTGGGGCGATTAGACTGCCATGATGTATCAAGATTAAAATTGACCAAACTTGTTCGCTGTTGAACCATTCAGATCAAGCGGAAATGTGATTATGAAGTGTATAAGTGGAAAGAGACTGACAGAATAGGGATGCGGGATGCTGCAACTTGAATGCAATAGCTGATATCAACTATAGCAATAGTAGCAACAAGTGACATCATTTCACATGTATTTTTTTTCTGAGCTTTTACCCATGATCAAGTTTTTTCGATTTTAATCTTGAAACATCCTGCCAGTCAGATCACCTCAAACATTATCAACTGCAAATGATAGACAAATACTGATACTTTCTGATAAAATCTACTAAAACTTTTGTGCAAGTTCATCTTTAATGGATTCTGGGAAGTTTCCCATAATGCTTTCTGACAAATACATGATTATAATGCTATGTGACAACTTTAAACTTATCCTAAATAAATAAGGATAGCTCGATAGTATTCCATTCTTGAAGGGAGCGGACGACCCTAAACATAAAAGAAGCTGTGACTATGTTGAACACACTTACTGAGCTTTCCAGAGGCTTCATTGAATGATTCCGAAAATTTGAAGAGAGCTGGATGGTTGTAGCAAGGTTTTTGTACAGGTGCTGACTACAAAATCAGTCGAGGTCCCATTAGTTGTTGTTTTAGGGTAGAAAATTGTAAACCATATACATATGTATCTATATACTGTATAAGTCTAAGTGTTTGTCTGTCATCTGTATGTCTAGTTGTAGTGATAAAGTTTTAGGAACAAAAAAACACTTCGCACTAACAGTGAACTTGGAAACTAAGGTTTTGCAGACAGATATTATACTATCTACTATAAAACACGGCCTACTTGCCATACTATGGCGTATCTGTGCACATACTTATCGCACCTGTTAATCTTTAATAACAATTGGTTAAAATACATGTTGTTATAAATACATATATATATATACATATATATATATATATATATATATATATATATATATATATATATAACAGCATATATTTAAACTTGCATAAACTGATTTGTATTTAACATTTAACACCATTTGCAATTCTAAGCTTCAAACTACAAATAGTGAGAGAAGTGTTTTGTGTAGTTGAAATAAACTAAGAGAGAAAATAAAAACAACTGTAAAAGTTTTCAAACTCGTCAAACAACTGTAACTTTCAAACTTCATATCATGAGAAAAATGTTTTGTGCAAGTCAAATAAATTGAAAAAAATAAAACAACTATAAAAGGGTTTAAGTGTAAATGTGAAATAATTAGTAAATATTAGCTAAATTACATTATAAGTCTGTTTTGCTATGGTTGCAATAAAATATAATTTAGTAATGGTACAATTAATACCGGTGAGGAGAAAAATTAAAATCATATAATTGTATACTAAATAATATTTGATAAAGCACAGATATGTGCAAAACTATTTCAAAGTGTTGAGAGGTGAATTATTAGCTCAGGTGTCGCCTCAGGTTCGAATCCTACATGAAGGGCCCTTTTCTCCAATCTCTAACTATTGCTTCAGACAAACAGATAGACAACTAAGCTATACACATATTAATCACTGTCAGCGGTGAACAGTCTGTTTAATTTGTTTATGCGATGTCTAACTATGCTATGCAGTCATTGCCTAAGGGTCTAAATCGCTTGCGTGCTAACAATAGGTTGGGTTTCAATTTTCAAAAAGGTCACTAGTGGTGACATGAATGGCATCCAACCTTAAATTGCTCTCTGCAAGTTGGCATGTCTCTAGTTGTCAAGGTTCCCTTCCCACTGAACTCAGACATGTTCAGCCAAAATAACAGAGTTATTGTATGTGCAACTTGGCTCATTAAAAATTCGCACAGCCTCTGATTGCAGTAAGCCAGGCAGACATTATACTCTACTTCAAGGAATTGCTCACACAGTTATGCTGGTCCAAAACCATGAAGTAAGCTATAATCCTTGTTTAACCACAGTTTCATTTTGAAGGAGTAGACAACTCATTTGTTAGTTTCTAAGATTTGCAAAGTTGCAATTGATAAGCATTTTCTAGTGCACAGAACTTACCGAAAGAAAGCCTGATCGAAAATTACCCAGTGAATTTTTGTTTATTTCCGTTGATATGAATGTGCCTCTGCCATTTCCACATTCATAAAACTTGGTCAGAAATGCATCTACAGGTATAAAAACAAGAATTTGCTAGCATTTGAATATTAGAAATATGTAAATACCTAAATGGTAACAAACTTATTAAAAGGCATTTCCTTAACCAAAGTGAAATGTTTTGGAGTTATCAGTGCTTGTTGTCCGCACTGATTAATATCTTTTAAGATGATACAGTAGAAGCATTACTGGTGTTTTTGTTTTTATACCCTTAACAACAATAATATGTCAAAATAACAAACTACAGAAAAAGCATCGCAAGTTTTTTGCAAGTAACTTTTGTAAGTCAACTTTGCATTTTGAGATGTAAAATGAAAACAACAAATGTGCGACTTTCAAACCAAATTAATTTTTACTATGATATTGATATTATGATATTTTAAACATTAAATAACTATATAATAGCTTAATAATTTTGGGCTTGATCTGCCCAAAACTAAATCCAAGCATAAAGGTCATCAAAGAAGTATTTAACATCTGTTCTAGATCAGAATTCAGCCTCAGTAATAACGATTCATTTCTTATTTATCAAGAGAGAACTTTAACCATTTCTTTTAAATATAATGCTGAAATGATAGATTTCTTTATTAAAGTGTTTTACTATATTTTTAAAAATGAGTTTTGCAAAACTTTTGAAACTGCTTTAGCAAATGAAATTTATTTTACAAAAAATATCACTTGCAACACGAAAAAGTTTATGTGTCGCCCAAGTATAACATAAATATGAATCAACGTAGCACTAACTAGAGCCACTAAATTTATATGCATATTAGCAGATATATATACATATCTTTATAGGGGTTTTTATTTAAGTATAAAAAGTCTCTACAGTTTTTAGACCTCACAAAAAGATTCGCAGTAAAAACAGTGCAGGATGAATAGTTACTCAAAAGATTTCGAAGTGCAACAAAAACCAAATTGCAATTGATATTTCTGTTTCATGAATTTTTTGTCCGAGCGTAAACATCTGGTATGTTGCTTCAAAGATTTAGATATTTTATTAGCTTTATTTTGGATTAGCAGTAAGCCTAGCGATGCACAGGATTTATTTTACATTCAATTATAAAGCCCGCAAGTGGGTGCTTAAGAGGCTAATTCTTAAGAAGAATATTTAGTTTTGAACCCAAATAATTTTGTGATCTGGGCGAAGGTACAGAGCACATGTGTGTAAAGTTTGGATAAAATCGGACAAAAAATTTAGAAACGCATAAAATTTACACGGACTAACAGCCACACACACACACACGCACACACACACACGCATGCACACACACGCATGCACACACACGCATGCGTGTGCACACACATGCATGCACACAAACACACACATACACACATGCACACATGCACACACGCACACACGAATGGGCACACACACACATGTGCACGCACACATACACACACATGCGTGCACACGCGCACGCACACACATACACATGCACATACACAATGAAAAAGTGAGATTTGCTAACATATATAAGACTTACAATCCAAATGATTTTGTTGACTGTATGGGAGCAAGTCAAATGTAGAGCCTTGTATATGGATATCTCTTGAAGTTGTTCCCACTGAATCTATCCAGTAGTTGTAAGTCTGGTATTTCTGTAGCTTACATTCACATGCTGAAACGGTGTTATACCAGCAATATATATGCCCTAACTTTGGTAAACAGTAACAAAGAAAGAGAGAACGATTGTGTATTTAACAAATAGTAATATTATATACATTATATTACTACTATTATTATATATCTACGATCAAATATATTATTAATATGTATATTATGTTACAACATATCATTAAATTACCGCAAAATATTCATACTGTTTGTCCTTGGAATAGACGATTCTCGCTTTCAGATGTTGTGTAACAATTTCAGAATATTTTGCATTCAAAACAAATGTTTATACCTTAACATATGAATCTAAAACTTGGCTTCAGTACATTGTCAAGTAAACTTGTATCTCTTTTCTCAAAAGCTGTTAATTTACACAAATAAATGCAGTAGCTGACACCTATACTTGGTAAGCGTTCATTTGCTAACTCGACTGGTTAAGAAACTACTAACAGTGAAGAATGTGCAAAAAATGCTAAAATGTCAAACGCAGGCAGAGGTGCCAACACTTATGACCATGACTGTATATAATATAAATGAAAAAATCTAAAAGAGTTTCAGACTAATTTTCTCTTTCTAAGCCACTTAAAAACTTTGCAGACTCTTTTGCTAAATTCTACCAGAAAAACACAAAATATTTTATGAACAAAGTAGCTGAGAACAAAACTAGAGGAATAAAATATCTTACATTCTATATTTTCATTGTTTTATTTGAGCGTAAACTGTTCCTATTTTAGTACAACATTCTGAATAATCTTTGCTTAGCTATATATGTATTCCTCAAAAGTTGGTTGGTATGTGTGTCGTTGTAGCTATAGCTATTAAAATCTTGGAATAAAGAATCTGTATCACAGAAGGTTTGATCTGAGACCCTTTGGTTTGCCAGTAAGTGTCACCACTATTACTAACAATACCACTGCTGTTACTGCTGTTACTCTATTAATAAAACTACTACTTATGATATTGCTACTACATGTAGTACTGCTACTACTGCTACTAATACTACTACTACTACTATTTCTGCTACTACTATTACTACTACTGCTGTTATAACTGCTCCTATTATTAATGCTGCTGGTACCACCACCACTACTACTACTACTACTACTACTACTACTACTACTACTACTACTATATTACCGGTGGTACTACCTGCTGGTACCACTACTACTACTATACTACTCCTGCTATACTACTGGTATACTACTCCTGAGACTACTACTATTACTACTGCTACTACTACCGCTCCTATTATTAATACTACCGGTACCACTACTACTGCTACCGGGACTACTACCGGTACCACCACTACTACTACTACTGGTACCGGGACTACTATGACTACTAGCTGTATTAGTGTAAGTAAAGACCTGTATTAAGTCTGATGAAACTTGCCATAGTACTATTCTAGCTGTAAATAAACATCTCTTCAGTGAAAGAGCATTTCCTTTTGCTAGAGGTAAAATTTGAAACATTTTTCTAGAAATTTAGCTAGATGAGCAATTTTTCTTCTAAAGTCATACACTTCAGGAGTCAGTACACTTCAGGAGTCAGTACAATGAGTCAGACACAGAATACTTATAGAACGCCAGTATGACACTCAAACAATAAATACAATGTAAGCCTCTTAATAAATAAGTTGGCGTACCCAAAACAAGTACTAAATACATGTAAGTAGAATAGCTTATATGTTATAAAGAATAGGTTTGACTTACCTTCTCCTCTATGGATGGTGAGAGCAGCAAGTAAAACGATCAAACATACTGTACTTCCCCAAAGATACTTCATCTTGCTTCTTTAACTGTCAAAGGTTTGATGTTAAACTAAACTGGTCTAGATTTTATAGGAAGGGTGAGATGACTCATTCACGGATAAACATGGTGATAAAATAAATGGATATAATTAATGGCTATTTTTAACATCCTGATACATCTGATACAACTGCAGTTAATAGTTTATTTTTAGTCAAACAGAAGTAATTAATCATTCTTCTAAAGTGAGGATGAAAAAAATTAGAGATAGACAAACTAACGAGTTGACTGCTTACAAAATGCATCACCATTGACGACATCATTTTTACAACAATAAAAGCCGTGTCTCGCCATCTGTCCTAAACCACAGTAGGAGGTTGAAAAAAAGTGCACTGCGCAGGATTTGAACTCTCAATATCAGACTTGCTAGGCCAACACTCTAACACTGCACCAATCAGCCACTTCTGGAAGTTTGGGTAAAATAGTGTGTCCGCTGATTCTCTATGCTTTATTGGCACAGCCGACATCTTTCTAGCGTCCAGATATAGCGATAAAGTTGTAGCAATGCAAATCCCTTTTGGACTAGGTTTGAACTTGTGACATTCAAACCACAAGTTTACTAATAAACGCCGGTAACCACTAGACTAAGCTATTCTCAACATACTGAAATCTATATCTATCCTTACCGCAATTGCACACACTACACATGTACTTTTTATTATTAATTAATATTACCTTTTTGCGTTTGTTTTTCTTTAGAAACTTTTTTAAAAGATTTTTATTTAATTTACTTGAACTGTACAAAGTGCTTTTCTCATGATATGAAGTTTAAAAGTTAGAATAGTAACCTTTGCTCCATGCTAAATAAAATCAATTTTCTGTTCAAGAAATTTTCCATTACCCAGGCAAAGCCGGGCATTCAGTAGTATCAGAATATACAGAGTCATTCTCTAGTGCTTTATAGCAGAGTAGAATAGTTGGTTAGGGCTTGATTTCCGCAAAGACCACAGGTTATGATAAAAAAGGGCATTTGACATTTGCTCAATTGCTTCATCCGTGTCACCAGCATTGCAAGTTCGTCTGCATGAGATACTCTAAAGTTGTATTTTTAAAAAGTTTTATTTCTACCGTTAGTGGAAATGGGACAATGAAGTTGAAATAACTTTGCTTTACTCTTGGCCAATTTAATTCAACTGTCACTTTTATCTAAATATTTAAAATGTCTCAGGAAGAAAACCCTTGTTTTTGTAGCAAAATTATATGCTAACTATAAACTAGTAGAGAAAATAACACTTAAAGTTAAGCGTAAGTTAATCTATTTTTATAATCCATTGGTATTAACACTCTGCAATTTAAATATGTATATATTTATATAAATAAATATATTTATATATAGTGATATATACATAATTGCTAGAAACACAACTTTTGTAAAGAATAATAAAAAAGAGTATTTAATACATTAGGTGTAGAGTGAATTATAGTATAATGTAAAATATAACGAGCATTCATATAATCTTAATATAAGATTATATATACATGTGTAATGTATTATACATAATTACATACTATATATACATATAATATGTATATTTATAATTATACCATGTACTTAGGTATATTGTAACAAATGTCATATATATATTATATATATTATATGTATATATATTATACGTATAGTATATGTATATATATATTATACATATATTATATGTATATATATTACACATATATTATGTACATATAAATGTTATATGTATATTATGTATATATATATATGTTATACGTATATTGTGTATATACATGTATATATATATATGTTCGCCTATTTCAATAATCTATATATGTATATGTGATAGATATGTTGCATATATATATATATATATATACATGTATATATATAAGTACTTGCTCGTGATGGTCAAACATTGTAGTGAATAGAACAATTAACCACAAAGAATGATTCAATTATAGTTCTGCTTTAGAGTGAACACCTACAGGCATGTGACATAGCAATAAAAACAAGGAAAAACAGATTACGAAATCTCTAATTAAATTTAGTGTCACATAGGTCCATGCCAAAACTCAACCCACATTTATAACCTCTCTTTGATAAACCAAGTTATTTTTTCTTCGACAGAAAGTTCAAGAAGCCAGCACCAAACAACTAGAAAAGGCGAAAATATGTTCATACAAGCATTACCAGTCCAAAATGTTTTAACATAAATATATGTATATAGCTAAAGCTCGAAAGTGTTGAAATGGATTTATCAAAATTTGATAATTTTACTAAAATAATAACATATTAACATTCAACAGTACTGTTCTTAAATAATGGGATTACTCTTCAACTGAATTTACCAAGCTTAACAGCATAAAAGATTTCACTAACACGAGTGGAAAAAAGAAAGAAAACTGTATTATTTCAGTTGATATGATTATCTTTGACTTTCAAAGTCTTACTAGAAATCTCATCAGCTAACCATATTAAATTTTAAACCAGATAAAAGAATATGCTCTCTTTTTGCTAATTTGCAGATTTGAGGTGGTGTTAATATGAGAACATGTCACAAAGTGCTGTCAAAGTCTAAAGCACAATTGTGCATTGAACAGCAGAGGTGTCACATTGTTTAAAAACAGCACTGTATTATTAGCATCAGAAACCAAAAGGTTTTCTATACACCGATTGGCTGCTAGCAACTTTGAGTTAACTTTTATGGAAGTGCCAAAGAAACTTCAACTAAACATTTTCAAGTTATGGAGGAGTTGTCTACTCCTTGCTTGATTAAACCACACTTTTCCTTATAATTACTAGAAATTCCCCTGTTACACAGCCCACAACCAAAGTGATATTGGAAAAGAAAAGGTACTGAAGGTTGAGAAATGCAATATTAGCAGTCAAATGGCACTTAACTGCAGTGCAATAGGATAACTGTAATGGTAGCTGTAATGTACTGGGCGTGGGTGTTATTATGTACAACAAACATCAATAATGAAAGGAAAGGATTATATGTTTATATCTCTCTCCCTGCAATAGGAGAAATGCAATATTAGAAATAAAATGCACTGATATTATTAGAATAACCAATATTATTAATATAGTAATGCAGTAATAATAGAAAACCAATGCACAATTTTGTTTACATTTCAAAACTTCATAGCTAACAATATCAAGAAATTGTGATATTTATATAGATTTTTAGAAAATCTATTTAACAAAAATTTTGAGAAAAAATAATAACAGTAACATACTGCCCATCATCGATGTTGTTAGTGTAATTATAACACTTCAATAGTCATCCAAACTTATAATTAAATATTGTAATAATTTCATGAGAATCATTAAAAAAATATCTTCGTCATTTCCTTTACTTTCACTGCATTGGACATCAGTTAGAATACCAAAGTACTCAAAAGGGTCCAAAATGTCAGTTACTTTGAAATCGGCAAAAAAAATGATTATATTTCAGTACTCCTACGCTAATTACAGAAACCTTCGGCAATTCGACAATGCTATAGACTGGTAAAATGTGCACGTTATTTTTTTGTGAAATGTGCATGACCTAATGGTTCTATTCTCTGTCGCTCGGCATTTCAATTGCCGATCTTAATTTTGATAAAAGTAAGGTTTGGCAACTTTTAATAACGATTTTCGGCCAAATCAATCTGTCTATTTGTGTATAATCCGTTCAGGTGGATAAGTTTTAAGATACTGTCGACACTTTTCAAAAACTTGGTAATATATTTGAATAGGTTTATATGTGTTTTGTATTGTTATTATACTTAAACGACTCCACAGAAAAATTGTTAAATTTGTTGATGAGATTTCGGTACAAGGGTTTGCGACGTTGTTGATGAATAATTTTCGTGAGTTGTGTGCACATGCATTTATCATAAAACTCTCAAACATTCGCTCCGCTCGTGTTTGGTCATGGGATAACAAATACAAACTACATGATTATTCGTAGTATCTTTAGAGAATTTTTCAAAGTTTTTTGTCATCAACTGCTGCTAGTTAGAATTTAAAGTTACACGAAATGTTCTAGAGAACAAACTAGCATAAATCTTTTAAGATAGGAATAACGTTTTGGCTATGCTTTGCTTTAAAACGGTACTAGAATTACTATGTAACTAACAAAGTCATTTCTTGTATCAAACTGTGTTGAATTGCCTCTTACTTTTACAACCCAGCAGAGAACAAAAAACCTTTAGAGTTGTTGTCCCTCAATCTGTAATGAAAGTTTTTAAATCTAACAATCAACCAATCAACACCATGCACAGGTTGTATACTTACAGTACTACCTATATACCCTGTGCAGTCTACATACTTAGTTTAACACAAGATATGTTAATAACCCCAATAAAGTTGATGCTAAACATGGCTCGCAATAAAAAACATTTATTAATTATTTATAGAAGCGCACATTCATTAACACAAGCTGGATTGCGATTGAATTTTAAAAATAAATAATAAAAATTTTTTTAAACAGATTTAATTTTAAATTTATTATGTTGTCCTTAATGACCAAAATTTGTTTTAAAGTTAAAAATGAACTTACATCCAATTTTTGTAGATTTTATCAAAAAGTATCGGTTTTTTTTATCATTAGCGATTGCTTCTGATGTTTGAGACTATCTGATTGCCAGGATGTTTCAAGATTCAAATCGATAAAACCTGATTGCAATTAAAGTGCTCAGATCAGTTGAAAGTGTGATTATGACCTCTATAAATGCAAAGAGACTGACATAATAGAGACACGTAACACTGCAACTTGAACTTAATAGCTGATATCAACTATAGCAATAATAACAGCCATGATAGTTTTCTTATGAGCTTTTCAATCGCGATCAAGTTTCATCAATTTTAATCTTGAAACATCCTGGCAATCAGATCACTTCCTTTACAAACATCCTTTACAATTGCAAAGAGACAGACAGAATAGCCTTGTAACACTGCAACTTGAACGCAACAGCCAATGTCAACTATTGCAATGATAGAAACTGGCGATGTCATTTATTGAGTACTTTTTTGAGTGTTTTAATCGTAATAAAGTTTTATAGATTTTAATTTTGAAACTTCATAACAATTAAACAGCCTCAAGCAACAGAAACAATTGCAAATTATAGAAAAATAATGATATTTTCTGATGAAACCTACAAAGGTTTTGTGTAATCTTATTTTGAATACAATGTCACCATCGCAGTATGAATAAAATGCAAAATGTAAGCAACTGAGAAGAAGAACATGTATATCCATTCTCAACCACATTAATGGATACAGCTGACTTCTGGAATACTCTAAGAAACTCAAACATATAAAACCATAAACTATAACTTGACCTACAATACAAGCAAAAATAGATTTATAGTATCTAAAATAGCACTTGCCCGAAGCATCATGCCTAAATAGTGAAACATATTTTAACCAGCATTTGTTGGCAGCACCTTTGTTTGTTTGTCTCTTTTCATTTATAATATAACTACAAAAAATAATATGAAGAGTGTTTCTTACAGTATAAAAGAACAAGAGAAATAGAAAAAAAGTCACTCCAGGGAAGGTGATGAGGTTCCTGTGCGCAATAGCAAGGCTAATCAAGGCGCGGAACCTGAAAGTAGAGTCAGCAGAAGTCTGTCTAGTTAGTTTAGTCTAGTCTGGTTGTCTGAGGTAGCGCTTCAGTTCATTTTTGAAAGAATTAGCATTTACAATTTTACGCAGTGTAACCGGTAGTAGATTCCACAGCAATGGCTCTTGATAATTCTAACGACATTGACCAGCTTTTGATTTAAACAATGGTATTTTTAGGTTTATGTGTGTTTGACGAGTAGTTAACTGTGTTATTGTCCTGTTTTGGTTTGTTTCATAAAATTTATTGTGGGCTTTTATCAGTACTTTGTATTTTTATAACTTTTTAATAGTTAAAATTCTATTTAGGTTGAATAGCGAATTAGCAAAAAATCATAAACTTTCTTATTAATTATTCTGAGTAAACGATTTTGAAAAACCTTAATTTTGTTTAAGTAGCAGTCTGGAGCATTTCCCCACACTTTTTTCCCCAGCATTTCCCCAGCATTTTCCCCTTGCTTCAACACAATACGAGAGTTTGGAATTGATGAAGGAATTGTACAGAATTAGCAAAAAATCCTTAGAGAGGTACTGAGACAATTGAAAAAGCAACCCAGCATAAGGTCTAAAGTCTTTTAACAGTTTGGATATACGATTTCTCCAATTCAGCTGAGGGTCAATAAGTACTTGATAACAATAACAATAAGTCAATAACCTTGCGTTGAATGCTCAAGGAAAATACTTCAAAAATAGAGCTGTTATTTCCCTTCCTATTGGAGATAAGCCATTTTGATTTACCTTGATCAAACCTTTCACCTCACAGCTATTATTGCATTTACACAGTGTCTGAAGTGGAGAGAGATTCTTGGGGGTACTCTCTGTCATGCCAGGAGGGTAGGGTCCAGGGTCGACGGCCCTGCTCGCCGCTCACAGGGAGAGTCTGAAAATGGCACTGCACCCTCTCAGTAGAGGGGAGTCCGGGTGTACTCCGCCGGAAATTTTTTTAGCATGAATGCCCCTAAATTATGCTGTTTCCATAACTTAAAACCCTGTGTTGTGTTCAGTAAGAAATTAAAAGTGGGCTTAGCTGCACAACCTGTGTGCTATATGACTATGGAGACTTCAGGTTGTGATGTGAGTGAGTCAAAAAACGCTATGGACAGTCCACACAGACCCCAGACACAAGACAGTCCCATCTCCAAGCCACTATGAATATTATTATATGATAAGCTCAGTCACTCACTATTTTTAAAAATACAGACTCTAAATTCATGACAGTCACTAATTCTTACTCATCTTTAAAGAAGTTATCTATTGGCCCATGCTGTTTCATTATGAATTGAAAGAAACGAAGAAACTAGTATAATAAGCAAGAATTTATTCAAAACTACCATCTAAAACACAAAAGAAGAATCCAAGCAATGATTAATCTTAAGCTATTCAAGGGTTCCACAGGGTGGCCGACACAGGGTCCCGTCGATTGTGTCGGTTGATAGAAAACTGATTGGTTCTCAGGTTTTTAACAAATCAATCTAGTTGATCCGCTACAATAGCAAAAATTGACTGAAGAAATTAAAAATTAGTAGCGTGATTTTCTCGTCCCAAAAACGTGCACTGTTTTCGGAGTAATGAACTCGAGCTAATATGAGTTCGGAAAGAAAAGGAAAAAAACGTTGTGTGAATATTTCACTTCATTCCGGTTTTACCGCATTTAATAAGATATGAGCAACCTTATAGGAGGGGCTATGCGTCTTAGGGAGTACCCCCACTAATTCTTCTTAGGGGTACGCCGTACCCCTGCGTACCCCCCATTTCGAACACTGCATTTACGCAACATTCATGGCACTATAGCGAGTAAGCTACTCAGAGCATAACAAGCTGTTTACCTCGAACTGTGGGTGGAGTTCATTGCGTATGCTAATAGGTGTCAGAAATAGTTCATCACAAAAGTGCCTACTGTAACATTAATCCACATTCCTCAGCAGTCTTGTCTCTGTAGAGGGAGTTCTGTGAGCCTTGCCAACTAGTTCACTGAATAAAAAAAACAGTTTATTTGTAAAAAAGTTATATAATTTTTATGTACAGCTATCATTAAGTTTTTAAAAATTTCAAAAAGATTTTTTTCTATATAAATATATATATATAATGTACAATCTACATAAATAATTATATACAATAAATTATATATATGTATATAAGTTTATAATAATATATTTATATAATATATATATTATATAAACTTATATGATGGTGAACTTGTGTGATTTTTTAAAAACACTATTTCAAATTAAAGTTCTGAAGCTAATGTTGATGAAAAAAATTCAAAAAACCATCAGACATGTCACAACTCTCTGACGTTTCGCTAATCAGTTAGGGTAGTGTAATCAGTCGAGATGGCCAATTGTTACGTGACTAGTTTGAGTGTGTTTATTTCAACGTTGTTATCAACTCAATGATTATGGCTTGTTTATAAATAATACTTCTCAGCAGCCATACTTGACTCGCTGATCGCCAAATGGCAGCAAAAATTTATTCATAGAATTTAAAGATACCAACTGATAACTGTAAAAGTATAGTTATCAGTTTGCTAGTTGTTCCGAAGTTCCGTGTCTGGTAAATTTACTTTAAGGTATGAGAAACTCTAGATAAACTCAAAAATGCAAGGTTTTATAACCTTTTGATATTATCGACCACTTGAATAAAAATGGCAGCTTTGACTATTTGGTCTAAAGTTTTTGACTGTAAAACAAGTTACCAATGGTTACATGAATGATATTTAATTGTAAATCATTTTTCTGCTGAGTCAAAACGGATTAGATGTCAAATAGAAAACTGTCAAAACGACCTAGCAGTGACTGTCTAGTTTGTAATTATCTGCTTTTTTGCCAATATGCATGATTGTACTTATTGTTCTTTATTTTATTGCATAACTAATCTGCTGCGAGCAGCATCGACCGGTGCTCATAAAGTTGATCTCTATTTATCTTCTGATAGTTTCCAGTTATAAAGATAAACACATTTCTATCTACTAAATTATGTCAAACGCTATGATTACAGTCAACTTCGATTTTTCCACGACAATCAAATTCTTGTGTATTTTTAGATAAAGCTATTTAACTTTGCTGCAGTCTGGTAGAGTTCACATGAGATGTCAAGCGTGCCCAACCATCCACCAATCTATTAGCCATAATGAATAAATACGTCTGCATAATTGCCGGTTCCTTGAAAGAACGTTAGTCATCATGAACATTAAAGGACATTAAAATAACTTAAAATAAATATTATTAACCTGGTTTGATGAAAAACTATTTACAAACTGTTTTTTTATAGCAATGATCAGGCACGGGCCGCAGTTCCTGGAGGTCTTCCTCATTTCCTTGTTACATTATTGCTCGTCATTTGTGTCAAGTTTCACCAACTTAATTAACTAAAAGTTGATTAATTGATTCTAATAATTTATAAATGAAAAACAGCACAAACTTCTAACACCTCCACAAACTGACTGAAAAAAGTACAAAATATTAGATCTGTATTCTGCCTTTTAGCAAAGTGATAAGACGATTTAAAAACCAAAGATTATAACACTAAAATCTCTGTATATTTATTACCACTTTATTAGCCATCGTGGATTGAAAAGTTTGACAGACAGCTATGAAATTAGAGAGTTTGACAGACAGCCTTGAAGTTAGACAATTTAACAGCTAGCCTTGAAATTAGAGAGTTTGACAGACAGCCATGCAGTTAGAGAGTTTGGCAGCCAGCCATGAAGTTGGAGAGTTTGACAGACAGTCATGAAAAGGCCTAGCGAAACAGAGCAAGAAACTGTGTATGCCGAAGTAAGGAACTACAACGTAAATAACTACTTTTTATGTTACTGTAAAGGAAAGTACAGTAACACTGATTAACCTCTGAACAGCTGGGTGCATATATGCATCATTTACAGACTTCCATTCATAAGTGTAACTGTTCGGGTACTTATCTTTGTAAACCAATTTCAGCATTACGCTATATTATATTGAGATGTACTTGATTTCTTCTCCGCCTTTTTATACTTATAGAATTGAATAATTATAGCCATGGGGATCAACCAGTCACAATGTTTGCAACAATTGCAGTTGTGCATGAGAACTATTACTTATTCAGTATCAGACAATTTGTACGAGGAACCCACTTGCAAGTGGCTAGTCAGCGCTGACTTCCACAACAATATTATTTTTAAATACTTGCATACTTTCCCATAAAGTTTGTGTTGTAACGTTTCATATAATTTTGTAATTGTAGTGGTAACAGTTTATTTAGAAGATTAATATATTAACAAAGAATATATATTATATATGAAGAGAGAACTCGTTCTATGCGCGTACTATTGGTTGGTTGTATAAAGTGCCAGCCTTCTTTATCAGAAAAACTCATGAATAGGGTTTTAAATTGTCGACTTGCAACTGTAAAGTTGTGATTACACCATCACGATTTGTTGGAGTTGCTTCCACCCCAATAAAGTCCGTTTGATGTAAAACGAAAATTAGGTGTAAAAACAATTTTTTCCCAATCGCTGACACAAGATCGGTGAACCGCTGCAGTTTGGCCGTTTGCCGATCGTCATTGACAAAGTACAACATAGAATTGACCACTCATATCGCCCAAAATACAAACAAAAATAATTAATATCAATGTCATATTTCATTGACTAAAAAGGTGACCCATTCTGTATAGATAGAGTTTCAGTCGGTTTGGTGTGAAGTCTTTGTAAAATCGTATTTCAAATTTTAGACTAGAAGCCATTCCAACTTTTACTCTCTCAGTGAAGGCACAACTCCAACAAGCTGTTCTGTTGCAAACGCGCCTTAATTCCGCAACCATCTGTGCTAATTTGACATTACCTCTCTGCTAGTAAACTACAGTAATTTGCCATAGATCAGTGTTGACACATTGATCAACAATCATGATGCAACATTTTTCTTGAAAATAATAACATTTCTCCCTATTGGTCTATCCAAAAAAACAGATTCAATATATCCTCATGAGTATGGCCTTATAATTTGACTCTGACATCTATTGGTATATGGAACCAACTAAAACTATTTTCTTTAAAAACTAAAACAGGATCACATGTAAGGGTGCTTAAAATCCCTCAACCACCAAAACCCCTACCAGTAATAGAACAGAATATGGTATTGTTCACCTAAAATTAAGAGAATAATTAACAAAGATTTGAAAAAAAACTAAGAATTTTTATGGTTGGTTTTAAAAAGGCTGAATATGTAACTTGTTGCTGCATTTTCCTGCTATGCTACATGCAGTCAACCGCTCTAAAATAAACATTGTAAATAATAAAATTATTTGCTGATCATAAAAACAGTGTGTATTTAGCTTTCATATGCATTATAGATGATTCTTTACACTTTTGTTGTTACGTAAAGTTACATGCCATCAGCGTTAAAACATTAGGCAAAAACATTTCATGAACGTATTGGAGATGCAGATAGTCTGTTAGTAGTATCAACAACAAGCATTTAGCTTTCTCTCCCCTTTCATAAAACATACACGGATTTCAATAGAATATGACGGTAGTCTCAGAAATTATGGGAATATGTGAGGTTAGCGGTGGTATGCAGTGGTGGACTGCAAATGCAAGAGACTAAAGAAAAAGTATCCAGAAAGTTTGACAGCTGCAATCTTTCTTGAAATATCCGTGATGCCTTCGATAGATGGTGCCCACAATCGATGAATAATTTCCAAAAAGACAGCACTAATGTATAGTAAGACTGTGAACCAGTCTTTAAGCAAATGACCTGGAGAAGAAATCAACTATAGCAGAGGGTTTATCGTTGCTTTTCACGGAGCTTAGGATGCTCTTGGCAGGAGTCCCACACACATGAGACATAGCCTGTTTTTAAAAATAAAACACAGTTTGCTCTCTAAATGTGCTACTGAAGTGATGTGCTCTTCTCTTCAGCACTTAAGTAGCCTACAGAGTGTGATTGTCTAGATGGACAGGGAAGGACCATTATGAAAAGTGGAGGCTGTTAGTTAGTTATTTGTTTGTTCGCAGGCGCTGGCAGTGAGTCTGGTGGGCCGAGTGATACAGCGTGATACATCGGGAATGTTATAGTTCCTTGAGGCAAATTTTAGCTGTTGTGCCACTGGCGTGTAATGCCGTGGGTAGTAAAGGCTGACAGCACATGAGAGGCTGGTGCGATGTCGTTGCATAACAAGTTTTTTGTTTTGCTGACAGGTAGAACTAATAGCAGCAAATATTCTTAAAGCAATGCCACCTGTAAATGCCTGATTGAATAAATCATAAAGCAGGGTTTACCGCAAGCCTTTTTTTATCTAAAGTGCGTCATTCTTAATATTTATTACTAATTCACTGTTAAAAACAATTGTTTAGCAAATTACAGAATATGTAAACAATAAACTGCTATATGGGAAGCTTTGCTAAAATTATTTGAGTATTTTTGGTTTTACAAAATTTAGCTTGTTTGAATTTGGTTCTCAGTTGTTAAGTTGTTTTCAAATACAATTTCCCAGAACTTTATGCAAATCTTAAAATGCGTTTTTTCTAAACTAGTAAAAGCCAAGAGTGACCTCTACAAGTTGCTTTACCTAGTGTGAATCAATTAAATATTTATAACTGCTAGTACTATAATCTACTAATAACACAATTACAGTTAGAAATTAGAAATTTAAATAGATGTTCAGTGCAAAGTCATTGTCAATTGAGTGTAAACACAGCTCTTCCGTAAATGATTTAAGTGATCTATAGTTAATTTAAATATACGCTGTAAAATACATAATATAACTTTATGCAATACAGAGCAATATAATGTTATACAATACACTACAATATAATGTTATACAATACAGTACAATATAATGTTATGCAGAACAGTATAATATAATGTTATGCAATACAGTATAATATAGTGTTATGCAATACAGTATAATATAGTGTTATGCAATGCAGCATAATATAATATAATGTTATACAATACACTACAATATAATGTTATGCAATACAGTATAACATAATGTTATGCAGAACAGTATAATATAATGTTATGCAATACAGTATAATATAGTGTTATGCAATACAGTATAATATAGTGTTATGCAATGCAGCATAATATAATATAATGTTATGCAATACACTACAATATAATGTTATGCAATACAGTATAACATAATGTTATGCAGAACAGTATAATATAATGTTATGCAATACAGTATAATATAATGTTATGCAATACAGTATAATATAATGTTATGCAATACAGTATAATATTATGTTATGCAATACAGTACAATATAATGTTATGCAATACAGTATAATATAGTGTTATGCAGTACAGTATGATAAAATGTTGTGCAATACAGTATAATATAATGTTATGCAATGCGGTATAGTATAATACAATGTTATGCAATACAGTATAATATAGTATAATGTTATGCAATACAGTATAATATAGTGTTATGCAATGCAGCATAATATAATATAATGTTATACAATACACTACAATATAATGTTATGCAATACAATATAACATAATGTTATGCAGAACAGTATAATATAATGTTATGCAATACAGTATAATATTATGTTATGCAATACAGTACAATATAATGTTATGCAATACAGTATAATATAGTGTTATGCAGTACAGTATGATATAATGTTATGCAATATAGTATAATATAATGTTATGCAATACAGTATAATATAATGTTATGCAATACAGTATAATATAATGTTATGCAATACAGTATGATATAATGTTATGCAATATAGTATAATATAATGTTATGCAATACAGTATAATATAATGTTATGCAATACAGTATGATATAATGTTATGCAATATAGTATAATATAATGTTATGCAGTACATTATATTGTAATGTTGTGCAATAAGTATAATATAATGTTATGCAATACAGTATAATACATTATAATGTTATGCAATACAATATAATATAATATACTGGTAATACATAAAAGGCACTTGAAACGTAGCATCTGCTTCCATTGCCAGCTATAGTAAACTTTTGACGCAAACGACACCTTTCATCTTTTGGTTAAACCGCTCAGCATTGCAAAGGTTTTTAAAACTGCAAAACCGTCTAAAATACACGTACATAATTATGCACAAGCGGTTTGAAGTTATCTGCTCAGTGGTGCAAAATGCAGCAAGTAAAGTTTCATGCTTGAACTTAAATTATGAATTAATTACGTAATAATGGCAAAAAGCATATAAGTTAGATATAAGAGTTGTCCTCTTTTTCTCTCTCGAAAGATCTATTCTATGACCATAGAGATAACTAGCCTATTAGACTTTACTATGGTTATGTTCATGCAGAACATACCACGCACATACCCACGTGTGCTGCAACATTATGTTTTATCAATCATGAGGAATAAATACTATTGCTAATGTAAATTTAGTAAACATTTATAAACATAATGCTTTTGTTGTAAAAGCAATTCTGAACTTAGTTTCTTATTTTGAATGCTACTGGAATGTCAATCTAAACTAAGAAATCACATTTTGTTTTTGTGTGTGTGCATCTGTTAAACTGTGTAAATGCAGTGTGTTTTACATGATTTGGCCAATTTTATCAAATGTTTAAACGTGTATGTTTTGTACCCTTTACCAAGTCGCTAAAATATTTGATTTCAAATCTCCATCTGTTTTCTGAGAACCGGCATCTCAAGCAGCCAGCTGCCGGCTGATTGAAAGTGAATAATGTCTCAGTCATTGCCTCGCTTACTGCTAGTCTATGTTAAAATGCTGCCACAGAGTATAAGTTATATATAAAGAACTAGAGTCAGTTTATTCAAGGAATTTATTCACCCTGTGCACATATATTATTTATAGACACTACTCATCGTTTTCAAGTTCCACTTGCAGTCTTTATTTTATGTTCAAACTTGCTATAACTGTTTTGCAACAACCTTTATTTATACGTAACTCGTGAAATTTTAAAAAGAGTTGAACAATTTAATCATTACTTCAAATTGTTAAATGTATTTTCTGAAAATAACAGAATATTGATAGTAGACAACTCCAACAGATTAACTAATATAAAGAAGAAATCTTTTCTGAAACTGTCCATGAATGGGGTATTTTAAAATATTTCTGTATCTTCTAGTACATCCTTCTATAGCTAGATCTGTCATGAAACCTTCTGGGATGGTTGTGATGGTTGTAATGGTTGTGATGGTTGTGATATGGTGGCCATACATGGTTTGGTGCATGTGGTTGATAACAGGGTTTCACTCGCACTTCTAAAACACACACAAAATTCATTGTTAGTAACGGGTACATGATGAGAACTCTCCAATATTGGTTTCTATGCTATATTTTGCTTATCACTTGCATAATATAATCTTTTTTATAAGCTTCTGTTATTTATTTTAGAAAAAAATCATAATAATTCACAAAGCTTTTTACATTCCAAAATAAAAAAATAAAAAATTACCATCTGATTAATGATTTACTGTTTGAAATGGTTTTGAAAACAATTTTCATGAAAGTTTTTTGTTTGCATTTGACAAATAAATTGGCTATCACAATCCGTGAAACAAAAAAAGAATTGCTGAAAAGGTGAAAAACTTGTTTTTTTGCTTACTGCAGTTGAAAAAAACTGATAACTAAGTGATTTGCTATCATACCAGTTGCAGCTAAGCCTACATAAAATGATATTTACGTGGGACAATCCATTGGTTACCATAGAGACATAAGCATCTATAAATTCTGATTTTAAAACATTCATGGAACATCACTGTTCAAACAGTATATAGTTTTTTTATAATATCTTGCTAAAGATGTCATAAAATATATCTACATCTAGCAATTTTTCAACCTTAGATGTTCTTTGCTAAGTTTGTGCTGAGAATATTCAAGATGCGCAAACTTTCTTCCAAAATTGCTTTTCATCTTCTAGTTTCAGTGTAACAGCCATATCTAATCTTTACCTGGGATATCGATGTTAAAGTCATAGCTCACAAGATCTCTGGAAAAATTGCTATTGTAGGGCAAGACAGCAAGCTCATAGCCATTTCTAACCCTTATCAAAGCCACAAAGAGATCTGTAATAACAACAAACAGTAATGAAAGGACCACACAGGTAGCTTTAAAACAGAGTAGCAATAACGAAACTGATGAATAAAGCCAAATTTGAAATTTTATAGTAATGGTTTTGATCACAACATACTTGTGCATTCTGACTGTTTTGTTTAGAAAAAATTGTAAGTAATTCAAGTTATTTAAAACTAATTATAAATACATTTATTTAGTTAACTTTTCTGCAAACGTTTTTATAAGAACAGGTAGCCTTAAAGCTATCCTCAAAAATTCCTGAAAATAGTTTCTTGTAACTAGTTAAGTTGTTTAGTCAATTTGCATATATTACTTAGACCAGACTTGAAGCTGAAGCTACAGAGAATGCTAGAGTTTTTCTGTCAAACCAGGAAAGATAATATAATAAAACAATATAATAAAATAATGGCAATAGCTTCACTAGCAAATGTGCTTACAAATTAGCTATGTAAAAATTGTTGATAGGCCTACTTGAAAATTAAGTTTTTAACTAATGAAATTCCCATTTTTGCTAATATCATTTGCATTTTAATAATACCATGGAGAAATATTTTATTGTAAAAGCTCATGAACAAAAAATTGACTGAATAATGTTTTGCTGCTCTAATTACACAAAACCTAATTTTCACCAAATTTTTGCTCAGCGCTTAAGTTTTTTTATTAAAATTTCAGCTACTAGTTTGAATGATTGTCAATCATGACGTGCGTATTTTGAGGTCATGATGTGTGTATCTTGAGGTCATCACATGTGTATCTTGAGGTCATGACGTGTATCTAGGGAGACACTTGTAACTGCCAATCCATAGTAAATATATTACAACTTGATCCCAACCATTGTTGAAACGTTGGTCTGATACAGTTACAGGCTCCAACTCCCAGCTACCAGTTACCATGTAGTGGAAGGTGCAAATTCTTACTGACATTTATCAGGCTTTTTACAATGACCATTACAACATGTAACGACCAGCCAGTGTTTTGAGCAGATGTTAGACACATTTCTCATCCATACTTACTTGGGTTAATCACGGTTGCCAGTCGATAAGTACCATCTCGCTGACGTAAAACCTCAAAGTACCTTTCATCTATAGTTTCCTCATTGGCGGTATCAGGCAGCAACAAGCGTGAATATCTCTCACGGCTTTCTCTCTTGTCATCAATCTGAGATTAATAAAGATATTTTTTGTTTATTTGAGTGTTTCTAGTAGTTAGTAACTTTTACTAATGAAGCGTAAAATATAAAGTTTTCTTTACAGTAATGCAAAGGGCAGCGACTCACAGGTCCAAATTTGACTTTTTTAGCCATTTTATGATCCTGTTTAAACTGGCATTGCAACTTTACATCGCTTTTTCCCAAGGATAAGATGGCGGTAAATTTTAATTTAGCCTTGTTTTTTGCTCAGCTTTCCATTAAGAGCAGACATGAGAGGGCAATTCCTACATATTTGGGCACAGATATAGGTAATTGTTACAATTGCTTAAACGAATTTAGGATAACAAAATTTTTAGAGAGATGGGTGAGTTATTCATATCATGGAAACAATCGTTATGTGACAAAATTCTGCTATAGTATTATGCTATAGGACAGCATCTTATTTTTTGTATTGATGACTTCTAACTCACCCTCAACTCGACTCTGCTGAACGAAATTCCAAAGGATGGAGAACGGCTATCATTTTGGGTCGCAAGGGCTACTTGACCTTCGTCTGTCACTCGCACTTGCAAAAACTCTCTTTCCTTCAATCAATACAGTTTAACATTTTAATAATTGTCTCCTTACAAGCGGTATGTTATAAACCAAACCTGAAACACCTTTGTGCATAAGCGAGAAAGTTGTAAAAGCTTTGTGATACTCTTTACTATAATAGGAGCTCTGTGTGTCTGTACAAAGCTACACTTCCAGGTTGGGAACCAAATTATTCTCAATGAGATTCAAACTCCTGACTTCTAGCTTCACAGACCATCTCTCCACCACCTACACCGTGCAACAGCTATCAGCCACCGTGCCCTGGTTGTGCAAATTGTGATTCAATGGGCCTTTTTGGCACCATTGTTGGTCTCTCAGCACATCAGACTACCAGTGAGAGAAGAAGCTTTAAAGTATGTAGACAATTATCTCAGAGCCAGAAAATGAATTCTGTCAGAGCTATACTGGAGTAGTAAATTTCCTATCTACTTTGTGGAAAACTCCGGCATATTATACATACTTCTACAATTCTAGTCATTTTGTAATCTTGCTTGGTACCTTGGCACTGAAGGAATGATATAGATGGTAATTATAGTGCTTTAAAAAGAATCATTTCATACAGAACTCGAAACTCATAAATTTCAGCTCATTAGACTGGCACTCTAACTGCGCTAATCGACTGTTTTGTAGATTAGCAGAATACAGTAGGCGCACCTATAACATAAACCTCTTTTACGTAGATTCCACTTAACGTAGAAAAATTATGTAGAGATTTTACATGTGTATCGTAAGGCGTTTTATATAATGTGAAGTGCCAAGACAGTGCAAGCTTTAAAACTCCTTTAGCTTAACGAGAGCTCGTTAGTTGCTTTAAATGTATCATTTTTTTGTTGCATTCAGAAGAAAAAACGATGTATATGGGTATCTGGATATACATTATATATATCCAGACATCCATATACATCTGGATATACCATGTTATATATATATATATATATCTCTGAATATATATTAAATATATACCCAGTTATATATAATATATATCGAGATATATGTTGTAGATATCTGGATACATGTTATATATATCTAGATACATATTTTACATATCTAGATATATATTACAAATATCTGAATGTATATAATATATCCAGATATATATTGTATATCCCGATATATATTATATAAATGAATATATATGATATATTTAAACATTTATTGTGTATATCTGGATATATAATATGCATCTAGATATATATTATATATTCAGATATATGTAATATGTATTCAAATATATACTATATATCCAGATATATTTTATATATTATATATTCAGATATATAATATACATACATCCAGATATATATAACATATTTAGATATATATTATATGTCCAGATATATACAATATATCTGGATATATTTAGATATATATCCAGATATATATCCGAATATATATCTGGATACATGTAATATATATTTAGATATATATATAATATACATCTGGATATATATAATATATATCCAAATATATATTATATATATCTGAATATATATTAAATATGCATACTAGTAATAAATAAATACAAAACTTTTCAAAACTGTAGAGTGATTGATGCCTTGATCTCAAACGGAAAACTTCTGTTATTTATTTTCTTTTGTTAAAATGCGAGTAAACTTGTAATTTAAATTTTAGATGTTAGATTTTCTACTTACCGACATTGTATTTCGCCCTTGGTCTGTACTCAATAGAATTGCAGTACCTTGAATGACCCGGCCTTGAGAATCGAGGCGCTTGCAAAAACCAAACACTTCTACTATGAACTCAAATGCTAAAACAGAACCAAACTGAAAAAAGTATTATGTACACTGACATACCTATTAGATATTTTTATGCTTTCAATCTTCTTATACAAACACGATAGATTATATTGATCTGTAATATGTTATGTTGGACTATATTTTATGAGATTATACTGCATTGTGGTGTTTTCAATTACCTTATATCATATTGTATTATGTAATATTATTCATGTTCTGTAATGTTTATAAAAAAGAAATGGATATTTCATATAAAACTGCTTAGGAAAGAGACAAAAAGGTATTCTATTGTTCTTACACATTCTGTCTTTCTTAACCTTAGTACTTATACAGTACATTCTATACACTAATTTTCAATATTTATTTTTGTAATTTGTAAGAATTTTTAAGCTGATAATGACCATTTGCTCATCTTAGAAACATACTATGATGAAAGCACCACTGTCTATTTTATATCCTCCAAGTACACGTATCGGCGATTACATGTACACACTTCATAACTTATATGCACATATAACAACACTTAAATTTACATGTACATACATCAGTACTTACATGCACATGTATCATGACTTACATGTATATATACCAGCGCTTACATGTAAATGTATCAGTACTTACATGTATCAGTACTTACATATATATGTATATATATATGTATATATATATATATACATATATATACATATATATATATATATATATATATATATATATATATATATATATATATATATATATATATATATATATATATATATATACATATATATATATCAGTACTTACATGTACATTTATTCAAACTTACATGTAAATATATCAATAATTACAAGTCTGTGTATCAGTACTACTTACATGTATATATATCATTACTAACACGTGCATGTACCAGCACTTACATGTATGTATATCAGCACCCACATGTACTCATATCGGTACCTACATGTATATAGATATCAGCACTTACATGTAAATACATTGGTACTTACATGTATGTATAACAGTACTACTTACATGTATATTTATCAGTACTTACATGTATATATATATCATTACTAACATGTACAACTACCAGCACGTACATGTATGTATATCAGTATCCACATGTACATACATTACTACTTACATGTATATATATCATTATTTTACTTATTTAGAATATTATTTACTTAGTTTACCTATTACTAGCTAATTTATTTAATAAAACATTTTGTGTTTTTTTTAGTTAAATGAGCTTAATGCCGTATCTGGGGATCTGAGCAGTGGCAACTGTATTGCTGGTTTGATCAATAATCAATTAACGGTTGAATTGCACCAACAAAGGCCATTTGCGGAATGAGCCCGACACTGCTGGTGTTGGATTGCTCTAGACAACTAGACTACCATGCTCCATGTTTTTTATATAAGAATACTACATGAATGCCTGGTGTTGCACTAGTAATAAAATAATTACCCGATGAGTTTGAGTAACTTACCTCGTAAGCTAGCAGTCTAAAACTTTATTTAAACAATAGCGGTGTTTTAAGCCAGTTGAAGAATCGTTACATTACGCGTAATGATCAGCTGTGCTGGTTAATAACCCTAAGTGTAAGTACCTTAGTAAATGTAGCTAATGTAATCACAATCATTTATTACTATGGTCAGTTGAATGATCGTAAAGTTATTGTTGAGATCGATGATCTTCAGACCCGGCGGTGCTCAAGGAATCGAATCTTCTGCTAAACGGATTTGTCATTGCTAGACTTTAACCGCTTCGGCTGGACATAGAGATGACCAACAAAAAGACAAACACAAAACAACGCTGAGATTTATATATATAGAATAAGCCATAATAATATCACCCAATGGAGTAAGCCATTATAAAAGCATTTACAAACCTTGTTCACCAGGCATGAGACCTCTTGCACCAAGCTGTCCTCTACCATCCACTTGTATGTCTCGTCCTGTGAAACAAGTTTATTATTTAAAGTGAAGCATATATAGCGACAGCATACAATAAAGACTAAATAAAAAGTACAATAAAGCGATATAAAATGTATTAGGTGCTATATGAGCTATCAGACAATACAGAGATGAAAATCGGCCTATTTAGCTGGCAACAAAAAATTCTTAAGTGATATTTTTTTAACAAAACACAGGAAGAATTAGCAAAAGTTTGTTATTTTGTAACAAAATGAAAAGACGTGGGTTTAAATAAATTAAAAACCCAATTAAAACCAAAAAAAGAATTAACCGACAATTTTAAAAGTTTAACAGTTCACAAACTTTGGCTTTGAAAATATACATAATTATAACTGTATGGTTCATAATGACATATAAATGAAACACTTCACCCATCGAACAACTTGACGCACTAATACCTTGTTTCACTACGCTTTTTCGAACTGCTTATTTTGTAATAGTAGTATCCGGATAATGCATAATTTCTAAAAGTGAGAATTGGTTTTTGTGACATATTTAAACGAAGCGGTTTATTGTGGTGTTTATCTAAATAATAAATCCTAATTTTTCACTGTGCAAGCATACAAGTGTGCCTGTATGTTTGCAAGCGTGTTGGTGCATGTGTGTGTGCGTGTGCGCGCGTGTGCGTCTGCTAATCTGCACATGGCACAAAAAATTAATTAGGACAAGCGTTGAATAAAATATCTTGCAATACAATGTTTATCTTTAAGGAACTTTAATCTCTTCTTTTTAAAGCGGAGCAAAAGAAAGTTCCCATTACCTGTAAAACCTGCAAGTATGTTAAATCTGCTACCAGTAAGTCATGCTTACCATGCTTACCAATTATGGCAGTCCTGTGTAGAACAATGTCAAAAGGAGATGAGAACCTTCCGGAAAGGGAAGGCAAAACTTGCCAGAGTTTTGCATCTTGATGGAAAATCAAATTCGTGGCAGAGCTGTTTAAATACTGGTCAAATCCTGCTGAGGTTGACTCTAGGAGATTAGAAAATATAAACAAAATTATTATTCATGGCTGGTTGAAGGAATACGATAAACTGCTCCAATCTTTTTCGAATTAAAATTTTTTTGTTTTTTTTTTCACTAGTTTAGTCTTTCAAAATAAGTATTCTAGAACATTTAAACCTCAAAAGCAATATGTATTAGTAGTAATATATTACGAAGCAAAAAAATCAACAGGTTTAAAAAGTTAAATTCATGAACTAGTTTATATTAGCTTAAAAACCGAAATCTACTAACAGAAAAATTCATTTTTAAAGATGAACTCTCACAAAATTTTAGTGTATTTTATCAGAAAGTGTCGGTATTTTTCTATTATTTGCAATTGTTTTTTTGGCTGGAGTGATTTGTCTGCCAGGATGTTTCAAGATTAAAATTGTGATGTGGTGTATGAGACTGACATAATAAAGAGCTGTAACGCTGTTGAGCAAGTTTTTACTGCAAGGATTATCTGTTGCAGATCAATATTTATTTTTATTGTTTCACCTCATTCTTTCACTTGCGCCTCTTCATGCCAATTAAAAACCTTCTGTACCAAAGTAAAAGTTCACACAAACTGAGACCGATTAGCATTGTTAACGAAAAAACATTTAAAATAAGGAGATATGAGCAGAATTAAAAAAATATATATACATTATATATTAGATTCAAAATACTGTATATAATATATTATATAATATATAACAGCATGTATGATAATTTTATAATATATATGTTTTATTGAAAACTTTACATTGATGAAAATTTAATTATATCTACATGTAACTTATGATAACATTTTTATATTATTTATAATATATTACATACTACATAAAATATATAATATACTTTATACATGATTTACTATATATAAGTTTGAGAGAAAACTTTACATTTATATAATTGCATCAATGTGCAATTTATATCTATAAATTTATAAATGGCATAAGCTATTAAAAACATCAAAAGAGATCACTTTTTTTTATCAAAAAAGTGATGAAAACCTAAAAATAAGCAAAAGCTCACATTCGTTTTCCTTTAAGAATTTTTTTCTGAATTTTTTTTCATCAAATATTTTATCTCCAAAAATAAATTAGCCATTATAATTATTTCATTGCTTGTTTACATCATGCCCTTGCCATTTGTTTTAGTAATAAAGTTCCTTTTGCTTTTCGAGGCCATTTAAAATTAAAGAGTTTTTACATTTTACTTATTTCTAAAAATTTAATTTTATACCTTATCCGATTTTTCTTATTTGAAAAGATTTAGTTTTATACTTTGTTCCATTGCTATCAGTTTCTCAAAAATGTAAGATGGACTCTTGCTAAAAACATAAAAGCATTGCAATGATAATATTGTTCATAATCTTTGAAGCAATATTCTTGTGATACCTTCATTCTGAAAAGAGTTTGCTAAATATTTAGCAACATTGATTCTTCTCTAAACCATAGATTAAATCATAAAGTTTAAGTATCACTTATGGCACGATCAGGTGAGAAATGCATATATTAATCAGAGAAAAAAGTTTATAAACTTTGAACAGTGCTCTGGTTAGACATTTATAGGCATTTTTAGAATGCTAAAAACTTCACTATTTAGTTTTTATAGACTTTTCTCTCTGGTTAAACACTTATAAAATATCAATATACTTTTATATGGTTGATAAATCTAAGTAAATCAATGAATAAATCTAAGAAACTAGTCTACCCAACTATATTTTAAATTGTATTTGCTGATTACTGTGCATTGTGTTACGTTGACAATATTTATAAACAAGATAGAAACTATAAAATGTAAATATAAAAAGCAGTAACCAATAATACATAATAAAGTTAAAAAGAAATTATTTTTGTGCCATAAATCTTTGCTACTGAACAAAGTTCATAAAAATACTACTAGTAGAGATTACTTGCGTAGTGCAACTATAGCCTGAATTGAATGTAATAAAATTATTATTTCTAGACTTTTAAAGATGATTTTTTACAAAAAGTTAGTAGATTTTTTTTAGAAATAAAATAAAGCTACCATTTTTATACTTTTAAAGATAAACTCACGTTAATTTTTGGTAGATTTTATCAAAAATTATTGGTATTTTTTGTCATTTGTGATAGTTTTTGATGTTTTAGGTGATCTGACTGCCAGGATGTTTCAAGATTACAATTGGCAAAACATGATTGCGGATAAACCGCTTAAAAGAAAAATACATGCCAAAATGATGTCACTAGTTGTGCGGCTGGCCTATCATTTTCATTATTATTGATATCGGCTTGCATTCAAGTTGCAGCGTTATGCGTCTCTATTCTGTCAGTCTTTTTGGCAAAGTGCAACTTTAAGCATCATATTTGCACTTTGGCTTGAATCTGAGCATTTTAGCTGTGATCAAGTTTTGTTAACTTTAATCTTAAAACATCCTGGCAGTCAGATCACTTCAACCATAAAAAACAATCACAAATGATAGAAAAATACCGATACTTTCTGATAAAATCTACTAAAGTTTTTGGTAAGTTCATCTTTGAAGTTGCCAAACAGACTCATTTTGAGTGGCTGAGTTTCGTTTATTCCTAATCTATATTTTTACATATCACTAGAGCTCTATTATGTCAACGAGAAGTCAGATAGATTTTTGTTGATCAGTCAAGGTACAGTAATTTCATTGTGTCAGGATTAACGAGGGCCTTCTATTAGCTTTTCCCAATTACCGAAAGGTTTGCTGTTACCAGCTGTATTCTGTATTATTACTAGCATGGTAGTTAGTTGGAGCAGAGGAGCAATTGTAGTTGGATGCCCTTTCTAACACCACCATGGTTCTTGTGGTGGTTTCAACCGCCTGCTTACTGATCATAAGTTGGCATAGTGTTTTTAGACTCGTGTTTGCTTTCTTCAATCTACTAGTGTACTAATGTTGCTATCAGTTTAGGCTACAAATATTAAATATATTTCTTGTTATTTGTGCATAATGATTGACGTAATAGAATGGAACTAAATAATTGAAAAAAACTTTGGTTGCTAGTATTAAAAGATCTCATCAAATGTTTGAAAAAAATCATTGCCCCTTTTGGCAGTCAAGGTTTCTCTATGTGGATAAAATAATGTTACATCAGAAAGATGTTCTAAGACAGGCATTGCAGTTAGAATGTAGAACTGCTCACTGCAGCAATATGGAATTAGATACAATACCGCTGCATAGATAGCTGCCCTTTGTAAGATTCTTTCTGTGGTAAATACATGCATATAGGATGATGTTTCATAATAGGTTTTTAAAAGCCAACAAAATTATTCTAAAATTATTAACTGTTGTCTGGTTAATAGAAAAATAAACAAAAAAAATGTCTAAACTACTAAATACAACAAAACAAGAGACAATAAAACAAAAATACTTAACCGATATTAAAAGGCTTAAGCACAATTATATTGTTTAATCCTCAATAAAGAAATGAATTATATATTTCTTTTTAATCCTTTTAAAAATTATTAAAATTTGTTTCCAAAGAATAACTTTTATTCTTAGTTCTTATGTTTAAAAAACGTTGAAGCATGGAGAGACAGCAATTACCATAATGTTATGGTATCACTTGCAAAAACTGTTTGTAGAATATATAAGAATGTAGATTCACTGTCACTTACCTACACGTGGACACTGACTGTTGACAGCAATAAGTTTTATCAGCAGCACAACTATAAAAATGAATACTCCGCCGTTTCTTGCAATTCTCTCCATTTCTCACAATCAAAACAAAATCAAAACCACCCCGAGTCACTTCACACTTTGGTATGAGGTATAAGCTAAAATGCTTTTAGTAAATATGATGAAAAACTTGGCTGCAGATGTGGTTTATAGCTATTTTATGCACTATTCTTTTGGTTATTTTTAGACAATGAGCTGTGATAAATCAATCTATAATGTGAATTTAGAGACAGGTTTGATACCATAGCGGAAAACAGCGACCAAAGACTTTCCACGAATGACAAATAGGCATAGGCAATCTAATAATATGAAAAATATGTGTTTTTATATATACTTATCACGGGTTTTAAGCTCAAAACTTAGCAATTAACAATAAACAATAAGTTAAACAAGATTACTGTATTCCATGTGTTATGCAAAAAAATTTAAAAATATAAATGTACATAATTTACGGCAGTTAAAAGTTAAATCTATAGGTTGTACTTGTTTGGTTTGGTTTTTATATAGGTTTTTATAATATTAGTTTGAACAAGATTATGTTTAAAAACAACATAATTTCTAGATATAGTCTAAATAGTGTCTAAAAGCAAGTGGTGATGCGTAAACCTGTAGAAGTCTAAACATCTTTTTGTTAGCTTGATCTTCATAGGCAATTTAAAACAACAGTTTTGTATCAAACTGCTTAAATGCAATATTTTTGTGAAATGTTTTTGAAAAAAATATCTTTATTTTGTAAAATTCAATGCTAATATCTTGCTCTAGAAAAACAAACTTGCATAGCTTTCAACTTATTTTTAATTTATTTTCATGGAAAAGAAATAATTTTTGTAATAAAATAAATAAAAGTAAATAAAACCCGGCTACATATTCGACGTATGAGGTATTGGTGAAACAATGATCAAAGTATTTTTCAGATGAATGGATATTTTAATACAATGATCTCTCACTAAATGATGTGTTATTCATATATATTTTGAACAGACAATGCCAAGATGTAAAGCTAATAAACTGTGCATTCGTTTAAGGGCACTGGTTGTTTTCTGGATGCATAGTTCTGAACAGATCACACTTCTTCTTCCGGCTTTTGCCGTTCAGGGGTTGCCACCGAAACTGAAAATGCTGAGACCTTTTGCACATAAAATTTGGGACAAGAGTAATTGTGGCTGGATGCCCTTTTAACACTACCAAAGCCCCTTCTGTGATTTGAACCACTGACCTACTGACTATATATTGTCAGTGTACTAACCACTGAGCTATGGCTGCTTCCAACAGAGGCCACTAAATATGTTATA
This sequence comes from Watersipora subatra, assembly GCF_963576615.1. Lineage (NCBI taxonomy): Eukaryota > Metazoa > Bryozoa > Gymnolaemata > Cheilostomatida > Watersiporidae > Watersipora > Watersipora subatra. Next base: position 40,971,175 of record NC_088718.1, on the reverse strand, counting down.
TGATATAATTTTTGCTAAAATATTTTTATGTATTTTATACAGCTATCTTTTAGAGTAAAACCATTTGATGTTTGTAAGTCTAAGGGAAAACGTTCTGGTAGCAAATTATAAAAAAAATGTACAAATCCTTCTAAAAAGCGCTTTAACAAAAGTGAATGTAGCTATATACAAATGCTAAAATAAGCACTTAAGCCGCACTCATGGTCTCTATCAGCTCTATAGATTTCCATATATTTAATTTAGGGCAAGCAACAATCTCATCACAAGAGATTTTGTTGAGTTGGCTTTTCTCTGCTTTAGAAAACCATAGTTGATCATTCCTTAACATCTGTTTCAAAAACACATAGGTCTACTATTGAGTAATTGAAAGTCAGCCATGCTTCTGATATCATCTGAGCAGACACAAGCATTTTTTTTGTCGTTTGAATGGTTAGGTAGCACAATGAGTTTACCAAACTTTAGAACTTACCTTATATCCACTCCTGTAGGTTACCTTGCACCTAGTAGTGCTTTTATTTATGTATGTCAATAAAATACATTTTTAGACAAAAAAGGTCAATTTAGCCACGTGCAAAGCACATTAAACAAAAATAAGATTTATTTGACTCTGACATATTTTGATATGCTCATCGTCAAGTGCTAGATTTAAAAAGACTCCGCTGAAACTTTTCCAGTAAGATGCTTTAAAACCTGGCAAATGAACTGAGGCCACAACAGTAGGGCCAACTACTAGTTGCACTAAGGCAACGAACTGCTTTTCCGGCGAAAGGCCTCACGTCGGTGCCTTGTCAGAAGCCCATCATAATGGCTGGCCCAACAGGCCGACAGTTGGGATGTCCTGTTAGGAGAAACACCAGCCCAGAAAACCAAAAAAGTAATAGAGAGCTGAGACGTAGAAAGTCTGACCTTGTGACACTGGCTGAGGTGGTGGTGAAAGAAACTTTGGCTGTAACTCTCCAGAATTACTGTGAAGGTTAAGAAAAAACTGGAAACTGTATCCCAAAAAGGACATCACAAACATAGCAACATGCTCCAAACCAGAGCAAGCCACACCAGGCTGTGTTGCCAGGAGTGCACCCAAAGACTGACTTGAAGGGCTCCGGCTGCTGCAAAGTCGGAAGCTCGTCTTAAAGATGTGGTTGCGTGAAAAAATTCAATTTAATGAAATTAAGACCCATAAAAGGCTGAAACATCAGCTACAATTTGATGCTATTTTTGTCTTTGTAGACCAACTTTGTCCAGAGATATATGCGTTTGAATGAGGCTCTTTTTTAAAAAGCTCACGTTCCAGCGGGTGCTTCTTTTATGAGGTCACAAGCAATATATCTGAAAAGAAACCACGAGTGATAAATATGAGGTCGCTTCCTTAGCCAATCATCACCGCGAAATTTTTATATAGGCCGTAATAAATGTTATCACTCGTAAAATGCGTTGTCTGTGATCTCAAATTTAGGGATTTTACTCTATTATTAAATCACATGGACATCGATATTTACTAAATTAATTAACATCGTTACTTTAATGAATTACTCGATCGACACGTTTTATTGGTGAACAACACACATGTAATTGTAAAATTGCTGTAAAAAAATTACTGCGAAGGTGACTCCGAGTTTTCTTGGCATCAGGTAGTTAAAGTTCTACGGAGGAAGCTCGGAGAATGGAGGTAAATTTATCTTTTACTTTGAGTCTCCTATAGAGTTTCCTGTTGAGTTTACATTCAGATTGTATTTCCCTGTTTGAGGCTAAAATGTAATTTCCTGCGGGTGCGAGATACGTATGTACAGTGAGTTCTTGACGGCTTCTTTTTAATCTTTAGCATCTAGCTATACAATGGCTTAGATTGATAAATATACTAAAGGTAATATTTTAGTACTCATTAATACATGTACTAATTAATAAAATTATAACTTTTTGCTATCACTAATCATCGTTTTGTATTTTTTTATCGGTTCACCTAGCTACATTTGCTTCAAATTTTCTGTGGCAGCTTTATCTAATAAATTAGATCTAGGATTTGACATTAGATGTCCACTTTTCACTTGTAGAAAGTAAAGAAAATCGATTGATCAATGCAAATCTTTAATTTCCAGAACCAAAGCTTCGAATCGTTGGCTTGGCGTACTAGTGCCTTTGTGAAATGTTTATTCGTTTTTAAAATTACACTCGCAATCTATTTAACTCCCAATTTGGAAGCTTTCAATAGATACGCTTTAGAGTGACATATCTATGAATGAGATATATTTATTGCATTTGTTTTACTGATTACAGAATGTTTATGTCGTCCCACCAGCTGAAGCAGTTTTGTCAGTGTGGAAACTGCCATAAAGGGGAAAGAGGGACTTGAATGTGTGCTGCATAAACCATGATGTTTTGTTTGAGTTTGTTGCAGTAGATGAATTTGTCTTATCGTATCAGCTAAAACTATGTGAGTGGCCACGACTTGATGAATATTTTTAATAAAAGCTTTATGCCGAGATGAAAATATTTTTGCTTGTAAAAATTATATAATAAAATAATATTGTTGAAGATAATGCAAAAAATGATTTGCAGAATATTGTAGTGAATTGGATATGGTATATGGATGTCCGCAGAACTGGAGAATGTGAGTTCAAATCCAGTTTGCAGCAGACGTCTCATTCTTAAAACTCTATCCCTATGTATATTCTTTTCAAAGACGCAGCTTGTTTGTTTTACTTTGGTAGTAAGAAACTAGTAGTCGGTGTAGGCAATGATATACAGCCCCGCCCCAAGGATAGGCGACTGACATAATGTGGGCGGGACTTATGGGAGGCTGTATATCGTTAGTATGGGTAGCGGCGAAACTGTGCTGATACAAAGACCTTATTATACATAGTTAGCTTGACAGAATTACCGTAGACCGGTAGAATTGGTAGTCGGTAACCAAATGTTTACACAACATTTGGAGAAAGTGAGTAGAACAAATTTTCAATTTTCATTATTTAAAGCCTTTGAAACATTCATAATAATGCATCTGTAGCTGGATTTAAAATTTTATTCTAGCCAACATGAGCAAATACAAAATAAGATATATGCCAATAGAGCCGCGTAGGACTAGACTTTTATCGCAAATAGCCGATGTGAATACGAGAGATAGAGACAGGTTGTATAACGCGTGACATCATTTTGGGCAAGTCTGGGCACGTTTTTGTGGCCTGAGCGTTTTTACCGCAATCAGATTTTTTCGATTGTAATCTTTGAATATCTTGGCAATGAGATCGCGTAACACAACAAACAACATATCAACTGATAGAGAAAAAAAGTGCTTTCTTTTAAGATCAACTCAAATTTGACGCAACCACATATTTAATGGCCAGCCTAGCTTGCCTTATACCCTTCTTTCAGCTTGATCAGACACCCCAAAAGCCTGCTCCAAATGTGTGGTCTCCGAGGCTAGCCTCGGAGCTGAGTCTGAGAGCAACCGGCTGGCATACAGTCGGTAGCCTGCTTTTAAGGTGGCAAGACCGACTTGCCACACGCCTGTCAGTCAGACTTTTCGGACATTTCGGAAGCCTTTCCTGACAGATTCATAAGTGTTCATGCTCTAGAAATTAGCCTTGCAAAGTGAGGGTAGGGCAGAACCAACAGGGCGTAAGCACTGAGCCGACCCAACTCTGTTATATACATCTTCCCCGAGAACTTGGAGGGCTGACCTATCCTGTTTCTGATGGACACCGGGTGCACCACGAAGTTGCTGAGAAAGCAAGCATTTGACAAGCTCCATCAGGTCGCGAGGAGCTTGTTAGCGAAGAGTGACAGCCACTGTCACGTAGCTGATTGGATTCGGTTGTTGTTTTATGTAGTTGCATGCCTGCCTATACAACTTCAAGAGGTAAACACCAATAAGGTCTTTGTGATTACTTTTGAGCTTAGTCCATCGATGGAAACAACATTTTTGGTTTAGAATTTTTGGTGGCTCACCCGTGCGTTATAAAGATTCTGAAGCCTGTTGTCTCTGTGGACGGTCGGCCCCTGTTCTGTACAAACAGGTATGAGTGATTGTTACCCAGTGAGGTGCAGGTGGTACGAGACACAGCAATGCGGACTAGGGCCAAAAGAAAGGAGACTCCAGCCAAGGTAAGGGCTGAGTTGGAGTTGGCGAAACATAGGGCTGAGGGCTCAAAGTTTAGCCAAGAACTTGGGTCAAGCTAAAAAAGCTCTGAAGGCAGCTCAAAAGTGAACAGAAGGAAAGGCAGAAGTGTGATGTCCCGGAATAGTCAGCCCGGCCCATAAGTCCTTTGCCAGCCAGGCCCTCGAGCCCGGGCAAAGGGCACATGGTGCCCTTTAGTACAGCCCACAGCTACCAGACCGTTACTGGGAGTGGACGTTTGTGTCAGTCCTGACACCCGATGGGAGGAGAGCGCCTTACCAGGCTGCCTCTGTGAGCACCTCTGTTTCTAACGATGGAAAGGCTCATGTCGAGTCACACCTGGTTGGCGCTCTGCCTTTCATCGCCCAACCAGGAATGGACCAAGATGCAGAAAGCCTGGACTATAGGGCCGGCGACACAGACCCTGTGTCCAGCTGGCTATTCCACTGCTGATGAGTCATTGGAGCGCCGATGTCCCTAATGGCAGGAGTGTGTAGTGGCTGCCAGCCAAGCACTAACACCAAGTGTTCCAACTGAAAGGTCACTAATTAGTGGCATGCACTATAAGCCGAGCGATTGTATAATAGCCAGGGCACGGCCAGGGTGCGAGAGGAAATTAGCACCCCAAATGAGAACACGCGTGGGAGGTAGGAATAATGGGTTGTTGGGTTTACCCGCCAAGGACGCTCGTTATCGCGTTCTAAACTATGCAACTAAACTCGTACACTAAACTTGCATCTTCCCCACCTTGGAGAAAAGATTCTTTCAGCAAGCTTGAATCAGACACCTATCATACCATGAGCACTGACCACACATATCATTGTGAGAAACCAGCCGCCAGTCACCAAGAAGTGGGAGTATCAGAATGGGACAGCATTTGTAAAGCAAGGCATGACATGAACTGAAAACATGGCTCAAGAGACTGTCCTGTGTGGTCTGTCTCCGACAGACCGACTGTCTGTCAGTTCTTTGATTTTCAGTTAAGTCAGGGGAAGAGTAGAGCAGAGATATAATCCTTTGATTTTTAATTTTGTATATAACTACATTGTAACAAAATCAATCACAAACTACTTACTCTACTTGCACTTTGTTGTTATCTAACTGAATACTGAACTCGACTTTGCTTGCTCATACCAAAGACAAGCCAAAGAAAACCTTTTCTCATACAATTGTTTCACAGAATAAATATCATATGCCTGCCAAGCATATTATATTATGAATCAGCTTTTTAAGTCAAGCCTACTCTGTCCAAATTACATGTGGCGCTTCATAAATGAGCTCGTCTTTTAGAACGTACTTCGCTTTAATATGACACCTGGTTTGTCAAAATACCCCAAAATTCATGCATTTCATTTGCCCCATTACATTATTTTGGGGGAGGTTGGTGGGCATTTGCCGCCAGCTACTCACTACATTGGTCAAACTAGTAATGATGAAGCAACTATATAGTGTATCTTTGCTATCAATCATGGTCTGAGTATGATTGTGATGTGTTCACCAATGAAGGTATTTGATGATCCTTTTTGTTCTTAGAATATCCTACCTGAAGGTTTTGCCTACCACCTTCTAAAGCACGAGATGGTCCAAATTACCTCCAAGACGACCTTTGTCTTCTCTGTGAAGGAACTAAAATCAAAATCCGATATCTTGGCTTGGAAGGCCTCGTTTCAGGCAAACAACAGATGGCGCACAAAAGAAATCAGGAAGCCTACAGAAAGACTCCTGTTTCGTGTAAGTTAGCACAAGTATAATAGAAATGGAAATACTCTAGTGTTGTTAAACCAGGTTTATCACCAGCCTACAAAGTACATGTATAACCAGAAGCGCTGGTTGTGACTCAAGAACAGATTCAATCGTTTTCTAACCTCACCACACTCGAAAGACACAAGACCCGAGTCCGACACACTATACAGTTGTGAAAGAAGAACCTCAAGGGCATTGGATTGGTGCAAGCATGGTATACACTGTCATGTTTGTACTCTGTGGATCTAATATATTACTTACCTTTTTCAGCTTAGAGCTGTTTGTCAGCATCAAACATAGTATCAAAACAAGCATAGCTGCAAAAATAAGCAGAAGAGGAAGCGAAAATATTCCAACATAAAAAACACTGGATGTCCAGCCACGCTCACAATAAATTTAAAGCTAAAAGGAAACATGTAAGTTAGAATATCGCGAGTCTCTCTTATTAATTGCTTTAGGATTTATACATTTTGAGGTAATGCCTGTATTTTAAACCAAAATCAGTTATCAAAATCAATCGGTAACATAACAATTAAATAAAACATTGTTACCCCTGATTCTATGCTTTTAAAAGAATTTTGTAACTTGTTAAGCGACTGTCGGACTGAATTCATCAGATTAGTTAATAGAAATAAATGTTTTCTGTTTCAAGGGGATCTAGTAAAGCAGTGGTTAAAATCAATTTGGCTCACAACCACCAGACAGCTTCTGCTGCTTCATATGAAAAAAATCGTGTCTCTGAAGAAACCACTAGAGCACGAGAACAGCTTTTTGTTGATGGACATTCTCCGATCTCGGCTTTAGGTCACTTGAAAATGACTGTTGAAGAGGATGTTGTCAAACTTGCGGACAGGTCAATCATCCCATCATCCAAGTTCTGCTCAAGGTATATAATTTGTATGAAGGAAAGGCCAGTTGAACATTGTTTATACGCTCTGCGTACGTTGTCTGACCCACAAATTATTTGGTAACTATTCAAATTGCTAGCAATTCTCATGTTTTGCTTTTTAGACTTTATAACAAACTGAAACAAATCAAATATGGTGAATTTAAAAAGACAACCGCAGAGATGAGAGAGGCTCTACAAACAAAATTGGAGAATGAGGATGTCAAGTTTTTGACAGGTCTAACAGAGAGCGGCCAAATGGTTGTTTCTCTGATAACTCCACTGATGGAGCGCTCACACAATTTAAGGTGAGCTTCTAAACATCACTGTGGCTCCACATAGGTATAGTCTATGTACAGCATGCACTTACTAGATAGGATATAGTGACCCCAACCACTGATTATATTTCTCTATTAATTGTCATTCAGTGTCATTTATTGTTATTAATCATTTATGTGTGCCTTTAGGTTCAAACTGGCAGTGAAAATAACATGCATGGCACATAACCTGTTGCAGAGAGTCTGCAAAGATAGTGTTTTTAGATGCCAGTGGTGGAATGGACGGTCACCAGACCCGCCTCTTTCTACTTCTAACCCATTGCCATGGAGGAGGTCTCCCTACAGGTACGAATAAAATTTAAATACAATGTAGTTCTTCATTCACTAATAACAACCTGATTTGATGTTGTTGTTCAAGACAATGCATGATATAGTTGCAAAAAGCCATGAAGGTTTTGAAATGCTAGAACATCGAAAAACCCAAACTAAACATTGTGATTTTATTGCAGGTGCATTTCTGACCACAAGTGAAAGTGAAGATGCCATCACCATGGGATTAGACCAGATCAAACAGCTTGCTGACAGTTCTGGCTTCTATAACAGAGGTTTGTCATTATTATTTTTTAAAGATAATTCATCTGAAACTGTAATTCATTGAATGTTGGTACTCTAGAAAACAATGTAGGCTGAGAGACAGGTGAAAAAAATCTCCACTTGGCTTAGTGGTTAATGAGTGAACTTGGTAGTACCCAGAACAATGCATTTTACAAATCACATAAAAACTTCTCTTGGCAATCAGTGTTTTGGTGACAAGGAACCCATCTCTGCCCTTCTTCTTCTGGGGGGGGGGGGTGATAACTAATAGTTAGGCTAGGTGTAATTCTTTGTAATTTATCTGGCATACTTTAAATGTATATTTGATGATTTGAAACGCAGCCATTAACAACTTCCTTAATGATTTATAGCTATGAGAGTGACCATTCATGTCTGGCAAAATATCCAAATTATGCCAATTATCTTGGCGTGTTACATGGCAGGCACATGGCAGGCAAAGTCTTTGGGCTTTTTGCTTCCGCCAGAGCAGTCTCACAAGAGGTGGCTATTAAAATAAGCTTGTTGCATGCAATTCACTGTTCACTGTTCCTTGCTTCTGCTCTTCACCTTTTTAGCTTTTTATGTGTATACATGGGCTATGGTCAATTGAATGTGGTGTTGCATTGCATGTCATACATATAGTGTATACCAAAAAGTTCAATGCTTGGCATGAGTCTGCAATTGATATTATGTATGAGAAGAAATTGCATGAAATGTCATTATCCTTTCATTTGTCTAGTTTATACTCATTTAAGCCTGAGTTGTATGGCCTTATAGCTTTATTATATATTGCCTCTTGTATGATTTTATGTGGGCCTGTGCTGCCGAATTTTTCTTTTATACTTAACATCTATGTTTGATCTTTAAGGTAACAACACTAACAATTTTGTGGAGGCAGCATTCAGACTTCTCAAGGACACAGTTCTTCATCGAGCTAGAGCATTTAACTGTGTCCATTTGACTGAGTATCTGACCACAAAATTTGAGAAATCAATTTGTAACAGACTTCTTGATATTGCCCATGGCAGGACAGAGCTGAGACACAGAAGGAAACGATCTGCAACTTCATCAGCAATAATAAAGCATGTGAGTAGCAAGTGGTACATGAGGTGGATTAGTTCAATTCCTGTCATTGGACGTAATTTTAGAGTAGGGTAAGTTGAGTTACATGGGAGATGTCTTGTGTCAGATTTCTTGATATTCCCATGAAGCGTTCCTCAAGTATAGTAAGTTCTGCTGCAATAATGACCTTACGGTTTTTTATGTATATATAACTTACTTGGTCTTTGCAGAAGGTGGGTGACCAGTATGAGGTTGTCATAGGGAAGACCAAGAGACTCGTCCAAGCTGACCTAGGTTTGTGTAGCTGCACTTATGGCAACACAGGAAGCCTCTGTAAGCACCTGTGGGCTGTGATAGAGAGTGCATCTGAACGTGGACCAAATAAACACCCCTATAAGCCACTCCAGCACCAAAGGGAGGATTTGTTTTGGCTTTCAACAGGTAATACCATAGGACTAATTACTGGTTAAAATGATAAGAAATCAACTAGTTTGCTTAGCCTTGTTAGATGTAAAGTTTGACTATTCACAGTGAACTCTCATAAAACATGCTAAACTGTTTTACAGGTCAGAAAGCCCAGAAAGGCTGGTTGGAGCCGCTCCACCACAATACTTTTATAAATAATAAAACGATTAATACAGGAGAAGTAGAAGAACACCTTGAATATGAAGAGATTGTTAGAAGGTACTGGCCTAGTATTAACCATCAACGCTTCATAAATGGAGTGGTCATGTATGACTAACAAAAGTCATCCATAAAGCTTACTATTACTAAAGATTGGAATTTTTTGAGACCAAGAATTCATTCGAACCACTTGTAGTACGAAAGTATAAGTAATCTTTTTCAACTAGAACCTACTTGTGTTATACAATATAAGGTTTGGTCATATGTGGGTATGATTACTCAAACACTAAAATTCATTAGGTGGCTTGATATGTTACATTTTGTGTACAATTGTTTTGTTTTTATCATTTTAGCGAGAACAGTTATTCAGAAGTGGATGTGATACCAAAGGTTTCTGAACTACAGCGCCAGAAATGGTAGGCCACGAGACAAGGCACATGATCAACATATTTATACATGTTTTTCATTTATAAGCTATTTCGTCACACATGCCAGTTATGATATGTCAGCAATCATCATGGCATAACATACCTGATGGTTATTATTTGCCACTGTGGTGATATGATAAAATCATATCAGAAGCCCCTTGTCCTATGTTCTCCGTTCAACAAACTTACCACCTTCTGCTTCTTGCTTCATTACTCCAGTGGTGTGTTTACTCTCCTGCTCAGTTTATTCAGTAATGATTTCTGCTTCTCAAATGATTGTACATTTTATGATTCATGCCGAAGTACACACTCTGTGTGAACAATGATGATTCAATAGTTGAAAGACAAGATTACATAACACTGGGAGATATTACTGTTTATAATATGCATTTCATGTACATATTATTGAGTTTTTTAAGGCAAGCAGCTATTGATGCATTCCACAAGGACATGTCGAATAAACTCGAAAACTACTATTAGGCAACTATGTATGGTCTGGCCTTTGAGACCTTCATTGAACGGTGGAAGGCCCGTACAGCGAGTCAGAAAATCACTCTCTTGAACACACCATTGTCTTTAGGAGAAAGATACAGTTTTACGCAAAAGAGATGAATTTTAGGGTGAATTGGCAGGGTGTAGTATTACCATAGTTTAGGTAACAAGTCAGTCAGTTATACATTAATGTACAAGCATGCCTCACATGGTATTAAATATTGATAGCTGTTTGATACATGCCTAACTATTAGGCCCACCCCCAGCAGTTTTGGGACTAATAGTTTGGCTGGTGTCAGACACTCCTCATCAGATATTCTGGATAAATTTTTTGTGATTAATCGAGGTGTCATCAGATTTATACCATGTAAGACATAGCCCAAAACATATTTCACATGAAAAAGAACAGCCTTCAGCAGTGCAGCCTTCAGCAGTGGCCAGAAGAAAAAGGCCACTTGGCACAACAACGAGCCAACATGGAGGTTTTCGTAGGAAGGCTGCTGAACATGCCTATGGGAAGGAAACCAAGAAGAACCACCCTGCCCCACATAGTTTATCATTCTGTGTGGAAAGAACCATTTCTTTAGGCAAAACTCACTCCAAGAAATGATACCGATATATTTATAGGTATAGAATAGTCTATGGCTGTGACTTGCGCTTTTAATTAACTGTACTCACCAGAATTTATAAATGATGATGTCTTATGAATGATAATGTTTCTTGTTTACACGTCCAAAGCTCTGTGAGAATGTCAGCAGGCCATGCATTTTTATTCACAGCTGTCTGATCCACATGTTTGAATGGAACATAGGTGTAAAATATTATAAATCTAAAAAACCATCCCCTTAAATCTTTTATCATTCAATCAATTTTATTGATCAGTTTTGGGAATTACTTTTCATTATTGTTGATAAGTGTGAGCACATCTCAAGTCTCATTTGTTAGTTAACACTTTTGAATACTTTTTGTTAGTAACACTTTCTTTTGTTATTATTGTAGTAAATCTTATGACACACTGAATGATGATGATCAGTTGCCAGTGGCTCAAGAAGATACCATTACTTCATCAGAAAATGTTCCAGCATCTCCCATATATGACATAGAAGCTCACCCCTTTGCATTATTTTGCTTTATTATTTTAGGTGTGTTAGGTGTGAGACTTCATCCTTGTACAGTCTGAATAGCATCATACTGAGTATTTCCAAATAAGGTTTTTATATATTAAAATTTATTGAAAGAATACAATGAACATTCTGGATATACATTGTAAGTGTTTTCAAACTTAATCTCACATTTTATCCCCTAATCCGCCATATCATAAAGCGGACATGATTCCTGGATGAGACACAAACATGAGTCTTTTTAATGGTTAACACCAGACATTGTTAGTCAAACTCAACTAATTTATGCTGTAGCAATAGTGAGGATTATGACGCTTTTGGATTTGTAAAAAGATATAAAGACACAGCTTGGCCAATTGTCATACTTATATTTATTGATACAGCTTGATGATAAACCTGAGCCTCTTGATGCAAAAGATGATGCCTGCATTTGTGCTAAGAGTTGTCTATATAAGTCACAGCTGACTTGATTTGATCAAGAATTATTGGTTTGATATTGTTACTTGCTATTACAACTGATCTATTTCAAAAGTCACATGATGAAATGCGGAGGTGTAAGTGAGTTGTGGCATGCAAAAATTCTGCACCAGTTGTATAGCAGCAGTGCTATTCATCACTGTAAATAAATCCTTATTAGATCAGCCAAGCCAAAGGCGTTTTTATAGCTTACCACCCAAAGTGAGAGTATAAGTTCACTCCGTTCAATGGTACACACTAAAACTGAGTTAACTTTTGTTCTTGGCGTTGAGAAAAAAGATGATCAGTTCTCAAAATTTACATAATCTGCAGCGACATTGCATTTTTCTATAAACAACTGCTCAATCATGAACTGAAGCTTGGAAGACAGAGTACCAAATATCAACAAAGATACTTCCTTGTTTTGATCAGAGCCGTATAGTTTCACAGTTTCGTGGCCAGCGGAAGCGTTTATGGGAGCTCTATTTTTATTTAAGTTATAATGGGGAGGCCGCAACATTAACCAACAAATATTACTCTCATTGGCTGTTGCTTTAAAGTTGATTGTTGTATCATACACCATTTGAAAGAGGACAAAATTTTCTACAATAAACTACAACTTTTTTTGTAAAGAAATAAAATAAATGCAAAAAAGTGAGATGTTGAGAGCGAGGTAAGAATATTTCATTAGAGATCAGTATGTCGATCGGGTTTGTTTAGAAACAGCATTGTTGTTTCCGGCTCTTCATGCAGGACTCTGAAGCTATACGGCTTTGGTTGTGATAATGTCATATATCGCAGTACAATTGCGCTTTCTTGACTTCTCTCAAGAGCTTTTGGGGTGCTAATTTCCTCTCGCGGCCAGGGTGGTCCAAGTTGTCAAGGACAAAGAAGTCGGCTCGGCTGTACTAGGCTTTACTAGACTATACTAGGCTCAGATAAACCAACCTCATGACTTACATACTGGAACTGAGTCACGTACACAGAACCAGCCAAGCTATACACAACAAAGAACAGATTGTGCGCAGGGATAAAGAAAGGAGCGGAGCTTATCGATAAATGAAGAGCTTGCTAACATCGATTCAACAGAGCCAGCGCATTCTTTCTGCATGATTGTTTATTGTTGCACATACATTGACCTAATGTATACTTATATATATTGCACAGATATATTTTTTTGTGGCTAATACACTCAGTGTATTTATTCCCGTGGAGAGTAAAGGGAACCGTCAGTTTCCTTTACATCTGTAGTCTAGTCACTTATTATTCTGACATCCAAACAACACATTTATGGGGCTAGTAAATAAGATTAAAATTATATTTAAATAGCTGATATTCGCATTCAAATTGGAATTTTCATGGCTTTTATATTGGTATGAATAAGAAAATTTCCAACATTAATGTTAAGGCATGAGAATACGTGTTTTTGTGCAAGAGTAATAGACAAAGGCATGTATATGCAAAGGCTTATATAAAAACTTTTTATTTGCATGGAATGCTAAATTGTTTGTTTCTATTTTAACTAAATAAAAAAACTTGGAAGTGTTGCTTTTTTCGGCTAAAGATCTTATTTTAAAAATGAAACGAGCAGCTTTAAAAACATAGACTCAGGCTGAGATTGAACTTACAGATTTATGTTTGGAAGTGGTTGATCTATAAAGAGAACACGTACACACGTACAGTACAGTAAAGAGTACATGTACACAAACTCCTACACATTCACAGTATTGACACTTATTAGCAAACTTTTCAATATGTGTTATGTTGTATAATATTGACTATTTTCTGTGGACTAGTATAGTATCATTGCATCACTGTTTGCATATCATATTATATCTCTAAATAGTTTGCACACTTCTTGCCTAATTATTTCTGTGAGTTTAGGCCAGACAGTGATTTTGATTTTATTAGAATATTTTAATGAATTTAATATTAGAGATGAACAAATACTAAAAAAGGTCTGACAATCACAACTCTTTTTGTAGGGCTTAAAGGTAGACTTGCAACAAAACTCACATTACAGTTATTTGGTATCAAAAGGTTTGCCATGCTTTCCTCCGCTGTCTTGTAGATTCAAAATATGTGGAAATTTGATTACAAGCTCTTAAAAGCTCAAAAACGAACCGTTAAAAAAAGCGGCCGTAGGTTAGAATTCCTTATTTTCATGACGTGGTTATTGTTTTGACACGTGATGTTATCACGTGAAATGAAAGGCCAATAAAACACTCAATATAAAATGTTTCGTAGCGCTAGTTTATGACAAACACTTCAGGTTCTACTGGAAAGCCCTTATCAAATATAGATGCTCTTTACTTTATAATTTCGTTTCAGCTTGGTCTACTTATCTAGTCATAATCTGATCATGTGACCCATATTTTCTGCCATATGATGTGAACAATTTCTGCAGCATTTTCCAACTATTACAGGTGACCAGCAGGCTCGCAATGTTTATCAGAGGATGATATGCACCCCCTCGAGCTAAGGTTAAAAAATTAAACTGATTTTTAGGCTAGGCTTTGAGAAATCAGTGCTCAAAGTGACAGCATTACAATGATAATGAAATAGACTTGTAAGGAAAATAGACATGCTTTTATTGAATGCGTGAAGTATATTTGTGAAAATATTGCAACAAATGCGGTTGCATGAAAGTGTAACCAGAAGCACACCATGTTCAACTGCATCACATTTGAGCCATTTTGAGAGAGATTCCAATCTACAGCTGTTTTCGTAATGGCTATGATTAATTGTTCATTTTTTAGCTTTTAAGAGCCTGTAACCACATGTTTACATATTTTGCACCTCCAACATAGCGGAGTAAGGCATGGTGAACCTTTTAATACCAAATAACTGTAATGTAAATTTGGTCGCAAGTCAGCCTTTAAAGATGAATCTGCACAAAATATTAGTCGATTTTATCAGAAAGTATCGATATTTTTCTATTATTTGCAATTGAGTATGTTGTTTGAAGAGATCTGACTGCCAGGATGTTCCAAGATTAAAATTTACAAACCTGATTCTAGTTAAAAGGCTCAGATTCAGAAAAGTGCAATTATGATGTCTACAATTGTCAAGTGGCTGACAGAATAGAGACTCGTAACGCTGCAACTTCAACCCTATAGCTGATATCAATAATGGAATAGACGGGTGGCCGCACAACTAGTGACGTTATTTTGATACGTGTTTTTTTCTGAGCATTTTAATCTTGAAACATCTTGACAGTCAGATCCACTCAAACATCAAAAACAATCACTAATGGTAAAAAACACCAGTATTTTCTCATTAAGTCCATTAAACCTTTGTGTAAGTCCATCCTAAACCATGTCACATCAGTTTAGTAAGCCGGAAAAAAATATTAATGTATCCTAGGTTCTAAATGATGGATTTGCTCTCTTTCTCTAATCTTTCTTGGTGTCCAATAGATGTTTGAGGTCTCTCTGGTGACTTCTATAAATACATCTAATGAGTTCAAATGTGACTAAAACTTGTCAAAATTAGTTTGCATGCAAATAACTTTAGGCTTTCTTGTTTGACAAACATTGACTCCTGTTTATAACTCTTATTAAACTCTAAAAGTGTGAAAAAATGGAGTTCAGATTATCATATAAAAATAGTGATTATTTATTGTAACTAGAGAATATTTGGTAAAACAACCAACTTGTTCTGGTAAAAGTGTAATTTCCATAACAAAAAAAGTGGATAGATAGAGCTATATAATATAGCTGTCTGTCAAAAATCGACAATGACTTGCATCTTAGCGATGCATGCTTGGATCTAGCAGTATTGCAGAGAAGAGGTAATCCAGTTTTCAGTATTTTCTACTTTCTGAACTGTTAGATTATTTGAAAGGATGCCAGTGCAACACATCTAGCTCTGACATAGCCAGGTAGCTATTTCACTTGCCGAGTGTGCAAAGGACAGAGGTGAACCTTTAAAGTGCCCATGTTGTTGGTGTGGTACACAGGGCCTCCAAGTTATGGTCTAGATCCGAAAGACCCAGCAATTTTGGGTTGAAAACTTGCTGAGAGCTTTTTGTCAAAGGAACATTAAGCCGGACTCGGACAACCAACCCCATGGTTGACAGTCAAAGGCATTACCACCAGGCCACCTTCACACCCTGGTGACCTGTGGTGATATAGCGTACAGTAAAGTTGTGCTTGTCGTCTGTCCTAACTGATTTGGTGATATCTTTACCTTATTATGGAACTCTTTCATATGTCTTTATTATTATATATTTAGTTATATATTATTTCATTATTAGATATTTTGTTACTTAAATCAAGGAGACCAAACCAAGAATAAAAATAAATTGGGCCATGCTTGTACTAGAAGTTTATAGTTGTTGTAATATAAAATACGAACTGATTATATATAATAATATTGTAAACTCTACTATAATACATCACAAAAGCTAAACATACTATGAAGTTAAAATATCAGTATCTAAACCCTCTGTTACGGTTGTAAACTTGATGTTCACGCCTGGTTGGTGAACTTACGCGGCTTGTCGTTTCCTGTCTAGGTGGTTGTGGCCGTGCGCAATTATTCACTCGAGTCACTACAACAACCAACGGTGGCAATAATCTTACCAGAAATTAAAACTAGAAAGACATCCTTTTATTCAATAATTTTTTTGTTTTGATTTTCAAATATATCACTGTGAATTATTATTGTCTTATTAAAAGTAATTGCACAGACACCCATATTTAATGACTATTTTGTTTCTGATTTTCACAATTTTTTATTGTGTTAATTATAATTTCATTGTATTAAATTGAAATAGGAAAAAATAAATATCATGCTACAAATTTTACTACCATGTAGACAGACAAACAGGAAACACTCAGTGTTTACAGAATCTATCCTGAGAAGCTCAGTCATTAGACACATCCTATTCATGCCTTTCAGTGATTCAGCTATCATTAATGATTATCACTTGTTTACCTATAACATTACTAGCTGAAGTACCTTGTGTTGCCATATTGAACTTTGCTGTATACTTATTTCCTCTCTAAATCTACCTCAAAGTGTTTATCTATCACTCTACATGTATATCATGTGATACATGCATGTGTTTGCCACACTTGCCTGGAGTTCTTTAGTCATACGTATATACACATTTACACTCACATACACAGTTGCATACACACTTACACCCACATACACTTTACACAACTGCACACACGCACGCAGATAAATACGTAATGTATATACATGTACATAATTTTGTCTGTCGCTAATTGTTACCTGGAACATCTATGTTGAAGTCGTAGTCTGCTACATTCCTAGGAAGCCTGGCATCATAAGTTGTAACCACAAACATAAGTCGACCTCTAACATTGATCACAGCAAGATATAGGTCTACAAACAAGCAGAACAGAGATCAAAGCAGTGAAAATGATAACCACAGGAAAATGTTGAGTCATCAAAATTTTAGTGGTCTTAGCAATTGTAGTATTAATAATACCAATGTTTGTACTAATAAGAATAACATTAATTTTTGTAAGCTTTACTACAATAAATGCTATGTTAGTATGTCTGTCTGTCTGTCCAAAGCTATGGCTGGAGATTCAGAAAAATCATGATACAGGATTCAAACTTGCAACAAATGGATTGGTCGTGCAGCGAATTACTATTCGCGTTATTCTTTTACCTTCAATTGTTTTAGAATAATTATGAGTATACTTAATCTCTGTGCTCTGTACTAGTAATAAGTAATAAGCAGCTTACAGGAAGAAGTTCACAGGAAAGAAAGTTGTGTAGATAACTTCATAGAAGAGAGAAAAACTGGAAAAAAACTGAAGAGCAACCTTCTTAAAAGCAGAGAGAAACAATATACAAGCTGAAAGCAAGAATCACCAACATATCAGCAAACATAGCAATACCTTAAATGAAGGGGTACCAAGAGATGAGATCAAAGGAGAGATAGCAAAATTGAATAACACAATGGTTTTATTGACACCGGGGAGATTGGAGAGACAAGTAATTTGTTTTTTGCAAGAGCTCTTGTTGTATTAGAAAGACTGAATGCGCTTAAAGACATCAAGAATAGTACCAACAGAAACCACGAGCCATCATCGAAAAAAGCTTGCTAAAATATTGGATCAGGGAAACAAGATATTGGCAAATTAAATAATATCAAAGATGGCAAGAAATAAGCTACATCAAACTTCAAATGCAAGAAAAGACTAGAAAAAAATGGAAACAGTACAGTAATAGAATTGACGCAAAGACTGACAAGCATATTGGGTGAAATAAAGAGATACGGTGAAAGACTAAACCAGTTTTAGCAAAACTGTACATTTGAAACTGATCAGAAGAAATTCTATCACACCATGGGCAGAAAAGAACAGAACTACCACAACTTGAATAAGATGTAGCACTAGACATCTGCAACATTTGAAGAAAGCGGCATCAAAAAAATACGAACACTCAATAGATAAAGAAAACTGAGTACAGTGGGATATATCAACAGAAAACAATGGAGATTAATGCAGTACACTTCAAGAAGGTTCTCGAAGAAATAACACCATTCAAAGCATCAGAATCTGACGAAGTCCAAATTAATAAAGCAAACGACTTCGTTACACTGCACACATGTATTTTAGTTTCAGGATGTTATGTGTAAAAGTGCAGCACCAAAAAAATGACTACTGGCAGAATTGTATTAAGTTTAGAGAATCCAAGAAAAGGCAACATACCATCTAATTATAAACCAGTTACATGTTTACATGTTCCATACGAGTTAATTACTTTAGTGATCTCTGAGTGTTTTTGACCATCTGACTTTGAACTGTTTTTAAACAACATGTTATCATGGAAACAGAAAGGTTGTGGTAGGAAAAGCAGGAGCACAAAAAATCAGCTGACATTGGACAAAAGCATAATAAAAGAGAGTGAGGAAAAGTAAACTAATCAAGTAATGGGATGGATTCGCAACAATCAACAGCAGAAAGTTATGTGACATGTTTTCCCACGCATGGATAACATCGTTGTTTAGTATATGAGGAACATACACTTTTCATTTTTGTATGGCTTAACTCAGAAAATAACCTTTGCTTAAAATGAGATTTTTCATAATAATTTCAGGTGAATTATATATGCATATGTATATATATATAAATATATATAGATATTTATATCTATATATAAATACTATGTATATAATCTATATAATTATATAACATTATAGTATATATTTTATGATACATACTATAATGTTGTATAGTTTATAGAGAGCATATGTGGCTTAGTAGTTTATATATAAACATATATATATCGCTTTTATATATATCGTCTATATGTATTGTTTATATATCGATTACATATATTACATTATACTGTATATATAAAAGCCATATATATAAATGTGATATATACATGTAAAAGCGATATATATATAAGCGATATATTTATAAAAGCGATATATATAAAAGCAGTATATATATAAATGCGATATATATATAAAAGCGATAAATATATATAAAAGCGATAAATATATATAAAAGCGACAAATATATATAAAAGCTATATATATATATAAGCGATATATATAAAAGCGATTAATTTATATAAAAGAAATATATATAAAAGCAGTAAATATAAAAACAATATATATATAAAAGCAACATACATATATAAAAGTGATATTTATCGCCTGCCAATATTTCTTTTATAGCAGCATGAAAGAATAGGAAGTGAAAGCAGATCAAGAGAGGCACACTTCAATACAGAATGCGGTTTCTATAATTGTCAAAACTGTTTGAAAGATGGACTTCCACAACATTTTAGTATGTTTTATCAGAAATTATCGGTATTTTTCTATCATTTGTGATTCTTGTTGATGTTTGAGGTGATCTGACAGCCACAATGTTTCAACATTAAAATCGGCAAAACCTAATTTCAGTTATAATGCTCAGAAGTGAAATACATGCGAAATTACATCCCTATTTGTTATCGTTGCTTAGTAGATGTCGGTTATTGCGTTCAAGTTGCAGCGTTATGCGTCTATATTCTGTCTGTCTCCTCGCAACTATAGTAAATGTCATAATCGCACTTCTCATTGATCTGAGCGTTTATTCGCAATCAAGTTATATCGATTTTAATCTTAAAACATCCTGGCTGACAGATCACCGCAAACATGAACAACAATTGCAATGTGATAAATTAAATGTGATAACTGCATTTTCGCTTGATATGGCCATTTTAACCGCAATCAAGTTTTGTTGATTTTAATCTTAAAACATCCTGGCAGTCAGATCACCGAAAATGTGAAATACAGTTGCAAATAGATGAAATAATAGAAAAATACCGATAGTTTCTGCTAAAATCGCTTAAGATTTGATGCAAGTTAATGTTCAAGACTATTGAATGTTTTCTACTTACTGGGGTTAATTACAGTTTTAATCCTGTAAGTTCCACTTCGTTGCCGGATAACCTCGAAATACCGTTCATCAATCGTCTCTTCGTCATTGGTACGTGGTCGCAGGTACGTGGCATATAATTCTCTGCTTTCTCTCACATCATCTGTCTTTAGATTGCAAAATTTATTATAGAATTGTGCAATACAGTGTTTGCAACTGTCTGACAAGTCTAAAATATTTCAAGCAAATAAGTTCAAGCAAACTCCTGAATGGCCTCTTGTGAAGTTTTTCTGCCAGATTTATTGCTAAAACTCAAAAAGTATATTTAACATGTCTCAAAGATTTTTTTTATTTAAATGCTTTCTCAAAGCTTAAAGCTTTGAGAAAGGCCAAAATATAATATTAGCAAATTATGTTCGGATTTTCCATTTTGATTTGTTTTCTGTGTTTTCATTTGGAATTGTCAAATGTCGAGTAGATAACTCACAATTGCCTACCTGCAAACCATTAACAATTGCTATTTTAATTTGAAATGTTTATTCTTATTAATTGCTCTCTCTACTTCGTTGAACTTTTCCCATTTATGAATTGTCACTGTCAATGTGATATCTTGGCACAACCTATCTATAGACAAGCTTGGCAAGTTTTTGAGAGTGACAGATATGCATTACTCCTGCCTTATACAACTACCAGTAAAAAGAGCATAACGGAGCACCTCCCATCATGGATTACCTGAAACCTTTTCAAGTTTTGACTGCCTGCTTATGATCTTTTGAAGTCAAATTCTAGCTTAGAGTACTTATTAATGACCATTTTCATATTTCATATGAATGGCCTAAGACCTCGATATAGCACTCCTAAAACCGAAATAATTTAGTCTGAATTATAATTTTATAAAGTGATAAAAGTTTACTTAAAGATATTTTTGAAAGCAGTCAAAACATTTTATGTTAAGCACGGGTGAGGTGGTTCTGGTAAAGATTCTGTCTCCATGTGCAACTTTCATACCACACCTAAATTTTTAATCATTATATTATTATCTAAGGCGTATACAGTTAACTTTATAATCTTACTAACTAGAGGTACCTTCAGGCATGCAATGAATACTAGACAAATTGAAATTGCTTATTCTTTATCATCACATAGCGGTCATGCCTATTAGACAAATGTCTCAAACTTATGAGCAGAAGTTCATTTTTTGAGTTATCAGCTCTTGCAATGCGATTTTTCACTAATAATACCTGTTTATCAACCCTTTGAATGACTTTAAAATATATTTCCATTAGGCACTGGTTTTTGCCCTGCAACTACTGTAAAATCTTTATTTGAATGCATGGAGCTCTATTTTCCAACCCTAATCCTATAGTGGCGGTTAAATAGAGATGGCGCTCAAATAAAAGTGGCATTCAGTTAGAAGTGTTACGATATGTGTTGTAAAAACCTTAATGCATCTGCAACATTTTTCTTTAAAAGGTTTCTCACAGACTTTTGCAACCTTACACGTGTGTGGTTTTGGGAAACCATGCTTCAAAATATTTGGTGAAAATTAAATAGCACCTTGGGCTAACTAATTACCAGAGAAATTACATGTCAGAATGAATAAGTTCATTTCATCTTACCCTTAACTGAACTTTGTTATACCGCAGAGGAAAGCGAAACCCGTGATGTCTACCTCCAAATGGTAGTGCCACCTGACCCTCATCTGTTACCGCCACTTGCAAATACTTCAGGACTCTCTTTAATGGACAAAAATAAAACATTTAAAAGTTCATAGTAAAATGTTAGATCACAGCAACTAGCAATGTGGTAGCTTCAAATATTTTACGTGTAATGTAATAGTTCATTTAGACTTTTTTTAACAAATTTCATATCCCTTTTTTGTTGTTTGGTGATACAAAATGAACAAAGGTGATTTAAAACTCGCTTCTTTAAAATATAGCACAAAAATGAATTGTACAAAAATGCTTAGAGCATTTAAATGTAGCTTCTCTATAAAAAGGTGTCTCTTTAAAAACTGAACAAATGTTAACAGTCGGTTTTTAATTTTAAAATGATTTTTGTTTTTAGATGTTTATTGTGTTTTATAAAACCAGAAGCAAATACCAACCAATCTGAAACAGTTTTGAGTTCGTTAAGTCTGAGAATGTAATCATTTACAGCATTAGCAGTGGTATAAATTGTATATACAAAGAGCAGCGTTATATCTGTGAAATTAAAATGATGATTCAAAGCAAGGCATTTTAGTGAAAATTAGCTACCTTAAACATTCTGAGTGACCAAATTAATCTAGTATAGCCATTTGTGAAAGCAAAAAACATTCACTATTCAGTGTTCACAGACTTATGGGAAAACACGTATAATATATCAAAATATTTTTATACGTTTAATACTCAATAAATTTTATGCAATTTTTCTCAATTTTTTTGCGTGGAGTTTGTGCCATTTAGTCATTTGGTTATTGCTGGTCAACTTATACTAGTTCAACCCAAACTTTTCAGTTTTGTCTTGTGGTTATAATGCCAAAAATCATTTAGATTTTCTACTAATCTAATTTTGTATTGCCGGGAAAAATAGTTATATCAAATAACCTAAATTTAAAAATAAGAACTCAAATTTTTTGAAAACTCTCTAAATCCTTTGACCGTTTATTCGCTTACCAATTGTCCATTCCGTAATATAACACTTAGTAATATGGCTCTGCTCTGAATCAAGTCCCGACTTGTCTCATCACGCTTGCACAAACCAAAGACTTCAATCCGAAAGTTGAATCCTTGAACAGAACAACATTTAAACTCGTATGCATTATGACTTTCATATGCAATCTATTTCTAGAAACTCTGACTTGTAAAAATCTATACATATATACATAATCTGTCTTTATTTGTCTGTCTGTTTGTTTGTCCCCCACAAAAAGTAAAGTCTAATTAAACAATCTGTCTGAAAAATTGTGTGTGATTTTTTTTATATTTGTCAAGGTTTTGAACTCAAAAGATGTTAGGGCCATTACATGTAAGGTGTATTAAGGCCAAAAAGAGGTCATTTTGAACAAAAATGATGCTACATGTAAATGTGATTTCATAATGAGATGACAAAAATTTTGACCAATATGAGGTTTGAACCCACATCACTCTGCTTATTAAAATGATACTCAAACCAACTGAGCTAATCAGCCAACTTTCAAAACCTCAGAATAATTGTGCCATCTCCCTAAGGTAAATTACCTACATGTGTATCAGATTCGTCCAAATGCTTCTACAAGTCTCTTGAATGGTATATATATAAGAAGATTTTGTATTGTCAGCTTATTTTATAGTTTTTCATTGAACGTCAGATGGTCCAAAGTTGGAAATTTGAGGAATCTATTTATTTATCCACCGAGAGAAAAAATAATAAATATTGTCCGTAAAAAATAGTCTTGGATTGGCATTTTGAAATATTATTTCAAGTGTTATGTCATTAGAAGTTATTATTTTATACTCAGATTAAAGTGCTAAATGTGTTAGAAATTGTTGCATTATGGAATTGATGAAGTAAGATGAGAAGTAAACAACATGCCAATTTCATTTCAGAAAAGTAACATTTACTGTTAGTAGTAATGAAACTCTGATCACCTTGTAACCTTGCTTGATACTAGCCCTCTGAATTAACAACACGGGTGTTAATTAAAGCGCTCCATAAAAGCATTTTTTATTTCAGTATTGACACTCTGCTAACTGCACTAAACTGATAGCCTTTAGGATGTGCATAATAATTTTTATTACAATAAGGGCGGTTTTCTGTAACGTTAAAAATTCCTGCTTGATGGAAGAATTGTAAGGGCAAGATGCCAAAGCTCCGCTTGTCATTTACAGCTTATTTCATGTAAAAAGCAGACCTACCTCAAGCAATGCCAGGTTTAATCAACAATCTTAGAACTTTCGTTTTTTATATAAATACACCATGATCTATCGAACTAAAAGCTCATCTCGAATTACATGCGTCTTCTCCTGCGTTAACGACAATCACCCTCAATGAACCCATTCACAGACTGCTGTTTGGAAATTATTCATCGAGAAAATGAAAAAAATTCCAAACACCGTTGAGTTTACTGGTAGTATCAATTAAAAATGTCTTAAAAACAAAAACTTTTAAAAGCATTTGAAAATTATATGAATAAAAACATAAATACACCGGCAACTGACATAATTTTTTGTTTTAAATCAAATCTACTTTTTTACCTTACTTTTCCAAAAAATAAAGCAAAATCTAAAAGTATGATTTGATATGAGTTTTGAGAATATTAGTTTAATATACAGTCTACCTTTACAATAAACATCATTCCAAATCAGCAAATGTCAGACGTACTGAACCTACCAGTTTCATTTACACCTTTGCCAAACCCTTCTTTATTGTAAAATAAAATACGATTTTTTCACATTCAAAACAGGTTTAACTTAGGCACAAAATGAACTGCCCATTAACATGAATAATTTTAAAAACAAAATCAAAACAGTGCATGAACTCTCAACAAATTACGGGTACATATATTTTAATAAAGGTTTGACCTTACAATTCAGAAGGACTTCTGCTGTTGCATTTGATACAACTCCACCAAACCCTTGAGACTAACTCACCTAGAGTTTGAACTAAGGTAAAGAACCTCTGGTCTAGGAATAACTCACCTATGGTTTGAACTAAGGTAAAGAACCTCTGGTCTAGGACTAACTCACCTAGAGTTTGAACTAAGGTAAAGAACCTCTGGTCTAGGACTAACTCACCTAGAGTTTGAACTAAGGTTAAGAACCTCTGGTCTAGGACTAACTCACCTAAAGTTTGAACTAAAGTAAAGAACCTCTGGTCTAGGACTAACTCACCTAGAGTTTGAACTAAGGTTAAGAACCTCTGGTCTAGGACTAACTCTCCTAAAGTTTGAACTAAGGTAAAGAACCTCTGGTCTAGGACTAACTCACCTAGGGTTTGAACTAAGGTTAAGAACCTCTGGTCTAGGACTAACTCACCTAGAGTTTGAACTAAGGTAAAGAACCTCTGGTCTAGGACTAACTCACCTATGGTTTGAACTAAGGTAAAAAACCTCTGGTCTAGGACTAACTCACCTAGAGTTTGAACTAAGGTTAAGAACCTCTGGTCTAGGAATAACTCACCTAGAGTTTGAACTAAGGTAAAGAACCTCTGGTCTAGGACTAACTCACCTAGGGTTTGAACTAAGGTTAAGAACCTCTGGTCTAGGACTAACTCACCTAGAGTTTGAACTAAGGTAAAGAACCTCTGGTCTAGGACTAACTCACCTAGAGTTTGAACTAAAGTAAAGAACCTCTGGTCTAGGACTAACTCACCTATGGTCTGAACTAAGGTAAAGAACCTCTGGTCTAGGAATAGCTAACCTAGAGTTTGAACTAAGGTAAAGAACCTCTGGTCTAGGACTAACTCACCTAGGGTTTGAACTAAGGTAAAGAACCTCTGGTCTAGGACTAACTCACCTAGAGTTTGAACTAAGGTAAAGAACCTCTGGTCTAGGACTAACTCACCTAGAGTTTGAACTAAGGTAAAGAACCTCTGGTCTAGGACTAACTCACCTAGAGTTTGAACTAAGGTAAAGAACCTCTGGTCTAGGACTAACTCACCTATGGTCTGAACTAAGGTAAAGAACCTCTGGTCTAGGAATAGCTAACCTAGAGTTTGAACTAAGGTAAAGAACCTCTGGTCTAGGACTAACTCACCTAGGGTTTGAACTAAGGTAAAGAACCTCTGGTCTAGGAATAGCTAACCTTTTTAATGCTATTCTAATTATGAGATTAAATGTGCCAGTATTAACAACAATTACGAATTACACAAAAAACGAAAACAAAGTCAAATGAAAATAGTAAATTCTTTTCCAATATAACTTTTGACTTGACTAACATGGTATAATAGTAAGTAGGCTTATACGCATCTGATAAAATTTTTACTGTGGATTCAAAGTTTTTCATTTTGTATTTGATAAAATAAAATAAATTCCTTTTATAAAAGTAAGCAATTTTTTGTATTTCTGAGCAAAACTACTTTACGCCTGTTTTATTCTTTATAGAAGTACATTAGTTGAGGTATTTGTCTCATTATGGCTACTTAAAATTCATGTAGTATGCGGGTCAGTCAATAAGTAGTGGAAAGTTTGTCATAGCTTTTGTTCTAACTTATTTAGCACTTTAATATTTATTCCAGTTTATATTTTATTATATTTCAATAGTTGACTTTTATAAATGGGAGTTGTCCTCCCATACCCAAAATTCACCATTTCAGTAATTTAGTAATTGTGATATTATTTATATTTCAAATGGTTGCCAAGCTGAAAATATGCTTACTCGTCGAGCAAAGAGATAGTATAAGATTTTTGACAGCTGAAGGTGCAAAAACAAATGTTATATATAGTAGAATGAAAAAACAAGCTGTATGCCGCAAAAAAGCTACTATAGGCGGTGTGTTAAATTAAAAAATGAGTGAGAAAACATTACTGAGACGGAGTAGGTCAGTTGATGTTTTAATTCCACGTGCAGTGGCTTGTATGTGTAGAACTCTTAAATGTTTAGCTCTGAAATATTAATCCATTTGACAGCATAAAGCTTTGATGACTTTCTGAGTATATGATAAATTTTTATTTACACAGATAAAACAAATATGGTATCGGCGGCTTCGCTAGAAAATCTATATTAGGTTTTTGATGAGATGTGGCACAGTACATGCACTTGCACAGATGCACTTGTATTGGTTTTTGTAAAGCATCACTTTAATATTAGTTGAAACTAGGGCTTCTCATTTAGGGGTGTGAGCTGTTTGTCAGGGGAAGGGGGGGGGAGGTAGGGTGTAGTGCAGGAATCTATTTTTATCTCTTCTATAGATCAAAAACAAATATCGTAACACCATCACTCCTGAAAATTATCCATGCATTTCACTCACTAATAAGAAGCCATATTTTGATCAGATAAGAAAAGAGGCAGGAAAAAGTCAAAGATCATAAAGTGAATTGTTTTTATATGTTGCTGTATGAAAACATTAGAGTTACCTCATTGTTTTCATAAATGCCAAATTTATCAGTTTTTCATTATTTTTTAAGCAGTTTTGTTTCATTCTAAACAAGAGAGCGTGGGATTGCTCTCATCAATTGTAGGTGTTTGTTGATGAAAATGAATAGAGAAGCCCTGAGTTAAACTCTTTTGAAACTGAAAGTTACAATATCCATAAACCCAAATTTATATTGGTAGTACGATTCACTTTAGGAAACTATATTAAGCTATCATAAAGAGTGTAATAAAATAGAGAAATAAAAAATTTCAAGCAAAGAAATCAATGCAATAATAAAATGATGCTATAATAATAACACTATTAAATAGTGTTATTATTATAAAAAAAATTATTTTTTTAGTTGATTGGTTAGCCAGCTAGGTACTTAATTATAATGGCAATATTTTTTCTTCATCGTCGACCTGCATTAACCTACTGCTTATAAATTGCTCCAAGAGTAAATAACTCCTGTTACAATATATGTACAGTTGTATATCCCTTAATAATCTTTACTATAATAAGAACTGTGCCTGTTTGTCTGTCTGTCTGAAGCCAGGCTTAGAGGTTAGGAAAAAGGATTGCTTCCAAAAGGACTCCAGCTTGGAAGACTGACAATCTACCGCTTGCATTAATCGATCACTTTTAGAATAATGTGCAAAAGCATAATGTGAAAAGGTGTAATAACTAACTGACATTGTGCAGTTAATGGTGACACTTGACAATCTCTCATGGCTCACCAGACTGCCAGGGTACATCTATTTGTAAAAGGAGTAGACTGCTAGGAGCTTACATTGATGTTTCTACTTCAGAAGAAACATTATTTTACGTAACTACTAACAATAAATCAGTAGAACTATATAATTACATCTGAATAAGAAAATTATTTGCTCTTTCTCACCTGGTGCTCCCGGTGTCCAGATTTTCGCATCAAGTCGCTGTTGATCAGTAACGAATACTCCCTTTTCTGTCACAAAAACAAACATTTACTTAGCATCAACTAGGTTTCTCTAGAAGCGTGTGTTATAGAATGCTGTATAACTTCATGGTGTGAAACGTGCTAATCAAAATAAGTAATCATCACTGAAAAAATGAGAAAACGACTCTTGTTTTGCCACTCACATATTGTAATAATTTGGCTATTTGCCAAGTTCAGGTTAATTGGTCAGAGGACACTGCAAAATTTTAGAGTGAAACTATTCAGGTGAACAAATATTGATTGCTGTTGATATGGGTAGTCTCGGCACTACGCATTACAAAAACTCTAAAAATCCATATTAGCAAATAGGGGATATAGGATAAAAAACATTTTGTCAATGGGTAACTATGGTCTTAGAGTTATTCTCTACACAGTGCTTCAATGAACACATTTGACACTATGATTACTTTATCCACATCTCAAATACAAACACATTTCAATGGTTTGTTTTGATTATCTTTTGTGGTTTGTGTCTTCATTTCTTACATGAAAATTACAGGTTTTTAACTCATTCCAGTGTATTTAATATAAACAAATCGCCTACAACCTCTACCAATTGTTTTTAAAACATCATTGTTAGCTGTTTTAACAACTTCAACCTAATATGCATTCTCATAACAGAGAAAAGTATTATAAAAGCTATATGTCAAATCATTTACTTGATTTTATTGACTGAGTGTCGCTATATTTTGTGTTTTATGATTCTTGTATGGTATAATTTGGAAAACTTTTTTGTCTGAAATCCAACTATTACCAATAAAGTAATATATATATAATATATGTTATATATAATATATACAATTTTATATGTTATATATAATATATATTATATTCCTTATTAAAAGAGGTTGTCTTAATACTAGCTTTTTATTTTAATAACCTACCAACTTTAAATAATGATAAGGATCTCAAGCTGTGGCTTTTAATAATGCATCAGCAGACACACTTATCTACCTAAGTTGTTAAACACATTTGTACAATCAGGAAAGAATATTATTAATTTTCTTGTAAATGTAGGAGTAAACCAACTAAGATCTGACCATCACATGTGCACCCCCATAGACAGAGAATCACAATGTTTACAAGTTCTCCAAGGGCTGAAATTACTCCATAGAAGTTTGAGATTCAAGTCTTACTTAAAACGGAGTGCCTGTTTTTTATTTATGAGCATTTTAAACTGTTTTTTATTTGTTTATTGAAATTTCTGCAGATTTAAAATACAGTTGGGGAAGTACCACGGTGTTCAGCTTAGGCGTACCAGTGCTGAAAATTAGTTTCATTGAGTGATGCCCAGAGTTGAATACTGCATAGAAAAGGCAATGTCATCAGTACACTTCCTGGGGCATGACATTCTGTAATTTACTCTTGACATAAACTGCATGTATGCTTGCACAAAAACACACCATTAAATTTACTGCTCGAAATGAAGCCGCTTGAAATTTACTTCCTAAAATTTATAAATTTATTCAATTTAACTATTAAAAGGTTTCTAAAAATGTGTTCTTCTTCTTAGTTTGATGAAACGGTGTATTTTATCTTTGTTACAAAATACTGCAGTCTCACATAGCAAAGTACAGAGAGAGTAAGGTCACCGGAAGTATAAGGAGTCATATTAGGTTCATTCATTTTCCTTTGGCGACATGCATTGTAACTCTTGCTAAACAGTGCTCGGGCTCAAAACACAATTTGCTATTTCATTAGCAAACTCTTTCTTTGATGAATATGCTTTCGATTTTATGCGAGCAAAAATTATACAAATAATAGAAAAAAGAAATGAAAATTTATAGTAGCATCAAACACAACTTCATAATACAACCAAAAGTCATTTTATTACAAAAGAGAAATTTTATGCAAAGAATGTTTGGTCAAAACTTTATTGTTCAGAGTTGCCATATACTGTCACAAGAAGCTTATGTGGCTTCGAGAAACGGCTGGTAGTCAAAGGGGACTATTTCTTTCGTGAAATTAGCTCAACGTCTTAACACCAAGTGGTGTTGCAATATTTATATTCATATGCTGGCTAAGTCAAACTGTATTCAGCTTAAGAACAGTTGTATGCGCATACGAGCTTGAGATGTGTACATTATGAGCACCACAAAATGTACCTCGCTCTTACGATAAGACACTGGGCTATTTATTTTGTTTCAACAAGATCAATTACCAACAAAGCTCTAGTATAAGTTAAATCTGATGCAAGCATTCTAGTCATTTCCAAAGCTAAAAAGCCAGAACAAGCGTAAATAAGCCAACATAAGCATACACAAGACTAACATAAGAGATAAATGTCTTCCATGGCTGTGAGTTAATATTCACCTTACCACATCTATTGTCAATTCGGCCAGATTTTTTGACATATTGTCGCTCGGAATTTTTTGTGACACATGTGCTGTGTGGTATTTAGCTTTTGTCACTACAAAAATTGCTCTTTGCATTCTCAGACTTAGGCACAGCTACTCTCAGCTATCTTTGAAGCTAATAAACAGCTGGTTAGTGACGTTATATATTCAGGTTATCAATTGAAGTTCATGTCAAATGAGCGAAAAATTACTTGACCAAATTATCATAGAGATAAACACAGCTTGGAGTCGGAAAACTAATACCAGTCAATGTTTACCATGGCGTATCACTTTTTAGCCTTTTTCTTCAAAAGCTCATAAGCTTGTCTCATGATGAGCAGTATTACAACTTCGCTACAGCTACTACTTTTCTTAACCTACTCATGTGGAGAGAACAATTTACTTCGTTCATATATATATTATATATATATTATATATATATTATATATATATTATATATATATTATATATATATATATCTTTTCTCCAAGAGGGAGATTATATATTTATATATATATATCTCCCTCTTGGAGAAAAGATTGAAAAATGCTGGGATGTAAGAACAACTGTAATTCCAGTAGTCATTGGGGCACTGGGCTCAATAACTCCGGCGCATAAAATGTGGCTTGCCCAAATACTGACCGCGATCAACTCAGGTGAGTTGCAGAAAAATGCGCTATTGGGAACAGCTAAGATCTTGAGGCGAGTGCTCAAACTTCCAGATCTCTGGTAGGAGACCTGAGTTAGAGCAAAAATTACCCCCCCCCATATGGGTCAATCGGGGTGAAGGAAACAATTGTATATATGTATATATATATATATATACATATATATATATACATATACATATATATACATATATATATATATATATATATATATATATATATATATATATATATATATATATATATATATATATATATATATATATATATATATATATATATATATATATATATATATATATATATATATATATATATATATATATATATATATATATATGTATGTACGTATGTATATTTTCATGCATATTTACATATATATATGTATGTACATTTGTTGTATGTATATATGTTTAGATAGATATACACCCACATTTATATACATGTATATACACTATATATAAATACAGTACTACATATAAATGTATATGTATATATAATACTGTTGCAAATCAATATTGTAGAAGGCAATTAAACTCAGCTTTTAAGCAGATTCAGAGATGCTGTTCTATTCTATTAAAAATTTAAAACCAGATCAGCACCAAAGTTGACAACCACAAGCTATATTTCAGCAAACATATTGTACTTGCCATCTGCCATGGTTATTTCTGTAAGCCTCTCAGCTGATGAAATACGTTTGGTCAGAGCAGGAAGTGCCTCCCATTTTGTGGTTCTTACACTAAAACTCAGTCTTGATTCTGATCTATCCAAGAACTGCCTAAATCCTCGTGACACTGATCCTGAGAGTTATAAACAAGTCATATGCATTTTGAATGTTACCTGTATGCATCACCAAGTCTCTAACATAATGTTTAAAGGTGAACCTACATACCTTTTTGTAGATTTTATAACAAAGTATCGGTATTTTTCTATCATTTGTGATTGTTTTAGATGTTTGAAGTGATTTGATCACCAGGATGTTTTCAGATCAAAATCAACAAAACTTGATTGCAGTCAAACCGCTAAGAAGAACAATTCGTGCAAAAATGATGTCACTAGTTGTTATCATTGTGATAGTTGATATCAGTTATAGTGTTCAAGTTGCAGCGTTACACGTCTCTATTCTGTCAGTCTCTTCGCAATCAGAGACGTCAAAATCACACTTTTGCTTTAATTTAGTGATTTAATTGTTATTAAGTTTCATGAACTATTATTTTGAAACATCCTGACAATCAGATCACCTCAAATATTAAAAACAATCACAAATGATAGAAAAATACGAATACTTTCTGATAAAATCTACTAAGAATTGTGTAAGTTCATCTTCAGATCTTCCAAACACTAAAGTTAACAAAAGCAGTTAACCAATAGAAAGAAGCTTACTTAACAAGCCCAGAGCTTCACTTGATCCATTTTCAAATTTGAAGAGAGCTGGATGACAGTGGCAAGGCTGTGCTCCAGGGTCGTTGTACTACAACAAAACAAAACAGTCTAATTTCTACAGGTGTTAACAAATATGTAAAAGCTAGAACTGACTGCACTTCATTTAATGTAGTGATAGCTTCAATCGGAATTCAGTCAACAAGGTTTAGTTTCGAGTCAACACCTGTCAAGATAAAATCTTGCTAAAAGGTGATTAATCTCTGGTGAGGTTGTGGCTCTCTAAAATAGTTATCTATGTTTATGTTTTTCCTAGGTCAATATTTATTGCATACAGGAAGAAGCGGAGAATCTCCATCTTGCTCATACTGTTCACACAAGTAAACAACCTCTGTGACTATATCCATCACCTACTTGAATGTTTCTGGCACAATTCCAGTTTGCTCAAATCCAGAAATGTTTTGAATTCATAGTAGCTCTGCTTTTTTTATGTATATTTCAAGTAAACCTTGTTTGATATTTGTGTGCTTTAGTGTGGAAGCCTATCATTGATTCTTACCTCATCACCTCCTATTGTAATTTTTGCCCTTCTATCTCAAATTAAACCACAATGACAATCTTTGTCAGCTATAATGCGATAGCGGTATGTTTATGATGTCTGGTGGCCCCCTAGCTTTTACGCTAAAGAAGTTCTGATAGCGGCTTACACATGTACCCACTAAATTAACTATTTCTGGCAAGTCTACCAAGCCATTGGCTTGTCTTAATTGCTGTGTTGATAGCGTTGTAGAATCAGCCTCTACTAGCCAGCGCCAATCAGCCAGCTCAAACTAGTTTCAGCCAACCAGCTTCAATCAGCCAGTTTTGTTTTCCTGGCTCTTTACCAATTGATGCATTGAAAATGAGCCATATATCACATGAAGATAGCGTTTAATAATCTCCTAGCCTAAACTGAATTAAAGGAGGGTATAGGAAACTGTTGGCACGGAAAGCCGCTAGGTGAGATGTCAATACACTGAGTAGTGTGGTTTTTCTTGTTTTTCTCAGAATACTCACCTCGTAATAGATATGGCTATAACTAACACATGTATGTATAATCTTTCATTAGCATTGATAATCATCCTGATGGTTTTTATTACGTGTCAAAGGAAATAAATCAGGAACTATTGAGTAAGTTGAAAATAAATGATTTAAAAGTTGATAATCTAATAGTATTGCGGAAGAGTTGTAATAGCGAATTGCCGATGGTATAAACAAAATATTCGTATGCTGAAACATATGATGGTTTCACATGTATAACATTTTATAAGGCCTAATTTGTTGGTAATAATTTCATTTCAAAAATAAGTGATCTCTAAGTTATGCAATTTAAAAACTATAAAAAAGGACAACAGTTATTTAATTAAATTAAATAAATTTGGGACATATAGCAATTGAAATAGTATTTGGGCAAGTTATATATGGTTGTTAGCGCAATTGCTACATGCCGATGCATTGACAAATGGCTTACCCTTTGATCTACACATTGGCTGCCTGATATACTATTTGCCAGTAAAGTTCCTTTTATTTCTGTTGATATCCATGTGCCTTTTCCATTTTCACACTCATAAAACCTTGTCAAAAAGGCATCTAAAACGTGAGTGAAATGTGAGAAATAGAATATGACCTTTAGAGTTATCCTCCCTTCCAATCAATGGTTCACTATCTGAAGGAGTTAGAATCTTTGAATAGGCAGTGTTGTCAAACACATATTTTCATATATCCTGCTATGGCTTATCAAGTATAGACCTATATATATGCACATTGAAGTAGAACTTGTGGTTTAAATGGTCACTCGTATTTAATTTTATAATATTTTATCAGAAGGTATAAATATTTCTCTGCCATTAGAGATTTTGTTTGATGTTGGAGGTGATTGGTCTGCCAAGATGTTTCAAGATAAAAATCAACAAAACTTGGTCACGGTTCCAACACTCAGAAGAAAAAGTGTGCCCAGGCTTCTCCAAAATTGACATCAATAGTTGCACATATTGACACACAGATATTTGGTTTCCAAACCCTGCATTTTTAAAATACACTTACAGTCTTCATGAGCAGACGTTTGATATAACCTTAAGCTGAATTCTGTGCCTGACTTGTGAATTTCTCTCTTTCTTGTTCCTGGAGGTTCAATCCAAAAGTTGTAAGTTGTGTAACTTGCCCGCTTACATGGTTCACACGCTAAAAAGTTGATGAACTATAGTTCTTTTATGACTGATGCTACAAGCTGGCTAATCTTGCTACGTAATATTTTTAGATGTCTTTTTCGAGCAAGTTTTTACTGCAAGGATTATCTGTTGTAAATAAATACTTAGTTTTATTGCCTCACCTCATTTTTCCACTTGTGCCTCTTCATGCCAATTAAAAACCTTTTGTACCAAAGTAAAAGTTCACACAAACTGAGACCAGTTTAGCATTGTTAACAAAAAAAACATTTAAAGTAAGATGATATGAGCAGAATTAAAATTTTTATATATGTTACGTATAACATAATATGTAATATATAACATCATCTATAATATGTTTCTTAATAAATATTATACATGTGCTTGCTTGAAAACCTTACGTTGATGTAATTTTATTGATATGTAATTGTTGATAATGTTTTAACATTATCTATAATATATTACATCCAATATATAATATATTTCATACATACTATACTGTATATGTGTCTAAGAGAAAACTTTACATTTTTATAACTGTATCGATGTGCAAATTATATTCATAAATTTATAAATGGCCGAAGCTATTAAAATATAAAAAAGAAAATGCATTTTATTAAAAAAGTGATCAAAATCACAACACAACCAAAAGCTAACATTAGTTTTCTTTTAGTAATTGTTTTCTGATTCTATTTCATTGAACAATTTAGCTATAGAATATAGCTTTCAAATTTGTTAATTGTTTCTTCAAAACATGGCTTTGCCATTTGTTTGAGTAAACTTTTTTGAAGCAATTTTAAATTAAAGAGTTTTTACATTTTGCTTATTTGAAAAGATATAATTTTATACTTTATCCGATTGCTAACAATTTTTTAAAAATTCAAGATGAACGCTCGTTAAAACAAAAAAGTATTGCAATGATAATATTGTTTCAAATCTTTAAAACAATGTCTTTGTGACAGCTTCATTCTGAAAAGAGTTGACTATATAGAAAGTAACATAAACTTTTCTCAAAACTACGGATAAAATCAGAATGCATAAATATCCCCGATGGCGTGATCAGATAATAAATTAATGACATTCACATAATTTTTACATGTACCTGCTGCCAGTTTAGTGTCATCACAGCAGCTAAGCTTTTTAGACTAGAAACTTGAGTCTGCCAAAATATGCGTGCGTTATGACTAATTTAAGATGTGTATAACTTTGTTTTGTTTTAAATACTATGTAATTCAACTCAAAAATTTATATTGCTTTAAAATTAAAACCATCTGTTGAATTAGCTAGTTATTTTTATTGAACAGTTTGCAATTAAAACATTTTTCTCTAAACAAAGTATTTTTGAGAACATAATAAATTTTAACAGTTTACTTTGTATTTTAAAAATGTTTTTGTTTTCGAATATTGAATTATTATGTTTTATAGAAGCAGAACCAGCTAACACGCAATCAGGAACAGTTTTGAGTTACCTAAAGTCTGAGAATGTAAATCGTTTACGGCATTAGTAGCTGTAAAAATAATAAATTCAAACACCAGCGTTATATCCGCGAAATTGAACACTAATTAAAAGTGAGGCATTTTAGTAAAAATTAGCTACCTCAAATATTCTGAGTGGTCTACTTAAACTGGAAAAAACTAAAAGATTAAAAAGTCAATAAATTCTGAATAGTGCTCTGGTGAGACACTTATAGGCATTTTTAGAAAACTAAAAAGTTTTCTATTTAGTTTTTGTAGACTTTTTTTCTGTTTATAACATTTATAAAATATCAATATACTTTTATATGGTTGATCAATGTAAGTAAATAATTAAGTAAAATGTAACTAAGTAAATCCATGAATAAATTTAAGAAACTATAGTCACCCAGACTATATTTTAAAATGGTAATTTGTTTCAAGGTTTTAATGAGAAAATTTTCTTTCAGATTCAGATCAAAGGTTTAGTGAGGAAAACATTGATAAGTTGCCAATCACTGTTCAACACAGAAAAAAAACTCCCTAAGCTTTAAACCGACAGTCAAATGAGAAAATTTCACCCAATTTTAAACCATGCTTCAAAATAATTAATTCTCTTGAGTGTCAAACAAATTAAGACTGAAATGAGGAACAAACAATCAATTTTAAATCTGTGTTCTCATGAAAACAACTAAGTTTTAAGTTACAATTTAAATAGCAAGTTTTGGTGAAACTAAAATTAAAACTTTAATTAGCTTTTTTTGATGACATAATTCTAAGAAAAAGGTTCTTTGGGAGACATAGCTGGATCTGGTAGCATGAGAAAGCACTTTATTTGCTAATTACTACGTGTTGTAGTAAATCAAAAATTTTTTAAACCAGGTAGAAGCTATAAAATGTAAATATAAATAAAAAACACTATCAAATAATACATAACAATCAAGTTGAAATAAATTACTCCTGTCTAAAAAATCTTTGCTACCGAGTCAAGTATATAAAAATATTATCAGTAGAGCTTTCTTGTGTGGCGCAACTGTAGCGTGGGTTGAATATAGTAAAATTATTATTTCTATACTTTTAAAGACATATTTTTGCAAAAATTTAATAAGTTTTTTTAAAAGTATAATAAAGTGGTTATTTTTATACTTTTAAATATAAACTTACGTAAAGTTGTAGTAGGTTTTATCAAAAATTTCTGGTATTTTTTGTCATTTGTGATTGTTGTAATGTTTGAGGTGATTCAACTGCCAGGATGTTTCAAGATTACAATGTACAAAACTGGATTGCGAATAAAACGCAAAAAAAAGCCAAAATGATGTCACTAGTTATGCGGCTGCCTGTCTTTCTCATTATTCATATCAGCTATTCCATTCAAGTTGCAGTGATATACGTCGATATTCCGTCAGTCTCTTTGTTAAAGTGCAGCTTTAGACATCATAATTGCACTTTGGTTTGAATCTGAGCATTTTAGCCATGATCAAGTTTTGTTGACTTTAATCTTAAAACATTCTGGCAGTCAAATGACTTCAAATATCCAAAACAATCGCAAAAGATTAAAAAAATACAGAAACTTTTTGATAAAATCTACTGAAATTTGGTGCAAGTTCATCTTTGAAGTTACCCAACAGACTCATTTCGAGTGGCTGAGTTTCGTCTATTTCTAATCTATATTTTTACATATCACTAGAGCTCTATTATGTCAATGAAAAATCAGATAGATTTTTGTTGATCAGTCAAGGTACAGTAGTTTCATTGTGTCGGGATTAACCGGGGCCTTCTATTAACCGGGGCCTTCTATTAGCTTTTCCCACTTACCGAAAGGTTTGCTGTTACCAGCTATATTTTGTACTATGACTTGCATGGTAGTTAGTTGGAGCAGAGGAACAATGGTAGTTGGATGCTCTTTCTAACACCATCATGGTTCTCGTGGTGGTTTGAACCGCCTGCTTACCAATCATAAGTGGGCATAATATTTATGGATTCACGTTTGCTTGCTTCAATCTACTGGTGAACAAGTGTTGCTATCAGTTTAAACTACAGATATTAAATATATTTTTTATTATTTGCCTATCACAATTGACAATATAAAATAGGGTTTGAATAGTTGAAAAGAATTTTGGTTGCTACAATTAAAAAATCTCGAATTATTTGAAAAAATCATTGCCCCTTTTGGCAGCCCAGATTTATCTGTGTGAAATAAAATACTATTACATCAGGAAGATGTTCTAAGACTAGAATGTAAGTTACTAAAAGAGGATGGCTCTCATCACCTAAAACTTTCTAAAAACAAAAACACTCAAATCAGGTATATTATATAATATTCAAGTCGTAGCAATATTATATATTAGTATTTAAACTGATCACTGCAGAAATATGGACTTAGGTACAATACTGATTTCTCGATGTAAGATTTCTTCTGTGGTAATTATGTGCATTTAGAATGATCTCGCTTATTAGATTTTTAAAAACTAACAAAATTCTCTTGAAGTGATTAGCACTTAATACAATAAAAAAGTAAATAAAAAAATGTCTATACTACGAAATATAACGAGACAAGAGAAGATAAAACAAGAAAACTTAACCGATATAAATACAGTTTACGAGCAACTATATAGTTCTAGGAGCCTCAATAAAAAAGTAAATTACATTTTTTTTTTTTAGTCTTCTAAAAAGTTATTAAATTATATTTCAACAAAATTATTTTTATTCTTGCTAAATGTTCAACCTCAATGTTGAGGAGTTGAAAGACAGAATTTACCTTAATGTTATGGTATCAATTGAAAAAAGGGATTGTAGAATATATAAGAACTAGCTGCATTACCCGCCTACAGTAACAGATTCACGTGCAGCATAAGGTTTATTGAGAGTTGGCTTTCATACTGTAAAACAACTCCAAATATGCAGTTACATCTCCCTCTCTCCATCTCTCCCTCTCTCCCTCTCTCCCTCTTTCCCCTCTCTCCCTCTCTCCGTCTCTCCCCTCTCTCTCCCTCTCCCTCTCTCCCCTCTCTCTCCCTCTCTCCCCTCTCCCTCTCTCCCCTCTCTCTCTCCTTCTCTCTTCTCCCTCTTTCTCTCCCTCTCTCTCCCTCTCTCTCTCCTTCTCTCCCTCTTTCCCCTCTCTCCCTCTCTTCGTCTCTCCCCTCTTTCCCCCTCTCTCCCCCTCTCTCTCCCTCCCTCTTCCCCCTCTCCCTCTCTCTCTCCCTCTCTCACTCCCTTTCTCTCTCCCCCCCTCTCCTCCTCGCTCTCCTTCTCTCTCCCCTTCTCTCCCTCTCTCCCTCTCTCTCTCTCTCCCCTCTCTCTCTCCCTCCCTCTTCCCCCCTCTCTCTCCCTCTCTCTCCCCCTCTCTCTCCCTCTCTCTCTCTCCCGCCCCTCTCCTCCTCGCTCTCCCTCTCTCTCCCCTTTTCTCCCTCTCTCTCTCTCTCTCTCTCTCCCCCCCTCTCCTCCTCGCTCTCCCTCTCTCTCCCTTTCTCTCCCTTTCTCTCTCTCTCCCTTAGTTCAACGCAACACTTGCGGATAGACAACATTTTTGGTTTTTCTGTCGGGCGTATGAAGAAACAGTTTTCGGCGTGTGCCTACTTTTGAGCAGGCGACGTATAGCTGGTCATGGCTGATGCAGGGTGACAGTAAGTCGATAGCAGCTGCTCTCTTTCTTTTCACAATAGCGTATCGCAACCCTCGGAGTACTCGTGAAAGTTCTGTAATAGTAAGTTACAGTAGGCCTACTCGTAGCTGGAAAAAATTAGTAACTCGGCTGCTGAAGGAAATGAACATGACCCACTATCACGAACAGCGGCAAATCCAACGTTATTAAGTAGTGGAGATGTGGCAATTCATAGACAATACAACATCGTATAAGAAACACTTACCTTTTTGATGTGGAAATTTAGTAGGTGAGAAATGCGTTTTTCCAGTGGCTCCAAGAAACAAACGTTTACGTGACCTTCTCGGTACACATTGGCAGTAAATATTAATTGCATGTAAATAACTACTCATTAATTTATTTTATTTAATGAATAGTACATTTGTATAGCTGTATAGACAGCTTTGTATAGGCCGCAGAACTCAGGAAAGGTGCTTTTTAACACGGCAGAAAATTTGCCGTTTAAAAAGCGTGCTAACCGGGGATTTCGGTTAATGCGCCCGAGCGGTGAAAGAAAAACAACAGAATCGCCACACCTTTATATAAGCTGTTTGGCTCAAATCGTCAGAGAAAAGTAGCGGCTAATAGTCCATATTACGAAATTACGATATTACGAAATTACGATAATTAGTACTCATATTAATTCGGTTGGCTTCATTCGACCGAATGGAAAAAGAAAGACGGCTCTATAATTTATTTACCGTTACTACACATATTAATTCAGTTCGCTTCGTATGACCAAAATTCATACGACGATAAAAGGAAAGACCGCTCTATAAGGCGGACAATCAATCAGACAGACAGACAACGATTGCCGTTTATATAGTAGATGTAGATTCGCTGCCACTTACCTACACACGAACACTGACTATTGACAGCAAAAAGATTTATCAGCAGCACAACTATAAAAATGAGTACTCCACTGTTTTTTGAAATTCTCTCCATTTTTCACAATCGAATCAAAAACAAAACAGACCTGAGTCCCTTCACAATTTGGTATAAGCTCTAAACTAAGATGCTTGTAGTAAATATGATAAACAACTTGGCAACAGCTATGATTCATAGCTATTTAATGCACTAGCACTATTTTTTAATTATTTTTAGACAATGAGCTGTGATAAATCAATCTATAATGTGAACTTAAAGACAGGCTAGATACCATTGCAGAAAACAGTGACCAAAGGTT
Source organism: Watersipora subatra (assembly GCF_963576615.1). Taxonomy (NCBI): domain Eukaryota; kingdom Metazoa; phylum Bryozoa; class Gymnolaemata; order Cheilostomatida; family Watersiporidae; genus Watersipora; species Watersipora subatra. The sequence continues at coordinate 40,930,143 of NC_088718.1, read as the reverse complement.
TTCCACAAATGATAAATAGGCGTTGGTGATCCAATGATATTGAAAAAGATGTTTTAATATATTTTTATCACGGGTTTCACGCTAAAAAACTTAGTGATAAACAATAGCCATTAAACAAGATTACCATATTGGTAACCCATGTTTCATGCAAAAACAAATTAAAAGCAACTTAAAGCAGATAATTTACGGCAGTTAAAATTTAAATTTATAGATTGTATCTGTTTGGCTTGGTTTTTATATAAGTTTTAATTATATTAGTTCAAACAAGGTTATGTTTAAGATGATGTGTACATTACATCTAGATAAAGTCTAAATAGTGTCTAAAAGCAAGTGTTGATGCGTAAACCTGTAGAAGTCTAAACATCTTTCTGTTAGCTTGATCCTGATAGGCAATTTAAAACAACAGTTTTGTGTCAAACTACTTAAATGCAATATTTTTGTCATATTTTTTATTGAAAAAAATATGTTTATTTTGTAAAATTCAATGCTAGTGTCTTGCTCTAGAAAAACTAACTTACATACCACTCAACTTATTTTTAATTTATTATTAATTAAAAGAAGCACCTTTGTATTAAAACTCACCTGCATATTTGAAGGATGAATTTTTGGTGAAACAATGATCAAAGTAATTTTCAGATAAATATTTTAATACAACGATCTCTCACTAAGTGATGTATTATTCAAATAAGTTTGAGCAGACAATTCCAAGATGTAAAGGTAATAAACACTGCCTCTGTTTATGGGAACTGGTTGTTTCCTAGATGCATAGTTCTGAACAGAGAACACTTCTTTTTTTGGCTCTTGCCGTTCGGGGGTCGCCACCAGAACTGAATATGCTGAGAACTTTTACACACAATATTTTGCACAAGAGTAATTGTGGCTGGACGCCTCTTCCTAACACCACCAATAGTCTTTCTGTGATGTGAACCATTGACCTATTGACCTACTGATTATATGCCAGCGTACTAACCACTGAATTACAGCTGCTCCCAACAGAGATCATTGAATATCTCATATGGTCCAATTTTTACTAAAACATTTTTATGTATTTTATGCAGCTATCTTTCAGAGTAAAAAATATTAGATGTTTGTAAGTCTAAGGAAAAACATTCTGGTAGCAAATTATAAAAGAAGAGTACAAACCCTTCTAAAAAGCACTTTAACAAAAGTGAATGTAGCTATATACGAATGCTAAAATAAGCACTTTTAAGCCGCACTCATGGTCTTTATCAGCTTTATAGATTTCCATATATTTAATTTAGGGCCAGTGACAATCTCATCACAAAAGATTTTGCTGAGTTGGCTTTTACTGTTTTAGAAAACCATAGTTGATCATTCCTTAAAACCCGTTACAAGAACACATAGGCCTACCATTGATGAGTGGTTGAAAGTGAGCAATAATTCTGATATCATCTGAGCAGACACAAACATTATTTTTGTTGTTTTAATCTTTAGGTATTACAATGTGTTAACCCCCCTTAGAACCTACCTTATATCCACTCCTGTAGGTTAACTTGCACCTGGTAGTACTTTTATTTATGTATGTCAATAAAATATTTTTTTAGACAAACAAGGTCAACTTAACCACCTGCAAAGCGCATTAAACAAAAATAAGATTTATTTGACTCTGACATGTTTTGATATACTCATCATCATGTGCTAGACTTAAAAATACTCTTCCTAAAGTTTTAAATATACATGTAAATGAGTTTTTTGTGCTTTCATTGCTTCAAACATAATGGATGAAATATCTGGTGAAGCTGCGAGCGGTGTACGCATCGATCTAGTAAATCTTTAGCCATGAATGAAGGCAAAGAAGTACATAGAGCCTTTGTTCTTGCTGACTTACATTTATGTTTATACAAATTAAAAATAAAATAATTACCCAATGAATTTGAGGAACTTGAACTGGTGAAAGTCTTTACTATAATAAGAGCTGTAAAGCCAGCTTGACCTTATGACGCCTCATGATGTTACGTGTCAGTTATGCTAGTATTTTCATAAGCGTTGTATAAGTGCGCGCGCAATTACTCCCTAGTGCAATGAGGACAATGTTGTGCAGTGAATAGAATGTCTTCTTCTAGACCTGGAGGTTTCGAGTTCAAATTCAAAGGGAAGCAGTATTTTTTACCTATCGCATTATTGCCATAACTTGACATACATATGAAAGACGCCCACATCTATATATACGAGGTCTGATCCAAAAGTTCTCGGAATGGAGTTGTATACTCGTGCATATCCACGCGATAGAAAAACCCATTGCAGAGTTAGCTGGAAAATACCTTTGGAGTGTTGCCACAAAATTTCAAGTCGCTATGACAATGCGTTCTCATGTGAGCTAACAATATGTCAAGGTCTGTCCGATGCTTCCGTCTTTTTTTTAACAAATTTATCGTCATGCCTAATCAATCGGAACAGCGTATTTGCATTAAATTTTGTGCAAAATTAGGGAAAACAAGTACTCAGACAGTTGAAGTGTTAACTACTGCTTTTGAAGATGCTGGTCTATAAAAACACAATTTTTTGAGTGGTACAAACGTTTTTGTGAAGGTAGAGACAGCACTGAAGATGACGCGAGGTCTGGCAGACCAGTGTCGGCAAGAACCTGCTCATAAATTGACAGTGTGAGGTCACTAATAATGCCAGATCGATGTTTAACCATTAGAGATATCTTGAGAGACTGGACTTAGTTTTGGAACTGTTCAAAAAATTTTAACTGACAATTTAAACATTTTTTTAACAAATTAAACGAGTCGAAGCAAAGTTCGTGCCAAGCTTGCTGACTGATGACCAAAACGAGCTCAGGATTCACGCTTGCAACGATTTTAAGGAAGCTTTCAGGAATGATCAAAACTTTATTTTGAAGGTCGTAATATACTTGTTTTTCCTAATTTCACACAAAATTTAATGCAAATGCGGTGTTCTGGTTTATTAGACATGACAATAAATTTTAAAAAAAGACGAAAGCACCGGACAGACCTTGACATATCGTTAGCTCACATGAGAACGCATTGTCATAGCAACCTGATATTTTGTGACAACACTCCAGAGGTGTTTCCCAGCCAACCCTGCAATGGGTTTTTCTATCGTGTGAATATGCACGAGTATACAACTCCATTCCGAAAACTTTTGGATCAGACCTCGAATATATATATATATATACAGTCAAACATGGATAACTCGCCCACAGATAGCTCAAACACATGGTTAACTCGAACGGTTTCTTTGGTCCGTTCCCACATAATGATAAATTGCTATAGATAACTCGAACTCAACACTGTTAACTCGAACTGTTTTTTGCCCAAGGACTACCGAAACGGTTGTTATCGCTTTAGAAAATCACTTTATTCTAAGCCATAGAGGTAAACCTCAACTTTTCGTAATTCATAAGCGTCGTTATTACCACTATCGCCAAAATATTTTTGTCAACGACTTTTCTAAAGGTTTGGTGAAATTTGATTTATACCAAACATCCGCTTAGCGATCGCCCTTCGGAAGCACGGTAAAGTAAGGTAATCTGTGCATAAACTTCAAGAAAAATCGGCAAAATTGATCGTGGGTAAAACGCTCAAAAGAAAAAGATGTCTTTTCTGTTGAGCATTTCAACAACGATCAAGTTTTGTCAATGTCAATCTAAAAAACGTCCTGGCAATAACATCACCTCAAACAACAAACCAACCTCAAGTGATAGAAAAATCTCTATACTTTTGGATAAAAACGTTTTAAACTTTACATTAGAAGCATTTAACTTGAAACGAGCCATTTGTGCATTTGATTTATATTATAGTTTGTATATGTACATGTATTTACTAATAAATAAGTAAATACATGGACTTGTGACAGTGCTCTGATAACTTGAACGCTCTGATAATTCGAACACTTTCGCTCGGTCTCGTGAAGTTCGAGTTATCCATGTTTGACTGTATATATATATATATATGTATATATAAATGAATATATATATACATATATATACTGTATATATATACATATATATACAGTTATATATATATATATATATATAGCTCAAAGTCTGTTGTCCTTCGGTATGTCCAGCTATAGCTATTATTAGAATAGCTGTAGCTGGACAATTCTGACGCAAAGTCATGGAGTAATGTTATTAGAAGCATAGCGTGTACTAGCAAGCTTACTGGAATTTTCCATTGGCAATGTGCCAGGCTAATAGCAAGACTTAGTGGCAAGCAACTTTCATTACTTCCCACTGTTTATAAGTTGATTTTTAATACCATTTTCCATTGGCAATGTGCCAGGCTAATAGCAAGTGGTAGGCAACTCGCATCCCTTTCCATTGTTTATAAGCTGATTTTTAATACCCATGCAACGCCTGGAGATACAGCTAGCTTATGTATATAGATTAAATCAGTGAACTTTATTATAGTTTTGGTTTTATTGGTAAAGCATTAAGAAATGGAGAAAAAAGTATATTTTTAAAGTAAAAAAGAGTAGAAAATTGTAGGCATTTATACAGAGAAAGTATAAAAACTTGAAAAGGCTTTAAGAAGTGTTATGTTGGAGTTGTCTTCTTAACGAAAAATTATTGCACAGCTGCCAAGAGCAAAATATTTACTTTGCCAGAGCTTTTTGTTGAGCTAGTTGATGATTGTGTGTTACTAGCCATAATTAAGAGATAAGGAGAGAATGTGCTGCTGTCATGCTTTGTAATTAGAACAGAACAGGAAGTTGCTTTTACAAGTAAAGGTATGCACAGAAAAATAAATGAGTCAATAGACATTGATTAATTGACCTATTAACCAATTAGCAGCATTTGTATACGTGAGCTTGTAACCAACATAGCATATGTAAATTGGAGTTGTCTGCACCAATATGAAAGGACACAACTTCTAATATGTAAATGTAAATTAAACTAAATAAATGTAGCCTGTAAATCAGACAGTAATATGTGCGTAGGCTTGTCTCTCAACACGCCCCCTCAAGCTGGAGCAACATCTTTCGTTGACGCATATGTGCGACTCTTTCGAGTGGCTTAGTGAATATGTCAGCCATATTATTGTTAGTGTTAATGTATGTAGGTGTATACAACATCGGTTTGTAGTCTAATAAAGTGATATCGTATGTCTACATGTTTGCTGCGATTGTGATGCTTGTCAGTGTTCTTAGCGAGGGCAATTGCACTTTGATTGTCAACGTAGACAGTTGTCGAGTTATCTTGTTGCATGTTGAGTAAGTTTAGCAATTGTCGTAGATGTATGGCTTCCTTAGTAGCTTCGACCATTGCAATGTACTCGGCTTCAGTTGATGATAGAGCTACAGCTGTTTGCTTGTGCAATTTCCAGCTGATAGGTGCGGAATTACCTAGAGTAAACATATAGCCTGTGGTTCATCGCCTTTCGTCTAAATCTCCACCGTTTGGCATCTGCTGAAGTAATAGCCTCCTCATATGTGTTAGGTATGAGTGGTAGTGTGTTTGTGTTATAAGCATGATCAGTGTGTGGGTCTGTGAGATACAAATAGTAGTCTGACAGATGTTTTGGAGTTTTCTTCTCCCTGCTAGGCTTTTCATAAGTTTCAGGCTTTAAGTTCGGTGCTAGTTGCTCTTGCTCTGATCTTTCATGGTTAGCCTGCTCTTGATTTAGGTCTACAGGCTGTGTTACGGGTTCTGAAACTCTGTTAGGAGGTCCTGAACCAGTAGGTCTCACTGTGCGTTGGCTGGTAGCACTGTGAGGTGAATCATAGGGTTCTGTTCCAATATCTTCATGACCTTGTTTGCTCTCCATATTGACATGTATAGTTACATTGCGTGTAGTAGTAACCTTGTTGTCATGCAGCACGTAATACCCTTTACTCTGAGTATCAATACCTAGGTAAATACCAATCTGGCCTCGAGCATCTAGTTTCTGTTTGTGTCCGTCGACGTAATATGTGCATGTTGAACCAAACTTGTGTATTTTGCTCATGTCAGGTTTAGTGTTAGTTAATAGCTCGTATGCTGTGGAGTTTGTACGGCGTTGATAACTCCTGTTACATAGGTATTGGGCATGTTTAACTGCATAAGTCCAGTACGTTTTGGCTATTTTCGCTTCTGATATGAGGCATCTAGACATTTCCATTAGAGAACACCATGCTCTCTCGGATTTACCGTTCTAGTATGGTGTATATGGGGCAGTTGTTGTATGTTTGATTTTGTTGTCTAGTAACACCTTTTGAAAAGCGTGACCCATGTACTCTCCCCCGTTGTCTGAGTGGAGTTCTTTAACGCTACCTATAGGTGCAACATCTGACAAGAACTTGCTTAGAGCGGTGTGTGCTTCACTCTTACAACGCAAAAAAGTACACAAACAACATGCTGGAATATTTGTCAACAAAGTTTATGATGTACCTATGACTTTCTCTGGAGGTCAGGTCGATTGGACCGCATACATCAGAGTGTACACGTTCAAGTGGCTTAGTAGCGTATGTGGGATGGTCATCGTGTGATTTTGGTAGTTTAGTCATCTTGTTTGTGGTGCATGTGGTACAAGTCTTAGTCGGTTTGCCTTGTACTGTCATACCACGGGTAACTGACTGTAAGCTAATAATGTCATCATAGTTAGTATGACCTAAAGACACATGCCAATCCTCAATACTCCTAGTGACATTTAGTGAGTCATCACAGCTGTCAGTTTGCAAATAATATAGTTTGCCAAGTTTAGTAATGCTAAAGTCAGTGCCATTAGCTGTAAGCGTAGTGTGTTGCCTAGTAAATGTTATTTCAGCACCTGACTGAACAGCTGACTGTACTGAGAAGAGACTCATCGGGAAGTTTAGAGCTAGCAATGCATCATGAAGAGATATTTTATGCATCTTACCTTCAGAGTCAGCAATAGTGAATTGAGCGTTACCTCGAGCAGTAGCAAGTTCATTACTCCTATGTCCATCAGCTAACTGAATGAAGTGTTGCTTTGAATTGAAGCTATCATCATATGATGTAAAGTAGTTGGGATTGTTTACTATATGGCAGGTTGCATCACAGTCCACTAATAATCTGTTGCTATTGTCATGGCTTGGTTGACATCTTCACTGTCGATTGAGGTAGTGAACGAGAATTGTGTTGTAGTTTTTTCAGTGACATTCGCACGTGTGTCAGATGAATTCTCACCCTGCTTTTTCAAGCACACTTTTTCGATATGTCCTGGGGTCTGACAGTACCCACATTGAAGTTTGGCTTTGATCGGCACTGCGACGATTTGTGATTTATCTTTCTACATGCCATACATTTTTGCTGTGCAGGTTTTCCTGATGCATTTGGTTGTCGTGGTGTGAATGTAGTGTTAGGTCTACCACTTGTAGCTGGAGCATATGACTGCGCTGCCATACGTACGGATTCTGTATTAGCAAAGTTTTGTACCGCTGCTTTGAACTCTTAGCGATTTAGCCTTGTCTAGCTGCGTATGTATTACCACGAACGGCTGAAACGCATCTGGTAAGCCTTTTAGTATCATTGCTATTATCAAATTGTCTGAGATAGTTTCACCAGCGGATCTAAGTCCTGTAGCTGCTCTTTCCGCTCTTATGATGAAATTTGTGATGTCTTCTGTAGTTTTCATGTTTAGTGTGGTTAGCTCTTCATAAAGTGTAAGTACACGCGGCTTCTCTATACTCGCGTAGTGGTTTCTCAACACTTGTAAAGCCTTCCTACCATCATCTTTACTGTCATTCATTATCAGTTGAAGAGACCGTTCATCAAGAGCTTGGACTAATTCTGCATAAGCCCATCTAGTCTTTTCATCATAATCTGTATGGTCTTCAACTGTTGACACTTTGGGAAGTATTGCCTTGTGGAGCCCTTTATTTATTGTGTATAAATAGTTGATGAACCTGGTTTCCCATATTTGATATGATGCCTAGTTCCCATCAAAATAAAGTCAGCTCCTGCTGGGCCCATAACCTGTTGAGCTAGTTGATGATTGTGTGTTACTAGCCATAATTAAGAGAAAAGGAGAGAATGTGCTGCTGTCATGCTTTGTAATTAGAACAGAACAGGAAGTTGCTTTTACAAGTAAAGGTATGCACAGAAAAATAAATGAACCAATAGACATTGATTAATTGACCTATTAACCAATTAGCAGCCTTTGTATACGTGAGCTTGTAACTAACATAGCATATGTAAATTGGAGTTGTCTGCACCAATATGAAAGGACACAACTTCTAATATGTAAATGTAAATTAAACTAAATAAATGTAGCCTGTAAATCAGACAGTAATATGTGCGTAGGCTTGTCTCTCAACACTTTTGTCTTTGATAGTCAGCTGTTTCATACTCTGTATGAGTTGATTACAAAATTTTATCAAATAGACAAAACATGAAGGTCTGAAATTACATCTCTTTAATCATCTTGCCTTGCCATGTTTACTACTCTGTGTAAAGTAACTGGATTTCTCAGTTGTCCTAATGGCCTGCTTTTCGACTTGATTTGGTGAGCTTATCTTCGGGTGTCCAGTATCGCTGGTTACATCTGCTAGCGTGGTCATCGTCGGGGTTTTTGCATGCTCTGCTTGTCTTTTGGTCTTGTGACCGGATTCATCACAACTGGTGGCGATGCATGGAGAGTAGTTAAATGGGAATAGATCTCATCTTCCTTAGCTGCAAGTCGTAAGTTACGCGTGAGTTAACATAAAGTTATTACCACATATAGTTAGTGCTAGAATAGTTCAAAGAGACAAATTAGTTCACTATCACATACATTTTGATTGATTGAACCAAATTAATATTGTGACTCACCTTAATCTTGACTTGTACTTCACCCCTCACAATTAATTTTTTAATTTATAGTTTAGTTCAATTCATTGGTGCTTGTTCTTTTAGGCTTTATGATGTCAGTGTTATTTGTGAATAAATGAAATAAAGGCCAAAAAAACATTCACAATTCTATTGTTGCATTGTACACTTTTATCACACAATCCAACTGAAGATTTTTCAAAATTTTGCGTAAAATCTTCACATCATGACGTTTTAGAAGTATAGATGAACAATTTGGTTCCACTTCTGCTGGTACCAGCTTTGACTGGCACCAGAAAACAACCAACCTAGTAGAACTACAGTGGCTGATAGTAATCATCTTTGTTATAGTTGAGAAATTTTCCTTATCTATATTTATAACAGGTGCTTTTAAATTCAACTGTTGGTCTGGCATGTTAAGCTCTATCTAATTTTGTCAACATAATTACAGCGCGTAGACAATATTTATAGCCGATTTTCTTTTTTGCTTCCGGTCAAACATTAGAATTAATTTCAAATAGAATTTTCTTTCAAAAATTGCCATACATTAATAATAAAGCAAAAAGCTTATTATTTAGTTGTATTTGCTTGTCATGTGGACTATTGTCAGCACTTAAGACTTATTTGATCTCTACAACCTCTATTTTAAATATGTTTTAATTGTACCTGTCAGACGTACTGTACTGTACATACCGTACGACCTGTACTCATCTTATGCTTTTACTGCTAATAGCATTGTAATAGTTAATAGGAATAATCTTTTGCTCCATGCCTCGCAGACATAACTTGAAGGTCTGAGAGAACTCCCAAGAGAAACTTGGTCAGAGGGAATTTTTGGCAGGAGGTTGGAGTTAGCCACCAATCATGCTGGCAAAATGATTTGTATATCTTGAGACACTGGAGCAATTTACAGCTATCTGCTTTTCCTAACATCCCATAGTAAGGATTGAACTAGGGATTTGTCGTTTTGGAGCATGTTTTACAAACCATTACACTACACCAGTTAGTAATGTCTCACGCTTGATTTTCATCTGAAATTATTGCGTAATTAGGTTATAGAATCGTAATAAAAACAGTTTATTGTTTATTTATTAATACAAAGCAGAATAATAAATCAGACAATATTTTAATAAATGCATTATTTACAATGAGCTTATTATTATGACTATATTTTGTCAAGAAGCCGTGAACAATATATTGTAGCAGGTGCAAGACAAGCAGAGTTGTCTTCTCTTGCGTGATGAGTGAAACGAGTCGAGATATGTCTTCAGTGGAATACTGGAGGCTTGCATCTGTGTCGCAGCAAGTCTGTAACCAAATGAAATGCACTGCAAAATAATTTTAAATTTTAGGCAAAATTTTCCCAACACTGCAATTTTCATCATTTGGTTAACTGCAGAGTAAGGCCTGATGTACCCTTTCTATATTAAAAAAATATACTAGGTAATAATTATGTCGTTTTTAAGTGTCTCATAGACTAAATGCAAAATTTTTCACAAGTGTTTAGATAAAATTTTCTGTAAAGTTTACTGCTAGACTGAAATAAGCTAAGTTGCTTCTACTTTGTCACCACTGCATGGATATTCTAGGCAATAAAAAGTTTGTATTGAAAACACCAAATTACAGGTGTACCAAAGATTGCAAAAAGTGATCATAGATATAACTTCAGAATTCACATCAATTGCATATTTTATAAGCCAAGGTTTATTATATACCACATACTAGAAGATAATGTATAGAGCAATTACAAACACATTATATTAAAAAAATAAATAATAATGTAAATATAAAGTATCATAGAAATTATATAAATATTTATAAAGCCTATACATGTATATAATATAACTACAAGATAATATGCAAGCAGATGAGTGCAAATATTAATGTAAATAATTAACATAAATAATACATAAATAAAATTAAACGTTAGTATTGTAAAAATATATAAATGTAACAGATAGATAAATGCGTACATTTACATATTATTATTTTTATTAATATACTCATCCGCTATCACAAACATAGAGTTTTTATATAAAAATCTATTAAAGCTTCTGTCCTAATATTCTAATTGGAAAGAATAAATTCTAACTTAATTTGTGTAAAAACATTTCTTCGAACGAAACAAATTAATAATTTTACCGCTTATCTTCGAACTGTTGCCAGTAACTTCAAAGTACATATAAATATGTTATCATACCACGGTGAGGAGTAGTCAAAGGTCAGTTACTATGACACGATTGGTTAAACTCGCATACTATGTCAGCGTAGTAGCCTGTGTAAATTACTAGGTGTGTATGTATGTAGGTGTGTGGTTGTGTGGGTGGGTGGGTAGGTGTGTAGGTGTGTAGGTGAGTAGGTGTGTAAGGGGTAGGTGTGTATATGAGGCACCCACAGGCTCGCTTATATCACCCAGACCAATAACCGGACATGAATGTCTCACCTGGGATATCAAATGAGAAATCGTAACTGATCTCCCAGTTCTCTAAGCTTTCATCAAGAGCCGACAATCCCAAAACAATTCTGTTATCTACCTTTATGATGGAGAGATAGCGATCTAAAACCAACAAATGAAAAGTTTGCAAGTTAATAAAATGTAAGAATACTGTGATTGAACAAGTCTTTAGTTGCTTTCCTCTGCTTTTCTGCTTTGAAATCTGAGGAAAGCTCTAGCTCTATATCTAGCCATCTTTAGCTATAGAAATGGCTATAGAGATAGCTATCGACATATATGGCTAGCTCGATTGTTGTCGAAACAGCCATCTTCAATGGCTATCTTTGATGACCATCTCTGACGACCATCTTCAATGGTCATCAAGCTAGCCCTAGAGCTAGCACTCTCTATAGCTCAATATCTATCAACCTAGCTATCTTGATAGTTATATACATATATGTCGATAGCTATCCCGATAACCATTCCAATATCTATCAAGATGGCTATCGAGCTATCACGAAAACTATCGAAACATGCAAGAACTACCCTTTTTATTTTAACAATGGCTTGCATTGGTAAAACTTAAATTAAATAAAACTTGTTTTATTTCATTTTTAATGAAGAATTTTTTAATTAGTTCGTAGTGGTCCATTTTGAACATATTAAACAGAGTTGTTTTTGCTCAGCCATACAATAAAGGGAATGCTCATTTCTTGAAATTTTTAAGCTTGTGTGACTATATATATATATATATTTGAAAAAATATTAAGAATAAAGTAAACTTTTAGTAATTGCACCATTACTAAAAGTTTACTTTATTCTTAATATTTTTTTCAAATATTTCATACTCCACTAATTATCTTTTAGGTTTTTAGTGTAGAGTTCTCTTTTTATATGTTTTTTGCACCTGCTTTTAGTTACTATATATATATATATATATATATATATATATATATATATATATATAGATATATATATATATATGTATATATATATAATATATATATAATATATATATTAGTCCAAAAAGCACTAAAATTTATCTATATAAATCTTAGTGTTTTTTGGTCTCACGTTTGTGTGTCCAGCTATAGCTTTAAAGTTATAGGAAAATCCACTTTCTGCCAAATGTGAACTCTGAACTTGTAGTTCTACAGACAGGCGTGCTATCCATTAGACTATGGTTTAGACTGGCTTTGCTATGGAATAACTGTGAACATACTTATGCATCTGCCAATCGTTAATGCCATTTTTTTAAAATAGCATGCTTGAAGATTATGGCTGTGCTAGAGATCATAAAATAATATTTTTCCCTAACGCTGGTTTTAGAGGGATAGGCACAGATGGCTCTTATTATAGTAACGTTATCAAATTTGTTGGGTCAAGAAACATAGCCAATTAAAAATAAACTGTTTAGGCAAAAACCTTTTAGTGCCTATGCAACGTCAGGTATTTAGCTAGTCATTTTATAAAATATGAAATATTCCAATAAATCAAAATTTAAACTATTTCTGTTTAATGTAGGCCGCTGATCTCTACACTAAAGATGACATTGAGACATATTAACTTAGCCAATATACAAAGTCTATTGGTCGCTTGAAGCCAGCAAACAACAAAAGATTGATTAACGATAGCTTAGATAGATAAGGCCAAACAAGGAGAAACAAATAAATTAATTGATAGAAGGAATCTAAAATTTACATCTCAGATTTATGGCTAACTTACTATTGCTTCAGTGATGTGTTCGCTAACTGAGTATATATGACAAAGTACCAGTGGTGTTTAACGTGCAGTATATACACACTACGCTAACAAACAGAAGTAGTGTTTGCTATAGATTAAATAGAAACATGCTGGCAGTACATCTACCTTGTCTCATCACCGACATCAACCTGTAATAGCCTGGTCTATGCTCAAAGACCTTGAAGTGCCTGTTACCGATAGATGTCTGGTTTACTGTGTCAGGTCGTAGGTAGGTGAAATATGGCTTCATTGCAACATCATCAGTAAACTGCAGGTAGATAAAGAATGTGCTCTCAGGTTACTTACATATCTTATGGATGATACCGGTACCTCACGACATTGGTACTAACGTAAAAATGAGATATCTGACTTTTTTGTCTGATACTTTGTCTAACCAAACAGAGAGAGAACATAGAAGTAATTCCTACTCCAGATAATACAATTGTGCATGTGAAATTGAAATGGCGCATTTAAAAGTTCCATTCTGTATTAAAGAAAGAGATGATGGTGAAAAAAATTACTTTTTAAAAATAAAAAAATTAAAATTAAAAAGAATAATATTGATTAATAAGAAATAATGCACATTTGTTGTGTGCAATTGCAAAAGGATATGCAGTATGAGTATATAGTAAGAGCAATGGAAATGATGTCGCATTGCGATTTCAATGTCATGGGTTCAAATGCACTATGAAGGTGATTTTTTGTTGCTAAAACCGTATCGCTATAACTGGTCAAACGAACGACCAACACTGAGATTTATATATATATACATGTCTATATATATATATAGATATGTATATATATATAGATATATATATATATACATATCTATATATATATATATATATATATATATATATATATATATATATATATATATATATATATATATATATATATATATATATATATATATATATATATATATATATATATATAGATATGTATATATATATATATATATAAAATTGTTTCCTCACCCCGGATACCTCTGGGACTTCTACATCTAAACTGACAAGCATGTCCTAGCAAACCAACCAGATATAGTGGTGGTAGACAAGGAAAACAAGAGGGCTATTATAATAGATATAACAGTGCCCAATGACTACAATATAGCCAGCAAAGAAAAAGAAAAGGTTGAGAAATATTTCCCTCTTGGAGAAGAAATTGAAAAATGCTGGAATGTAAGAACAGCTGTAATCCCAGTAGTCATTGGGGCACTGGGCGCAATAACACCAGCGCATAAAATGGGGCTTGCCCAAATACCAACAACAATCAACTCAGGTGAGTTGCAGAAAAGTGCGCTATTGGGAACAGCTAAGATCTTGAGGCGAGTGCTCAAACTCCCAGGTCTCTGGTAGGAGACCCGAGTTAGAGCAGAATTTACCACCCATACGGGGTATCCGGGGTGAGGAAACAGTTTTATATATATATATAGATATTTATATATATATAGATATTTATATATATATATATACATATATATATACATATGTATGTATACATATATATAGACACATGTATGCCCATATATTTTGAAAACCATAAGATCAATGTTATAACTTATTTCTCAAACCTTTTTATTGCTTTGCTGCATGTATTTTCTCGCAAATACATGTACAATGTTTTATTACGGATAGTATTAAGCTTTCTAGCCAAGCTTTAAGTTTCTAAATGTTGAACCTAAAACTATACTGGCTTATAATTTAACTTGGCTTTTAATCTTGTGGTTTTAGATGCTAAAATCACAAAGTTTACCAAAAATATTATTTAACTTTAGTAAATGTATTGTAAAATAGAAGTCTTAGTTTTATTTGAGTAATTCTACCGAGTAAAAGGGATGTAAGCTATTTAATTTTTTAGTAACATTATATAAGCATACATACTTTCAGATTTACCCTGCTGTAAGGTATATGAGGCAGATAACCAATTTCTTCTTCTCTCACATCATCATCTTCTGGCTCAACAAAAATCTATTAGGAGAAAACATTGGTGCAGCTTTAACCAATGACTTTAGTTAGAACAAAAAACCAGAAAATTAAATCTGAAACTTTGAGTAATCGCTCAAGCAAGGAGAAATAGGTAAATTCTTCCTAATGCTGGCATTGGTTGAGCTTGCTCATGGTTTCTGCCGATTTTTTGACATTATGCTGATTGAATTGATTACTAGCCTGTGATCTTTAGAATGTTGCTAAACAAATACTTAACAAGCTGTGGTGAAATTCATTTGACATCACAAGGTTTGACCCCCCCCCCCCCGAGTTACTCTATAATCACTGATGGGGAAAACAGCTGGTGGCAAGAGATCAGGAAATAGATGAACACAACATGTGTGCTATATACGGTATACCCTATATGACCTATAGCATATTTGTTATATAGTATTCTATACATGGACAAACTTTACTGAATCATAGCTTGCGTGGTGAACAAACCATGTTAGAAGATGACAGAATGACCGCATCACATATGACTAATTCTCCGTTCTCATCATACCTCTCCATCAAGTCATATTTCTCTACTGAAAACTGGAACACTAAAAAAGAAAACTATTCTATGCATTTTGGTATTTTCATAAAAAAACTATAATTAGAGATAATTTTTTGTTTTTTGTAAAACAAGCCAGCATCAAGAAGCCAATGTTATCAAGTTGAAGTTTATGAATTCTTTCAACATCAAGATGAAGTTGTTATACATACAATGGCATACTGACATTGCTGGTTTCAATCTTCATTTCCTGTTACTTCTAGTTTATAGTATTTTAACTTACCAAACCCGTTGAATCTGAAAACTGCTATACTATTGTTTGCATATAAAAATTTTTACGATCTATATCAATAGCAAGTAGTAAAAATTTGTTTGCACGTTTATGTTATGCAAAAAAATACTAGAACTCTGTCAAATTTTGCTTGCAGTGTTTTAGTAGTGCTCTTGTGCCATGTTCCACAAAAAGCAGACTTCAAATGTCCGAAATAAACTTGAAATTAATTTTACAGCATAAATGCATAATTCTAGTGGAGCCAGAAATTCTTGCTAATTACTGGCATTTGTCATTGTGTAGCCATAGCAAGGCTAATAATTAATATTTTTCTATTTATTTTGAAAATGAGTAATTAAGTTATTGTTTACTTAATATAAACTCAATTAACATAAAATATAAACAGTCAATGATCACAACAAAAACTTTTGTTTTTATAAACACGTGTGAAAGAACGTAATTTAAATATTAAATATTTCCTATACTTACATCGATCTTTCTGGAAAATTTCTTTGACATCAAGCTGACCTCTATAATTGACCTCCACATTCATTGGAACAGTTGGGGCTAAAACATATTGTGGACATTCATGAACTAATGGAAGCTCTTTAAGCATAATACGTGTATTTATGAACATGCATAACAACAAATTGGATTCTGTAACTGGTATGCAAGGGTTACAAACCTTTCTGAAGTAAAGTCGGAATTCTTACATAAACAGATGCACCTCTGAATATTTAGAAAAGAATGCTATTGCCTACCATTGATTTTTCGATGTTTAGTTTCACGTTTTTACATAGACCTATTAACTATATTATAAGTATAACTATAAGAATAGTTAATAGGTCTATGCGCTTTTATTTAAAAACAATATACACAAAATACTTGTTGAAAGTCATAGCATTTAATTCACAAAACCCTTTACCATCTTTTATAAGACTTCATTTACAGATGAGAGCCAAAGTACATTATTAAATTGCCAATTTAAATTTTCCCAACTGCCAATAAAACATCTTTAAATGTACCTAAATGTTGAATAGGATCTAAAACTTACTTAGTAACCTTTTAGGTAACTAATGGTAGATGTTAACTGTAGTTAACATATGTTAACTACAGTTAACATATGTTAGCTGTAGTTAACATATGTTAACTACAGTTAACATATGTTAACTACAGTTAACATATGTTAACTACAGCTAACATATGTTAACTGTAGTTAGCATATGTTAACTAATGGTAGATGTAAATTGTATAATTATGCAATAAAGAAACAGAAAGGTAATTTTTATAAACAAGTCTACTACCGAATAACATGTGAATATACTTATATACATGTAGATCACTTAAAAGAGCAGTTGTACATTTTCATTGATACAATGTAACCTCTATTTATAAAATTGGTTTGTTCCGAAAATGGTTTCATAAGTAAAAAATGTTGTAGGATAAAAACGTAGTTCGCCAAATAAATGACTCAATTCGTTCCGAGCCTCCAAAAACTCAGACATAATATTTGTGTAAATCATGAGTACATGTTAAAACATATAACAAATACATGTTAGAGTTACTTTATTACATAACAATTAAAAATAATGCACATAAAAGGAGGAAAAAACAGAAAAATAACAAATAAAAACTATCGGCAGCATGTTGGTTTACTTTTCACCTTGGCTGTCCAGACAAGACTAAGTGAAAATCGCGGAGCGGTGGCAGTTAGCGGTCAGAGGAGTCGTGTGTTGTATTGCTCTAGTGGCTTTGTTTTTCTCAGAATATATGTTTTAAAAACGTAAGTAGAAAGATTTATTTACGTACGTCAGTACAAACTGAAAAACCATTTGTTATCATACAGAAAAGATAGAACTTAAATTGTTAGTAAGAAAAGTTGTTCTACTATGTATGTGGTATATGATAACTCCAAATTATACAACAATGGTTGGCGGCCAACAGTTGATCTTTCAAAGTATAAAAGATCTTTTGATTTATTGTATCTAGAAACTGTGATATCATCGACTCGGCTCGCGAGAACTCCGGCTTGACCGGAAACGAGAAAGTCGCGAGACCGCCGAGGAAAAACCGGGGTTCGCTCTCTTACGACTAGAAGCTCGGTGAGTGTTAACATGTTTATTTTGCCTCCTGCTAATTAGATACTTGTTAAGAACCCACTAAACTAGATTATCCCTAGTTTACATGGTACCACGAGTGTTTACTTACAGGAGAAGAGTAATACGTTTGTGATAGAGCTAAGTTGTACGATAGTGTAGTGCTAAATTAATACGATAATACAGTGATAAGTAGAGGTGAGTATATTGAATTGTGTTGGACAATTGTGGAGTGTGTAGACGCTCGGCGAGGTGCATTGAGGTGTGGTGACACCATAGATACACGAACGGATCTCAGTTGACCGTTCTACCATTGATACTGTTCAGTAGATTTTGTTGTAATTTTTCGAATTAAAATAGAATTATGGCTGGAAGAAGGGTGGGTGCAAATATTTTTGCTAGCTTGCCTGCGCTAGAAATTTTGGCTACTGATGTATTCGGTAGCTGGAAAAAGTTTAGTGAAGAGTTTACCCTATGTATTGAAATGAAGGACTTTGAGATGGGGGAGAGTGAGGCTACGGTGGAGGGGGGAGGCCGTCGTGGTCCCCAACTTCACTCCTAGGGCTCAGTTGCTGGCACTCTTAAAAGCCATAGGCCAAGAGGGTAGGGAAACCCTAAGATCGTTGGGTTTTGAGTCCAATAACCCGGACTCAACATTCAACCAGGCTTGGGGCCTGCTGAGAGGGCATTATGAACAAAAGGAGAATGTCTACATCAAAACCCAAAAGTTTGTCTCTGCGAGACAACTTGCGGGAGAAGACGACAGAGATTTTCTCCTCAGAGTAGAACGGCTCAGTAGGCAGCTCGATTTTGGTAGGAATGACGATTCACGTAGGAGCTTTGCCCTAGTCATTGCCGTGAATGGACTGCGCGACATAAAATTGAGTAGGGAATTAATGGCCCAAAATGATCTGGATTGGGAGAGGTTGACGAACCTTCTTCGAACCAGAAACGTAGCGCAAGAGGCTTCAGAGATGATCGCGGCGGAGTCTAGTTCGACTCGACCTGCTGCCGCCCAACTTAGTGCGACACAGGATGCTGCGGTGCCGACCCCAGGGGCTCGTGTCTCTTCGGAGGCGACAGGCGGTGGGGCACAGCAGCGTGTCAAACAGGAGGTTGGCGAGGTACGGAGGCGAGAGGACCGGGACGGTTGGCAAAAGAGAAGGGATGGTAGCAGAGACGGCTACAAGGATCGAGAACATCAAGGGCGTTACGATGGCTACGGACGCGGCTCTAGCAGCCGTGAGGGTAGTCAGGAACGCTTTGGGCATCGTAGTGGCTACAAAGACGGCTCTAACAGCCGGGAAAGTAGCCACGAAGGACGTTATCGCTATCGCCGTTATAGTGTTAACAGCGATTCAGACGACCCCAAGGACCGTGTGGGCAGGAATAGTTACCGGCGGAGGCGCCGTGACTCTCCCTACCAGAGAAGCGATGACTGTTGTTATGAGTGTGGCGCCGTGGATCACTTTGTTAGAGATTGCCCCCAAGTTAGATGCAATGTTTGCAAGAAACTTGGGCACATGGCAGGTGCGTGCGGTAGACCAAACAGGTGCCGTACATGCGACAGCAAATATCATGCGGAGAGCGAGTGCCCCTTTAACTCAGGGAAAGGCCGCAATAGCGATAAAAAGGTCAGGCTAGTTTTTAACCGGGACTCTAGTTGACTGGCTGGTGATTTCAGACTCGCGCTCTCGGTCCATAGCCAAGACGTTCCTTTCTGTCTAGACACTGGGGCGGATGTCACTGTGTTGACAGAGGGAACTAAAAAGTCTTTGGAATTGCCGCTCTCTCCTAGTTCCACAATTTTGGTTGGCGCAGGTGGAAAGAAGTTGAGTGTGGCAGGAGTTGCTGATATTAAGATCAACAGCAAGCGAAAGTCCACTAATTACAAAGCACATGTGGTGCTAGGTGCTAATAGAAATTTATTGGGAGCACAAGAATTATAGACTTAGGTCTTTTAGCAATTGTCAATGCTATAAACATTGAGGCATTTGATCCAGTAAAGGAGTTTTCTAGGCTCTTTGAAGGGCTAGGAACGATGCCAGGCTTGTTTAGCATTGAACTAAAGGAAAACACTGAACCTTATCATCTTTTCTCTCCGAGGCCTATAGCTGCCGGTCTTTATGACAAGGCAAAGGCTGAAATAGAGACGATGTTAGCGCTGGGAGTTATTGAGTCAGTAGAACAACCAACTGATTGGTGTTCGGGACTGACCATAGCTCCAAAACCTAATGGCGCTATTAGGATGTGTGTAGACCTTACCCACCTCAATAAAGGGGTGAAAAGGGAGACATATCCACTCCCAAGGGTCAGTGACATGTTGTCAAGACTGGCCGAGGGTCGGATTTTCTCCAAGGTCGATGCAAATTCCGGATTTTGGCAAGTCAAGCTCGACCCTAAGAGCAAGCTACTGACGACGTTCATCTCTCCATGGGGGAGGTATTGCTTTAAACGAATGCCCTTCGGCATATCGTCAGCTCCTGAGTATTACCAAAGGGGCATGGAAAAGATATTAGGCCAGATGGACGGAGTTATCTGTCTAATGGATGATGTCTTAATCTTTGGTAAGGATGAGACCACTCACTGGAAACGGTTGAGAAAGGTTCTATCCAAGATCGAAGCTGCTGGAGTGACACTTCGTGAAGACAAATGTGAATTTGGCTGTACTTCGGTCAAATTCCTAGGACATCTTGTCAGCGCTGAAGGTGTAAGGCCAGACCCAGACAAAGTAAAAGCAATTTGTCAGTTAAATCCCCCAGAAGATAAAAAAGCTGCTAGGCGCTTCATCGGCATGGTTAACTATCTCGGCAAGTTTTCCAAAAATTTGTCGGGTTTAGCTATACCTATTTATGCAGTGATGGGAGCGCGCAGCATGTGGCTGTGGGGCAGTAGTCAACAGTTGGCTTTCAAACAGATCAAACGGGAACTGTCACGAGCCCCTGTGCTATATGCATTCGACTTGAATAAGCTGCATCGCGTGTCAGCAGATTCAAGCCAGTATGCTCTCGGTGCTGTGCTATTACAGCAGACTGAGCTGAATACTTGGCAACCAGTCGAGTACGCTTCACGCAAATTGACTGAGGTCGAAACTAGGTATGCAATGGTCAAAAAAGAAGCGCTGGCAGTCACATGGGCCTGCGAAAAATTTGATTATTACCTGGTAGGTCGATATTTTGAGGTAGAGACAGACCACAAACCTTTAGTCTCCATCCTTGGTGACAAAGATCTGTCTAAGCTACCTGTGCGGGTACAACAGTTTAAAATGAGGATGATGAGGTACGGGTATTCAATTTTTCATACCCCAGGACCTCAAATGTACTTAGCAGACACACTGAGTCGGCCTAGCGCCGCTAGCAGTGAAAACATAGGTCACTGTTCCGCAGTGGAACAGTACGTCGAGACACAGGTTGCAGAGATGCTAGACCCGTGTAGACGAACTGAGTTGTTTGACGCCACTCGGCGAGACACAACATCCAGAAAATGTTTGGAATACCTTGCGAAAGGGTGGCCAGACAAAAAGAAATTGGATGCAGAGCTCGCTAAGTTGTATGGTAGTCGTGATACGATTACGTCATACCAGGGTCTAATTCTGTTCAAAGGCAGAATTTACATCCCGAATGAGTTGAGGCCCATTTACCTGGCACGGTTCCATGAAAGCCATCAGGGGATCGAAAAGATGCGAGTAAAATGAGGCAATTCACTTGGTGGCCCTCAATGAGTGGTGATATAGACCATTATGTCTCTCGATGTAATGTCTGTATTAGACACTGTTCTATCAAACACCAGCCCATGGAGCATGCTCAGCTTCCTGCAGCTCCTTGGTTGGAGATTGGGTGTGATGTTATGGAACATCAAGGTAACTTGTACCTAGTCATGATGGATTATTACTCCAGGTGGATCGAGGTACCCCGGATTCGAGCTCAGACTTCTTGTCTTGTAATCCAGGCAATGAAGCCGGTGTTCGCCAGGCTAGGGGTGCCAAAATTAGTCAGGAGTGATAACGGACCATGTTTTGCTAGCCAGGAATATCGCAACTTTGCGCAAGCATGGGGTTTCCAAATAGCCACCAGCAGCCCAAGGTATGCGCCATCCAACGGACTAGCAGAACGGGCGGTCAAAACCGTCAAACGGATGTGGGACATGTCAACGGACAAGGACAAATCACTCCTCGATTACCGATCAACACCCCTCAAATCGGGTTACTCCCCGAGCGAGTTAATGTTTGCTAGATCGATCAGGACAATGTCGGGAAAACCCGTTCTCCGAGTTGTAGACTACGATCTATTTGAACATAAAGAACTCGAAGCCAAAGAGGCTAAGCGTGAGAAATGGAACACTAAACACAGGGCTAAGCCTCTGCCAGACCTCCTACCGGGGCAGCGGGTATGGGTTAATGCTCCATACGATGTCGGTAAAGAAGGGGTTGTAGTCCGGGCAGACAGCTCTCCGGAGAGCTATTGGGTTCGCGTAGGACAGAGCGACCTTCGGCGCAACCGTAAGCATTTATTTGTGCTTTCTGACTCTGATTGTAGAGAGGATGATTACCTTTTCATACATCCTACCAGTGTGGGGAATGCCGAAGAGGCAGCCGTGAGTAAAAGGGTCGTAGATAGACCAGCTTTTCCCGCTTTACTAACCCCTAGGGTGCCTAACTCTACTAACCCCGCTTCGATTAGAGATAACACTGGTAATGGGGAGGACGCAATAGACGACGAGGCTCACGCCAGTAGTGATAACTCTTATAACAGTGGCACTAATGCTTGGGGGAATGGTATCTGCAGCCATGGTGGTTACAATAACATGCTACCTGTTAACCTGAGCACAACTGATAGTGTAGAAAGCGATCTAGCTTTAGATACCTTATTTTCTGACCGCTTAACAGAGGGTGAGGCTTTGCCTGACAAACCTGCAGAAGCGGAACAAACCGGTAGTAGCAGCTGGGTTGCAAACCCCGTTGCTCAGACTGGTGACAGAGTGACCAGAAGTGGTCGGACTGTCAAGACAAAGAGGCAAGATGGGTTCCTCTATTATAAATAGTGTTCTCCTTTTGTAGATTACTACGTTTTACTACATCCAATCTACGATTCAATTATGAGGTGTCCCAACACACACTGTAAGGAGGCAGGAGATCACCTGGGAAAAGACTGCCCGAGATGCTGGAGATGTGGGGAGACCTCCCACGCGACCGACCGGTGCACCCGCGTCAGGTGCAAGAAGTGCAGGCAGGAAGGTCACGAAAGGAAACGGTGCACCCGCATAGTCTGCAACATGTGGGGGGAAAAGGGCCACACAGTAGAGGTCTGTCGGAACGCGTCGAGAAGGAGAGGAGGAAAGCCCTCCAGGCCTCCAGTACCTGCGGGCAATCCTTCAAAATCAGGACAGGCCTCAGGTCAACGAAAGGTGGAAAGACGGGAGGAAGGTGGGAGAAGGCGGCACGCAACATCCCGTACCCCGTACAACCCACCCGTAGCCAGACAGGCTGCAAGTGCCACCGATGTCTTCACGTTGGAAGACATCCAGGCCATGATCAGGAGGGGACTCCGGTCCCCAGACTGATTTCGAGGGAGACCTGCGGACCCTCAGAGAAGAACGTGCTGCACTAAAAAAGCGGTACGACAGGGAAATGAAAGAGCTGGAGAGACGGGAGAGTGAGCTCCACGCAAAGAGGCGGGAGCATGAGCGAGTTCGCCCTCTTCGGGAAGTTCTAGCCTCGGCTGGCTCCCCTAGTCCCCGGATGGCTCCCCAGACACCCGCATCTCAGAAAACACCTGCGGCTACCGCCATGCCACCGCCGTCCCCTGCCAAGGACAGCAGCGAGGCATCTAGTGGAGACGATGGAAGAGACCACCTCAAAATAGAGAGTCTTCCGTTGGAAGGAGGCGGCTCCACGTCCTCCCCCACAGCCGGAAACCCCGCAACATTAGATCGCGCTAAACAGGCGACTGCGGCCGGAAACCTGCTTGCAGGAGACCGTGCTGAGCAGGCGACTTCAGCCGGAAACCTGTTCACAGGAGACCGCGCTGAACCTACCAACGAAGCCAGAGACCTTTCTCTGGAAGGAGACTGTGCGGAGGAGAAAGAAAACATGGACACCGCCAATGAGGACCTGTTGCTCGGTCCAGGCGAAAGCGGGGTGTGAGCTTCACAAGGGGGAAGCCACGTCGGAGAGATTCCAGACTCTCGGCGACATTTGGAGAGATCCCAGACTCTCAACCCTTTTAAAGGAGTTCCTAGACTCCTTTTTCCGAAACCTCGCGTTTCCAAGGATACCCGGAGTACCAAAGCGCCCTAAAAGCAAAGTAGAACTACCAGGCTCTACTCACAGAGACACCAGACTCTGGGGGGGGAAAACTCAGGTTTACCCATGTGCACTTGAGAGTGCAAAAGACCAGCAAGTAGTCGCCTACAGGCTATACAGGCTGCTGAGGGTTTGGCCTCACGGGATCTCCCAGAATCCACTGAACACCCCCGGTAAAAGATCAGCACCAAACAAACAAAAGGAGATGTGATATCATCGACTCGGCTCGCGAGAACTCCGGCTTGACCGGAAACGAGAAAGTCGCGAGACCGCCGAGGAAAAACCGGGGTTCGCTCTCTTACGACTAGAAGCTCGGTGAGTGTTAACGTGTTTATTTTGCCTCCTGCTAAGTAGATACTTGTTAAGAACCCACTAAACTAGATTAGCCCTAGTTTACAGAAACAATAAATCAAATTGAAAGTAATGTTTTCTTGAAAAACGTTTCAAAATTTTGAAATTTTGTAAGCAAACTTTTTCGTGACTAGGTGTTCCGCTGCATATAGCTGACCGACTACTAGCAGCCTTACAATTGATGGAGTCGATATTTAGTTGATTACAGACTAATAAATTATTACCAATACTGTGAGACACTTTATGCCGCTTTAAAACTGAAGACAGTTTCGTTTTAGTGCCACTCTCACCTTTTGTTGCCTTTTACTTTCATAGTTAATAGTGATGGTAGTTTATTTATAATTATGTTTGTATTGATATAAAACATAAAAAATATTTATATTGGAATATTAAAAAAACTATGTAAAATTACCCATTAATTTTAAGTTCAAACACAGGGTATAACCAAATGATAAGTATTTAACATACCCTACAGCACAGGTGTCAAACACATGGCTCGCGGGCCACATGTGGCCCGCCACCTCATTTTATGTGGCCCGCGAGGGCTTCATTACTCATTCGCCCGAGACTCATTCTCCCGTATTTATAACATTG
The DNA here is from genome assembly GCF_963576615.1 of Watersipora subatra. Classification (NCBI taxonomy): domain Eukaryota; kingdom Metazoa; phylum Bryozoa; class Gymnolaemata; order Cheilostomatida; family Watersiporidae; genus Watersipora; species Watersipora subatra. The sequence continues at coordinate 40,905,129 of NC_088718.1, read as the reverse complement.
CTAGGCACACCAACGCGAGTTATCTTGCCTCTGAAATTTGTCTATTCCTTGTGTTGTTATTTTTACATTACATAAGAACAATTTTGATTAGTCAGAAAAAAAATTTCTGGCTAATCTAACAAATGTACATATATACCTCAATGATCTCTCTGGCAAAAGTTATAACTAAATTACTACGCCCATTGCGACATCTATTGAACAGAAAATCATCGCCATCACTTTAAAATTTATCGTTCGCGATCAATTTCTTTGACCTCCAGAAGTAAATATGCAGATTCAAAAGGGGTAAGACAGTGAAAGACTGCATAAATCAAATTGAAACATTATTTTTAATGTTTCAAAGTTTTTACCAACTTTTAATTTTGTCAATTTGCATCGTTACACTCGAATAAAAATGCACTTTTTAGGCTGTCAACCGTAGTCAGACAAAAGTTATCATTCAATCTCAATAAGATCATATTCATTATTAGAGCGGCTCTTTAAGTCTGAAAAGTCAAGAACAGAGTTACTGAACATAATTTTATTGTTTGAAACATGTTTATGACAGTTTATTTGAGTTATATTGGAATGTGGATTTGCTATGCTATGAAGATAGTACTCGCGAGGAAAAATTCGAAATTATAGTTTCGTGATTTTCATGTTCATGACTAACTGTACATGTATAAATAATATTCATAACTTTGTATTGTATGTAATAAATTACTAATTTTAGTCAAACACTGTATATTTTGTATTTCTTTGGTGCAAGTATAACTTTGTTTCAGCAAATAGCAAATAATTTTTTGATTTTTTGCTGCTTACATATTGATTTTGTGTTGCTGCTGTTGCAATTATTTAGTGTTTGCAGATTTAATGTGTGTATGCCGACAAATTCATGTTCTTAGCAGCTCACAATTTTTGATTTTACTGAAAGTATGCCCATGTTGATTGGTATTGTTAGTTTTTTAGTTAGTTTACTTGCCGTGGTACCTTGTGGAAAACATATTGTAAAATATGACTATTGATTACCACAATAAAGATTGCTCATTGTGAAGTGTAAAGTCAGCTAGTAGTACCATTTCCTATGCACTCACAAATTACAGTTCATTGTAATGTCTATAGTTCGCTGCCACCACCGGGCCACGCATGAAACCCATTAACCTTGCCGAAACACATTAAAATATCAGTTATGCCATAATTACACTGCTTATTAAAGCATACTCATGCTGCCGCACTGGGAACGGTTTTTCTAAACGACTTCCACTGGTTTCCCTAATGGTGACATTGTACGTGCTGACTCATATTTGCTTTTACATATATATACGCCAGTTTCAGATTAGCCACGCAGTAGCAGTTTTAGTGCTGTGGGCAGCAAGTAACCCAGCACAAAAAGTTTTATTATCAATAAGTGACAAAATTATAAGTGAGAGACTAGCAGGCCTACGGAGGCAAAAGGTCAGTTTTATTATATACCTATATGTATTTTATTTGTCTAAATTGAATGCTTTTGTTTTAATGTGACTTTCATGTTAATTATATAATGTTTGTTTTATGTTATTATACTTTACACTGTAGTTTTATTGTGACATGTACTCTTGTAGACTTCACGGTCTATTCTGGCTATCAGTAAAATAAACAGTCATATCTACCAGAATACGATCAGTTCAGTTTAAACCACCGCAAAACCTGCTGTCATCTCGATTCGTGGCATTTTCGCTACACTCATATATATATTGTGTAACTTTTCTGATTTTTTTTCAAAAACAAATGTTCTGCATGTTTTGCTGTGCAACTGGTCTGTTTGCAACTTTAAGTAATAAAGTCAGAGTTATTTAATATCAAAGACTAGTTTAAGTTATTTTATATTATTCGATTACATTTCCTTACAATTATAAGTTACATCTGGCCCTTTGAAAACAGCCATTACGCTGATGTGGCCCTCGGTGAGAATGAGTTTGACACCCCTGCCCTACAGGATGAATTTATTCGCGGAGTTATACTTCGCGAAAATTGTCTTTTCATGCATATTCGCGGATGAATTTATTCGCGGCTGAAAACTGCGTCTCTCTAGGAAAAGTTAACTCTATTGCGGCTAGTAATAGAGTTATTCCTACCCATGCGCACACCGCGTGTTCCGGTTTATATTTAGTTTACAACTGCGAGGCGATCATGCTATTCTACGGTAAACAATTTTTGCTGTGTCCAGAGGTTTTCACGAATATTCATCGCTTTGGAGGCATTTGATAAGCCAACAACTTGTGGTAAGTAATGAGTTTTTTTACATTTACTAAATTAGTTGAATTTTACTTTGGTTCTTCGGTAAAACGCAATACTAATTTTTTCCATCCCTACTGCTTCATTATTTGTTTTAGTATGAGAGAGAGATTTTTCATCATACACCGAAGAACAATGATTGCAAGGGTGGTAGATGTCATTTTTAGAAGACCACCAATCATTCAGGGAGGTCTGGAAATTGAGGTAGAAGTGACCGCAGCTACTTACGAGAAGAATATATCTGTTTTTAAAAAAGGCACAAAAACGCCTTTACGAGCACAAATCTTTGGCCAACCGGCAGAACTTTGCAATAGTAAGCCACGAGGAGAGTTTTGATGATAACTTCCTTACCAGCCATGTAGTAGCGAGAGAATCGCCTTCAACACCTACCCAAGACAGTGACAGCGCTGCTATTACCAAAGTAACTAGTCAGAAAGCACCATTACACGCTAGTATTCACATATCAAGAGTACCAGTTTAATTTTATTGCTAGACAACCGCCATATGGACTAAACTGTTTATATTTACTCCATTCATCGTTTGTAAAATTTTATTTGTATTTGAAATATTTTATTTGTACACTCAAGTTTGTAATAAATTATAATACATCTATACATGAAATAAAATATATAATTTAATCATGTTTGCTACAGCGATATCAAGGAGTTGTTGTCGATGAAGGGGTTTAGGTTGACTGGTTGCCTCTCTGCCAATATTCCTGCCTTGATGAATATTACTACTTGTCTCTAGTTTTCGTAATCGGAGTAGGTTGTTTCATTCTCAATCTGCAGTAAACACAAAAAAGAAAAAATATTAACGAGTGTTGAGGAAGTACAAAAACAATAGCTGAAGTATTTGATGAAAGCGATCAGTTTTAAACAAAAGAATTAACTAATGCAGTTGATTATGGAAAAACGTATCTGCACTGCAAATAAAATACATACCATAATGTCCGGATCAGAATCATGATCGTCCTTGACTTCGGTATTAGAGATTGATGGAGTTGGTTCTAATGTAAAAAGACTAGGAGAGCTTTTTTGCTATGCTGAAGCCATGCCGAATAACTTGTAAAAACCTTGAATAATTTTGTAAAGTTTGACGCAATGGCAATAAAGCTCAAATCCTGGCGATGATTTTAAAGGAGTTTTGGAACTCGGCTACGTTTAGTACTTCTGCCTCGCGGCTATTTTCGCGATGAGGCCATTCTGCATATATTGTGACAACCTCGAATAATTTTGTAAATAAATGTGATGCATTGCCTATGGTGTTAGCCCAAAGCTCAGGCAATGATTTTAAAAATGTTTTGGAACTCAATTACTCTTAGTATTTACATTAAAAACTAGGCTAGCGACTAGTTTTCAATTTGATGCAGTAGTTATTCTCTCTTGTGATTAAAAATAGAACTAATTATTCACTGAATTTAATAATTCGCGGGATTGACTGTTCGCGAAACCGCGAATTTTTATGACCAACGAATATTTTCATCCTGTAGGGTATGTTACTAATAGTTATTTTCATGATATAAAAACAAACTTGAGGTGATTGGACAGTTGCATGGGTTACTCATGTATAAAACTGGTCAAAGGCTAATAACCTTATTTTTAATTTGTACCATAGTGTTTGGAAAAGGTTAATAGAAATTTTATTTGTACTAGTAAACTAAACTTGATGTCCTAAGCCAACAGCTTCAATTGCCAAGATTCAGAAAATGTAAGTTTTTCAAGACATTTAAAATGGCTAATAACCTTAATTTTAATTTGTACCATAGTGTTTGGAAAAGGTTAATAGAAATTTTATTTGTACTAGTAAACTAAACTTGATGTCCTAAGCCAACAGCTTCAATTGCCAAGATTCAGAAAATGTAACTTTTTCAAGACATTTAAAATGGCTAATAACCTTATTTTTAATTTGGACCATAGTGTTTGGAAAAGGTTAATAGAAATTTTATTTGTACTAGTAAACTAAACTTGATGTCCTAAGCCAACAGCTTCAATTGCCAAGATTCAGAAAATGTAACTTTTTCAAGACATTTAAAATGGCTAATAACCTTATTTTTAATTTGGACCATAGTGTTTGGAAAAGGTTAATAGAAAATTTTATTTGTATTAGTAAACTAAACTTGATGTCCTAAGCCAACAGCTTCAATTGCCAAGATTCAGAAAATGTAACTTTTTCAAGACATTTAAAATGGCTAATAACCTTATTTTTAATTTGGACCATAGTGTTTGGAAAAGGTTAATAGAAATTTTATTTGTACTAGTAAACTAAACTTGATGTCCTAAGCCAACAGCTTCAATTGCCAAGATTCAGAAAATGTAACTTTTTCAAGACATTTAAAATGGCTAATAACCTTATTTTTAATTTGGACCATAGTGTTTGGAAAAGGTTAATAGAAATTTTATTTGTACTAGTAAACTAAACTTGATGTCCTAAGCCAACAGCTTCAATTGCCAAGATTCAGAAAATGTAACTTTTTCAAGACATTTAAAATGGCTAATAACCTTATTTTTAATTTGGACCATAGTGTTTGGAAAAGGTTAATAGAATATTTTATTTGTATTAGTAAACTAAACTTGATGTCCTAAGCCAACAGCTTCAATTGCCAAGATTCAGAAAATGTAACTTTTTCAAGACATTTAAAATGGCTAATAACCTTATTTTTAATTTGGACCATAGTGTTTGGAAAAGGTTAATAGAAATTTTATTTGTACTAGTAAACTAAACTTGATGTCCTAAGCCAACAGCTTCAATTGCCAAGATTCAGAAAATGTAAGTTTTTCAAGACATTTAAAATGGCGGCAAAGCAATTGATTGTTAGGTTTTAACCATCTCATTTCTAAGTCTCTATCTGTTTACTGTAGGCTATAATAGGTGTACACTACCTATAATAGGTTGCTTAAACAGTGGTAAGATTGTACAAGCAGCATTTTCTGAATGTGTCACGAACATGATGGTAGGTCAGGAGAAGTAGTTTTAAGTTTGGTTTCAATTTTTATATTAGTGAATGAGAGAATTTTTTCCAAAATTCTAGATGCTCAATCAATAATCTATATTTCATAAACTGGAAGACAGGAATGCAAGTTATTAGAGCAAAAGATTTGATATAAATAGCTCATCTTACCATCGGGCTCATCATCTAGTGCAATCATGCTTTGCATTGGAGAGTTTTCTGCATGAGCCTCTGATCCACAGACTGTAACGGCTGGCAACGACTCCCACTCTACTGAGTAGTCACTCAGCTTTAAGACTCCATTGGAACCCTCCGATACATAACTTGGGTTTCCTGTCATTGATTCTACAAAAGATTGGTATTTGTATAGATAATTCATGTTTTTGAATAACGAACAGCATCTGATGTGTTTGATAATTCAAAAATATCCTTATTGAATTCTTATTTTGAAATTGAGCTTAGATATTGAGCTTAGTATAAGAAATGATCAAAGTATGATTCCTGTACGGCACAATTAGGAAAACATTTCACCTTGACCTTATGCTTCCTTATGCATTTTAATGGTTAGCGCTGATTATATTGATAGACACTAAAATAAATCAAATGCTTTTACATTCTGCCTTTTTGGTCACTATTTATCTACTACTGATTATTGATGTATAATAATCTAAGATTTGTCTCCCTCTTGAGATTTCAATCTGGTTATGCTCGCTGTTAATCATTCGTTCAGGTGTGAAGGTTGTTAAGCATGACAAATAGATCCATCTAAAAGGCTACTAAACGTACTCAGCTTGCCCAAGCCTTCTGTTCCAGATGAGCTGTACTCGAAGAGGGTGGGATGATCTGAGGGGAAACTGGAACCTGGGCTTCCCTGAAACAACATATCATCATCAGGAATAATGCTATTCTTATAATCATGAGTTTCAAGTTTTTACAACTTACACATATTTAATCAATGCGGATAGAGTGAATTTTCAAAAATAATATATTAAAAGTAATTATTTTATTGAGGTTTCTTTTTAAACAAAATTAAAATTTCATAAAAGTCTATAAACGCCTGTATTATAAATTGTTATGAACCTGCAATTAGTTTATAATTCATTTTAATCTTTACGTGTTTCTTGCAACTTATTGTTACTTTTTATGTAATCTATCATTAATTGAATGCCTATTTTTGTTGAGCTGACCTAAAGAGCATAATACTGCCTTAAAACTATATACCTGAATAGAAAGTTGGATATATGACAAGTCTTGCTATGGTTTTATACGATTAAAAGTTTTTTTTGTCTGAGAAGTTTACCAGTGTGGTTTAGTATTAGCATGCTTACAGTGGATCCAAGCGCTGATGATCCTGTGGGTACGTTAGCCATATAGTTGCCGCTAACTGCTGTTGTTATGAGAACTCCTTCATCTGGGCAGTTGTACACTCGGGTGGTGAACAAAACTGGAAAATATCGTATTATCTTGCACCAGATGATCAACAAACTTAAGAAGCTGGTATAGTCTAGAGTAGGGCTTGGCAGTTTATGGTGGTCGCATCCGTACTGAAGGCGAGTTGCTGTTCTCAGGGGTTCAAGAATCAATTGTGAAGTTGAAAAGAGTGTATTTGTAATCGTTAAAAAACCTGAGGTAAAACTTTTTTCATAGCTAGTCTCAACCTATCAGCAACTCCAATTAGCAAGAAATTGCGATGTTTTGTATATACAGACTTTACTGTATTTTTTGACAAAAATTATCACAAATTGTCAGCCATTTTGTGTTTAAATTAGAACGAACAAATGTTTTAGATAATGAAAAAAAAGTTCATTGTGGTGCAAATTTACCGAGCAACAAAAGTACTGTGCGCATTAAATTTACTCAAAAAATTTTGTCGCGGCATCCAAACTGGTTATTCAGCTCTTCTGAAAAGAGCATTGAGTATTTTTGTTACATTTGCTAAAACCAAGCAGTGTGAATCCAGATTTTTATCTCTTCAGCAAAGCAAAAATAAATATTGTAATGCCAACAGTCTTAAAAATGATCTGCCGATTTCACTCACCCAAAAGGAACCTCGTTGCGATTAGGAAAAGAGGCAGAAAAAAAGTCAAATGTCATAAAGAGAGTTGTTTTACATGTTGTTGCAATGTGAAAACGTTAGAATCTTTCTAGAATAACCTTCCAATAACATATTATTTTCATATATTTAAAATATGTCTGTTTTTTATTATGTTTTATGCCTCTTTCATTTCATTTAAGACAAGAGTTGGCAAGATTGTCCTCAGCAAATTGTAGAGAGTAAACAAAAACAATAAAAACAAATAGAGAAGCGCTGGGTTAAACTCTTCTGGAACAAACAGTTTTAAAATAAAAATGACTATAACAGCGCAGCCTTGCATCTGTTACAATAAGCTATCATGTTGTTGTAATCCCTCTATCTCTCTTTAAGTACCATGCCCTGTGAGGGCACAAGTAACTTTCTGTTATTTGTTTTCATTGAGACACTATCTTTAGCTAGTTGGTTATTGGCTTAGAGAGGAACTCATCCACCCTCTGCCATGTTTTGTTGTAATACCTACACTATATTATTGCTATTTTTTAAAGATATCTATCAAAACTTTTTAGAGTTCGGTTATCAGTTTCAAGTAACAGGAAATTAATATTTAGATTAAATTTACTTGCTGTGCTAGAAGGGTGGTCCAGCACAAATCTGCTACTCCTAAGATGAAATTGTCTTTTTGCAGTTCCAGGCCTTTCATACCAGTTATGGTTGGTGACATGCATTGGTTGTCCGCAGTTTTGTCCTAAAATTAGAGTATTTATGGATTATAAGTTATCAGTCTATGAAGAATTGCATACCATTTTAAGTTTTTACAATCTAGTCTGTCTTTCAAGTTTAGATGTATCTTTCACTAACAAATTGTTGAGAAAATTGAAACATTTCTAAAAAATTTATAGAAATAAACAAAACAAAGTTTTTTTATTTTATTGAATTAAAAAAATGCAAGAATGCACGTAGTCAATTCATCTTGGCATCTCTCAATGTGACAGTTTATATATATTTGTCTTTTTGTAGTTATGTCTATGTGGCCATACCTTTGTTAGTATTGTCTAATGAATTTCATCCTTAAGTTTAGACTAGTGAGACATTGTCTAGTTGCTACTATTTTAGTATCATTAACTTTTGAAAAACGTCTAAAAGGTAAACAAAGATCTTAGAGTGCAAAGTTAATTATCAGACAAATAAAGCATATTAAACCTTTCCCCCGAGAGGATCTGGATGCAGCATATGAAGAAATAACTTGGCGCCTTCCACTCAATAAGTTTTGTTTCATCTGTTCTGGACATTACCAGAAGAATATATCAAGTGTTTCTAAGTAGTTGCGAGCACGGTTGGTTTGAAGAAAGAGAACATCTAAACTTTTATTTATTTAAAAAACTGGAAATGTATTATGACAAAGCGTGCCAAACCACCTGACAGCTCGATGCTAAAAAAACAAAGTAAGTATTTGTCAGTAAAGGTTATGTGAATGGTGAAGGGTGAAAATGGTGTTTTGGTAAAAAAATTTCCTCCGAACTGAATCATTTTCACTGTAATTGTAGCACAAAAAATGGTTTGGTAAAATACAATAAATACAAACTGAGAAAACCAAATAAAAATAATAAATTTATTGAACTGATAACAAAAATTAGCGCGTAAAAGCATGTATAAAAAGATCACTATACAGTAACTTTAGTGTATTTAGTGGTTATGATTCGCAAAAAATTGTAACATTACAATGTACTCAAGGATAAACTTAACAGCAGATAGCTAAGTTCAAAGGAGAGACTAGTTCAGTAGCCTATTGTAGAAGTGTCAGTGTCTTGTAGATGAACATCACAAACAGTAGTTTGAAAAAGGCTTTATAACATGATGCATTCCTTCAAGGTCAACTTCTACATTACATTCACTGTTTCCACTGTTAGAATTATTCAAATTTGGAGTTGTGCACCCACTGAGTTACTGCGCTATAAGCGTTTCAATGAACATCTGCATGTTGCAGATTAACACTGATGCTTTGTTAAAAGTGATACGGGTTTTTTGCGCCAGAGGTCATAGCGACACATTTTTGTTTTTTGAGACTACTCAAATGAAAATAGGAGCGACTGAAGTGTGGAAAATACTCAAAATGGAATAGCTTGCATGGCATTTTATTGCACATCATTCACAAGTGCCGTTCCCGTCTTTTGTAGGCATGAAACATTCGACAAAAAATTACGAGTAACAAAACTCGCTTGACTTGTAGTTGTTTGTCGTTTCCATTTTTGTCATTTCTATCTTGTGGATGAAATAAACTTGCAAGTTAGCATAAGGATAAAAAGATAGTGATTGGCAAGGACCCTCTTTTTTTCTACGCAACTGACAAACATAAAGCTGCCATAAATTTGGTTGCATTTTACTAAAAAATTTGCTTTGACTATTAAGGCTGTCTAAATTGTAATGGCAATGTTGAGACGATGTTTTATTCTTTTTGCAATACCGCAATCTTAAAAAGTATTTATTAGCATTTTCAGATAATGCCTGCTACTCTCTCACAATACCACTAGGAATAGTGAAAAGAATAAAAGTACACTTTCCCTAATCCGAATGAGAGTGTACTCCTACTAGGAGTAGTGAGACTCCTACTCTAACCACTCTCAACTAGTGAGAGAGAGTTGAGAGTAGTGAGAAGTTACTCCCACAACATGTTGAATGGTATTATAATGTATGTTTACTGCAAGCTATAATACTTTATAAACATCTGAGGGAAGGAGTTCTTCGATACTGCTTTGGAGTCTATGCGGTCTATACAGTTTAAAAAGGGGAGTTTTGAGCTTCCATAAGAGTTTGTAAATTGCAGGGTTGGACAACTGCTGAAATGTTATATTGTATTATAGTTAAATTTAGCCTTGGGCCTATTCCTAAAGCTTACAATTTTATGGAAACAATGGGATAATAAATCCAACATTGCTCTTTCAATAACTAGCAGAAGGGACTGGGCAAAGTAAATAGTTAAAACTTGTGCAAATCACTAGTTTTGCACAAGTTTTATCTGTTTCTGTTTTGCTGCTTGTAGCATTTAAGCATTGCTAAAAAGAACAATCGTGTTGTACTAATCAGTAAAATTTTCAGCATAAGATGAACACATATGAGCACTTTTACAGGAACTATGGCACATTTTAAAAAAGAGCAAAAAATGTATCCGCAATCTTCCTGATTTACTTTTATTTGAACACCACCTTTATTTGACCGCCACAATGGTAAAAGGGCTGAAAAATACAGCAACGCCCTTCAATTGAATGGCACCTCTATTTGACCACTATTTTAGCATTTTGCGTTATTCATGAACCCATAATAGGATGTGATCAAATCGTGTCCACAAAATGGTGCTAATAATGACTCGATTACATCCCTAACAATTAATTCTTTTGTGGTTGCTGTTTGTGTTGAAGTCAGTTTTCTAACACTAAAGCTGTACAGTTTTTTCTTTAAAACACTGAAATAAACACCATAGAAATAATTAATAACTGTATCAGGCTAATAATAGTTCCTTATTTAATGGAGTCTTGGTATGTCGACATATGTGAAAAACGGTTTGCAATTGCAATAGAATCTGTGCTACTACTTTCATACTATAAAAGTTGTGCTTAGCGCACATGCGACTAAAAGTTTACCATCATTTTCACCCAAAAATTTCCGAATAACAAAGCATAAAAGTTTGGCTTTGTTAAAAAATTGTTTGGTCACTAGTATCCACTAGTTCAGAAGTGCAGAAGGAGAGCTGAGGTCAGCAGACACTGTTGAAGGTAGAAAAAGCCAGAAAAAAGTGAAATGGTTCCAAACAAAAGCAAAAATTAAAACGCAACTGGCCGAGCAAGCGATGCAAATATCTTCGTTTCAAAAATTTTAATTTTCGTTTACTCATGTATTATAAATATGGTTTATGTCACTTAATCTTGAAGATATATTAGAAGCATTGAATAAACTATTATTACATAATTTTTTTAATTTGCAGACTTATGGCATATTATTTGATAGCGCAATTATCTAAACTTCACTCACAATGTATTCAATGTATTCACTCACAACGACGCTCATAACTCTTCTTTGTTGCACATTAAAAGCCAGTTTTGGCTGCAAACTGTAACAAACATACCAATGAGTGCAATGAGCTTCAATGCAACATTGTTACCATAAAACCTTTAATTGAATACCATGGCGCTCTATTTTCTTACCCTTCTTCTATGGTGGCGGTCAATTGGAGGCGGCGTTCAAATAGAGGCTGGCGGTATATTTTTCAAATAGCTCGTCAGAAATTTCGGAAGATAAATTTAGCTCTATTACTAGTGGAGCGAATGTCGTCTATACTTTGCCCTCTTTTTCCGGTGGGCCGATATTAAACATTTTGAATGCAATAAATATGCTAACTTACCTCTAACTTGTCAAAGATCTCTTAATAAATATGCATCAAGAAACCGATAAGTATCTCTACCAGCTGATATCTAATGCATGCAATTGACCTGTGATGATGTTATAGCCTGTCTCCTTCTTTGCAATTTGTTGGCATTTTTAATTTTCATTTCATTAAAAAGTAGAGGACGCATTTTTATGTTATATTTATATTTAACAATATTGCATAAAAACTCGTTGCACTCACTGATATGTTTGCTACAGTTTGCAATCAAAACTAGTTTTTTATGTGCAGTAGAAATGGAGTTATGAGTATGGATTCAAAACTTAACCAAAAATTAAAAAATTACGTCTCTAAAAATTGCGATGCCAGCTATAAGATCATCATAGGTCACTTGTAAGCAATAAATATCAACTGGTAAAATTATTTCTTGGGCTTCCTAATGCATATTTATTTAGAGATCTACAAGTTGTAGGTAAGTTATAGGAAGAATTATTGCATCTACAAGAGGTAATGTCGCTCCGCTCAATGGAAAGTGCAAAATATAGGCAACATTCACTTTATTCATAAAAATTTTAAATTTAGCTTTCCAGAATTCTGGTGAACTGTTTAAAAAATACAACGTCACCCTTTATTTAACCTCACCTCCAATAAAACACTACTATAGCAGAAGAGTTAAAAAGTAGAGCATGATGACATTCAAATACAGATTTTACGGTAATCAAGATTTTTTCAAGGTAGACTACATAATACTACTTTTATATGGCATGCCACTGAGAACCCATGTAATCTCACTGTTAGATGGTATGCTACTGTGAGACCATATAATACCACTCCTAGATAATATGCTCCAAAAAGACCATGTAATTCCACTGTTAGATGGTTTGCTACTGTGAGACTATGTAATACCACTGCTAAATGGTATGCTCAAGTGAGACAATGTAATGCTGCTGTTAAATGGTAAGCTGCATTGAGACCATGGAATACTACTGCTAGATACCATGGAATATTACTGCTAGATGGTGTGCTCCATTGAGACCATGGAATACTACTGCTAGATAATATGCTTCAGTGAGACCATGAAATACTACTGCTAGATAATATGCTCTAGTGAGACAATGTAATACCACTGTTAGATGATATTCTCCAGGCCCCATCAACTTGCCGGTTCTTGTCAAGCAGGTAATCAGGCAAATTTTAAGGCCAAAGCACATTGGAGTGCAAAATGCTAATACTAGGATTTTTGATGGACACTTTATCTTTGACATTTATAGAATTCTATTTTTACTACAGAACTTGTTATGTAACTCATAAATTTATATTGAGATGCCTGTAATAGTTTTATTTAAAAGCCATTTTCCATTCGCAATGTCGTCATATTATTTTAGAATGACCAAGTTTCTGTCAGAAGTTCAACTAATCTTTATTGGTGCATCCAACGGTTTGATCGAAAGCAAACTCTCTAACAATCAGCCACCAAATCATGACAAACAGTTAGTAAAAATATTAAACACTCCTGATATTAAACATATTATATATTAAACATATTGTATTAATATATTATATATTAAACACTCCTGCGAATTCATCAAATCTTTCTCATGAGTTCGCTCAATATTTTTTTGATGCGCTTTAATCTTTACAAGGCATGAGCTACTAAAATTTGTAGTTATGCCTTTTGATTAACATAGTATTATTTTTGTTGCAACAATTACGTATAGCGGGTGGTCATACCTTAACTCGCTTTCTTTTGTAATAAAAAAACTCCATTAAAGTCTATACATATCGATCACACTAGTCAACATTTATTAATTCAACATAAATATATTCGCAAAAAATAACAAGTGAAAACAATTGTTTAAGCAAACTTAAATTCTGCTTAGTTTTATAAAATCTTTTTATTTTTGGTTTGCTAAACAAAGAGGAGCTGTTAGTGAATGAAAATTTAGCAAAAAGTATTTTTGAGTTCCTCTTTAGATTTGCCCCAGCTAGAACATAAAACATATGCGTCAGCTCTCAACTCATTTATAATATATCTTTGCTATACTCAAAGCGTCAACTTTATAACAACCAAATAATGTAATTTATCTAAACTAAAGTTAAATATTCCTTAAAACTGGATTTAAATAAGAATAAAAGCTGTTTGGTAGACACATTAAATTATATATAAATTAAATAGATTTAATAACAATATAAGCTGCTATGGGCAAATTGCACAAATTGGTAATATTGAATGACCCACCTTGTACATTCTCAACTATGATAACAAGCAGCAAAAGTGCAATAAGACCCATTGATCCCATCATGCCTCTTTCCAGCTACGCTCGTCAGTCATCTGCGATCTTATTCTTTCTTGTTCCTTAATGCCATCAAGTCACGCTTGACCAAATACATTACGCTTATAATTTTTTTGTTTCTGTTGTTTAGGGAACCTCCCATTTCATCGTTTGAATTCATAAATATGCCACCTTGAATTGCTAAGTCCTGCCCTGCCAGTTTCAGCTGTTAAGGACTCGTTGAAACCGCATTAGAGCCAGGGCGAGATAATTATCATACATAATATGTTAATGGCATCTCTGTTCTATGCTAATAGATGGGTTTGCCTAACGCAGCTTGTCACACCTACTTCTGATGAAATATTGGCATATGGCATCGCATTGGCCACACTTGATAAGCTTACAGTAGACTCCCTACTTTTTAGTCGCATTATGGTCAACAAATTTGTGACACACACAATGCTACTTCCTGGTTTGGCTTATACAAATAAAATAGCCTATGGTGGTGTCTATCCGCAGACATGCAACCAGGAACATACAAATTAACTTGCAGATAAACTTGCAGAATACCCAAACAGACAAGATAATAAAAACTAGAAAAGCAAACTCTATACCAGAAGCAATAAGACCAAAAACTTTAAACTATAGATGTAACCATCTCTAGAGTTACATGTATAAGAAGTGCAGATTGAAAACATTGAGAGTTGAGATTTAAACTTAGAAACCGTGGAAAAGGATGTGTGGAGTGCTGCCTTTAAAATGGTGACCTCTTTACCTCTATCACACTTCTCTTACGTGAGTCTAACACGATTCCGAGTTACCAAATTTAACTTTTAAAAACAAACTTACAAAAATTTTACTAATTATTATTAGAAAATATCGATATTTTTATCGTCGTTTGCAATTGTTTTAAATTTTTGAGGCGATCTTCTTATCAGGATGTTTCAAGATTAACATCAACCAAACTTGATCGCAATTGAAGCGCTCAGAAGAAAAATACGTATGAAATGACATCACTAGTTGTTATCGTTGCTATAGTTGATATCGGCTAGTGTATTCAAGTTGCAGCTTTAAACTCTACTTTGTCGATCTCTTTTCTGAAGTGCAACTATAGGCGTACTTTCACTTGAACTCGAGTCATTCAAACTATTATAAATTTAGACTGGTTTACAAAAACAAAATCTAAATCAAAATGAAGCTTGATGTCTTAGCTTTATATTGATACTAAATGAATGTCCGGCGTTTCTCGAGTAATAAAAAAATCTTTGGGCTGAAAATTTATTTGTATTTAACATATAACAACATTTGCCATTCTAACTTTCAAATTTCATATCATGAGAAAAGTGTTCTGTGCAGTTTAAATAAAAAAGGAAAAAAAATAAAATCAACTGTATAAAGGTTTTCAAGCTTTGTCAAATAACTGTAATTTTCAAACTCCATATCATGAGGAAACTGTTTTGTGCAGGTCAAATAAATTTTAAAAAACTACTGTAAAAGGGTTTAAATGTAAATGTGAAATAATTAGCAAGTAATAGCTAAATTAAGTCTGTTTTGTTACAATTACAATAGAAGATGATTCAGTAATGATACAATTATTACAAAATGTTAAAATTGTCAGAAGAAAAATACATATGAAATGACATCACCAGTTGTTATCATTGCTCTAGTTGATATCAGCCATTGTGATCGAGTTGCAGCATCATGTTTCTCTATTTTGTCAGTCTCTTTGTTATTATATACTGCATAATCGCATTTTCGATTGATCTGAACGTTTTAATCGTGATCAAGTTTCATCGATTTTAATCTTGAAACATCCTGGCAGTCCAGATCATCGCAAACATCAAAAATCATAAAAAATACTGATATTTTCTGATAAAATCTACTAAAATTTTGTGCAAGTTCATCTTTAAAATTAAATTCGGTAATTTAGAACCTTGTTAGACTAATACAAGAGAATTGTGATAAAGGTCAAGAGGTCACCATTCTAAGGACAACACTCTACTCTTCCCTTTCCACAAATTCTAAATTTAAATCTCAACTCCCAATGTTTTCTAATCTGCACTTCTTATACATTTATCTCTAGAAATGGTTACATCTATAGTTTGGGATTTTTGGCCTTCTGGGCTGTCGGTATCGGGTTTACTCTTCTAGTTATGATCATCTGGTCTGTTTAGGTATCGACCTTGTTTTCACTATTACTCTCCTCTTGTTCTTATTATTATTATTAGTATAATTATTATAGTTATTATCTTTATTACTTTCAATATCTCCATAATTAGTAGTATTATCATTACTATTAAAGGCTTTATTACTATTATCATTATTACCGCTGTTATCATCATTATTATAGTTGCTGAGATCATTATTGTTTCATTGTTTATGTCACTTCGTTGTGAGTTCTTTGATATTTTATGTTTGTTGTAAGGCTTTTATTGATTACATCATTATGTACAAAAACATAAACTAAGGAAGGAATGAATGAATATAGGTAATCACAATTTTTTCTATGAAAGTAGCCTAAAGCAACACCTAAATTCTTGGTGAGTGAAGTTCTATATTAAGTTGTATAATTTTATGTCATAGTTTAGCATACTATATTAGTACCTGGCAGTCTAAGGTGCTGCAAGAGGTCTTCAGGTTAAATAGGCATATGCACAATTACTCATATATGCTAGCGAGCAGTTGTCATTTGAGCTTTTTAACTATTGGTCTACCATGCTGAAATTTGTGAGTTCAAATCTTGTGCATTGCAGTTTTTTTCCTAACCATCAATCCTTTAACCCATTAACCATACGAGCTCCCTTCTTATTATAGTAACGATTATATTACGTTATATAATATCGCATTTTATTATAGTATATTATATTAAAGTGTATTATATCGACATTTATTAAACTACATGTATGTTATCCGATACTTTACTATATTATATTACATAATTAAACTCTTTAGGTTATATTATGCTATACAATATCGTATTAAAATATTCTAATATGATATTGTATAGCATAATAATAATATATTACACATATAACAGTATGTGTAATATTATTGTTATATGTGTAATAAATAATATAATATTACACTATTATTTCCTCCATATAATATTATTTTGCAGTTTAATACATTGCAACATATCATGTTAGAATGCGGTAAGACATTGTTATACTACCCGCTATTCTAGTGACATCTAATTATTATTAGTGCATTTGCATGACAATAAGATTTAAACTTTGAATATCCGGCCTCCAAGGTCGTAGTGATTACTGTTCAGCTAATGTATTAATCAAGGTGTCGAGAGTGTTAGGTCTATGTAGAATTATTGCTTCTTCATTGCTTAGGGCTAAACGATTATATGTCTTCCTAAAAAGAAAAAATGACATTTGTATTTTTCATAACAGACAATAGAAATTAAATACCTATATATGTCATATTTCAATAAAGGCATAGCTAATTTTAGATTCATCTAAGACTGGCTTCCAGAACGTTATCATAAGATAGGGTAAACTACACTATGATTTATTTGTGTTATTTAAAAATTAGGCTATAGTGCCTGGATTTAAAAATACTTTGTTTTGTTGATAGTGGGCTTGGTTCTTTATGCTCCTTGACTACCAATAGATATTCTTTTTCAGGTTGTTTCCAGGTGAGGTGAGCGACACTTCTGGCATAGCTGTAATTGACAGGTTATTTCATCTCGATCGCTTCCAAAATAAAATACACAGAACCTAAATATGACGCCGTGTTTCTTTTGAGTCGGTTTTATCAAACTTCCTAGATGTTAGTATGATCAGGTTATCATTCGGAGGGAGGTTCGATTGTGGTCGGTTATTCAAATGAACAAAACTTAATACAGGAAGAAGGCATTTTTGCGCTGTCTGGTGGTTTTGACTAAATTTGGCGCTCCCAAGCTTCCAGCATAATATGCTGAGGGAGGGTTAGGTCTGCTGTAAATCATATTCTGAGAAATAAAATCTTCTTTGAGAGCTTTTTCATCTCATTTGAAGCTCCTTCTAAGTTAGTGCTCTTGCCAGACACTAGTGTTGACACATTTTGACACTTGCTGACACGTGTTAACATTTGTCACTGATAAGCTATTAAGGATCACAGGGCATTTATGAGCAAAATTATTGAGCATCTGAAAGATGAACTTACCTAAAGTTTCAGTAGATTTTATCAGAAAGTATCGGTATGTTTCTATGATTTTGTTTTTAATGTTTGAGGTGATCTGATTGCCAAGATGTTCCAAGATTAAAATCGATAAAACCTGATTGTAATTAAAACGCTGAGAAGAGAAATACCTGCAAAATGAGGTCACAAATTGTTATCATTGGTATCATTAGGCATCTCTATTCTGTCAGGCTCTTTGCAAAGATAGCTATTAAAATTGCCTTGTCTCCTAATTTGAGCGTATTAACTGCAAGCAAGTTTTGTCAATTTTAAGCTTGAAGCATTTTGGCAGTCATATCTCTTCAAATGTCAAAAACAATCACAAATAATAGAAAAATACCGATACTTTCTGACAAAATGTAAAATTTTGTTTGAGATTATTTTTAAGGTAGACTATTCTTTGCATGTTAAGTAAATGCAGCATAATGAAAGTGAACCAATGGAAACTAATCTCGCAAATAATGCAGAATAGTTATGCAACATTATATCTTAGGATTGTCAATACTCTTTGAGATGAGCATCAAGATGAAAGTTCAGTATGCATTTAAAGCTGGTTCAAACTAAATCGGCGTATCTCGTCGTTGATGCCACGATACTTTGGTGATCATCGATGAAAATAATGTTCACACTATCACAAACTATTTACGTTTGTATTAGCAAATACGCTGTGACATACTTTTCTCATGTTTCATGAAGAAACATCTTTGTTTTCACGTGCTCTAATCAAATTCTAGTCCCGCAGCAACTATCATAAACCGAAATAAATAAATGATGCTATCCACGACCATGAATTATTATCACTGAAATGGATTACATTATACAGGCTGTCGTCCCCCTCCTGATTCACATACACTACGTTTCCATGACCCACATGATTCGCATAACTGCATTTGGGAGCTGAGTGCAAGTTGACATAATTTGCAATAGAGTTTCAATGAACACCCGCGCGATGGGAATTTAACCCCAGAGCTTGACCCCATAGGTCAAGTATTAGCCTAATTAATGATTTTATAAATAGCTACGCAGTCTTGTCACGCTAAGCTTAGCATAGCCTGTCTTGACAAACTGTTGTTTTTGCGGAGTTGTCCCCACGTCAAGCGGGCGAGCAACACAACAGCTTGTCACAAGACGTACTGCACCTGATGAATCAGCTGCATTTATAGGGAGCTGTTCTCTTCTGTCTATGCGGCTTGGTTGCGATGTTATGTCGGTCGCTCCATTAGTAATCATAACGAATTTCGCGCAAAGATGTAGGTAGAAAAAATAAGCTTACAACGTTTAACCAGCGACCAGTCTCTGCGGTAAGCTTTAGTAGAATTTAAGAACTTAGGCAACAGCAGTGACTAAACATGTCGTTATTTGTGTGCTCAGTCAGTTTTATTTCTATTTTTGTATCAGTCAGTTTTATTTGTTCTTGTGGATTTTATTTTCAATTTATTTTATTCTTAAGTTCTACTAAAGTTTACAACAGAGACTGGTCTTTGGTTAAACGTTGTAACCTTATTTTTTTACATAAATTTTTGCGCGAAATCCATTATGATTACCAATGGAGCGACCGCCGTAACATCGCAACCAATCCGCATAGACAAAAGAGAACAACTCCCTTTCAGTGCAGCTGATGCATCAGGTGCAATACATCTTGTGACAAGCTGTTGTGTTGCTCGGCCGCTCGACATGGGGACAACTTCGCAAAAACAACAGTTTGTCAAGACAGGCTAAGCTTAGCAGCAATCGTTCGGAATATTGGCACGTTGATACTGCTCAAATCCAAATAAAAAACGACGAATGAGTGAAAATGTTTAGAATTGAATAGTCAGCGATATTTTAATTTGCAAGTGCCGTTTCTAGGATTTGCAAGCGTGATGGATTCAATAAAGTTTTGCGGGTTGGCTCATATTTGCGAATTATGCCCATCATGGAAAACAGTGATAGTCGACATACGTCGCCATCGTCATACGACGCTATGGTGTAAACCAGCCTTTAGTCTATTGCTGGCTGTTTGTATCACTCTTGCGATGTTTCTGTATACAGAACATCAGTTTAGCAGATGTGTAGTAGTACAGTTTATGACAAAGGCTAGTACATCAACTGTCACACATAGTTCTTGTGTACAAAAGTGATTATATTCTCAAAAACAAGAGCTGAATTTGAACATGAGCAAGACAAGTTGGTTTAGCTGGTAAATGCTGGTTCACACTATATCGCCATACATGTATCTCGGCGTTGATGCCACAATACTTCGGTGATCGTTGATGATAACAATGTTCACACTATCACAAACCTATCCCGGTTGCATCAAGAAATACTCCGTAGTGTTTCCAACTCTCTTTTTAAATTTTCGCAAAGAAACTTCTTTGTTTTCGTGTGCTAGAATCAAATACTAGTCTCGCAGTGACTATCACACACAGATATGAATAAATCACGCTACCAGTGACCACAAATTGTCAACGCCGAAATGGTCATTGTTGAAAGGTGGTTGTCGATGCTCGGCAAAATATCGGTAAAGTTTGACAGCTGCAAACTTTTCCGACATGTCCGCGATGCTTCGTCGATGCCATCGGTTCACGGTTCACATAATCGACGATGAATGCCGAAAGGAAAACACTGACAAACGCGATATAGTGTGAAAAAGCTTTTAGCAAGACGTGTACATCAGCAACTTTGTTACGTCTGCTGTACAATTGCATCAGTGCCAGCAAGTTAAATTGAGCTCCAGAGATTTAATCAGCATCAGCATAGTTTGAGTTTGTATAAACCGAGTGTTAGACATCAAGCGTTGTGAAGGTCCAAACACACTAGGCGATTTTATCGCAAGCGTCATGAGGAGGGTGGAGATATCGCTGGCATGTGCCTAAACACACTTGATTGATTCGCTAGCAGACGATATAATGAACACGCTCACAAACTACCAATAAAATTCCGTATCATTACATGTAGTTTATTCGAAGTTAGTAATAAATTCAGGTAAGCCAATATGGCGCCGTTTAGGCAATAACGTAAACAAATTCTGCTTTTGTTATTAAACCTACCTCACTTTCACGGATTGTACACTGCCTACACTACAAGAAGACATAAGAAAAAACGATTATTGTAATTTTAACTGTAATCTTTTACGATTTTTATATATATTTTATTTTGTAGTAGTTTTTTATATTTAATATATTAAATATTTACCATTTTCAAGATGGTCAACCTGCGCAATGATTGACTTCAAATATTGGTTTTAAACTCGATTTTTTTGTAATTTTTGTTTGTTATGGTGTACAAGGCTGGGAGTGCTTTTATTAAATTTATGAACAATTCAGTGTTCATTCTGAAGATGTTTCAATTGTAACAAAATAACAAATTGTCACCGCTGTATGTTGGTGAACATCGATAAGAAATAATTACCCGCCATAAAATTGCATATGGGTAAAAACCGACCAATCAAAATGCATCTCGCTAGCGATAAAGTTGTGCTAGAGAAAGTCTAGCGTTATCGCTTTGCATGAGCTTGCTGAGCGAGTTCTAGCATAGATTAACACCACGCAGCGCGATGTCGCTCTAAATATCACCTAGTGTGTTTTTCACCTTGACTTCTACTGTTGTGGCAGTGTCTAGTTTTGATTTCAGCATCAAAAAGCATTGAAACCATCATAATTTTTGTAAGTTAATGTTGTCATAATGTTGTCCAAACAACCAGGAGCTTTGTAATATTTTTTCTAACGGCTACACTAAGGTTAACACAAATTTTTCTGAAGACAATAACTAGCCTAGAATAGTGTGGTTTCTTGGCAAGGTTACATAATACTGGATCAATTATGTTAGCGAAGTGAAGCAAGATTTGTTTTTAATTTCACTACATTTAGTTGAGATATAAATAACTATCATTCAAGCCTAAATAAAAAGATTTAACCTCAACAAGATTAAACTAGGGTCCTTCTTAAGCTCTCTCTATTGTTTGCCTCTAGTGGTCCTGTCTCATATCATTCAAGTAGAAGGGTCTCTTGATTGCTTAGAACATGAAAATCTCCTAGGTAGGATGGATACGTAATCACAATAAGCTTAAAGATAGATCATCTTTGGTAGTTTGGTGCGCCGCGAGAGATCATCAGATGTAATTATCCTAACTTTTAAGTAGGTAATTGAATAGTGCAAGTGGTAGTGTGCTGGGTTAGTACGCTGAATGTTGGAGGTTCAAATCCTGCAAAACACAATTTTTTTTGTGGCTGCGGATGGAAAAACGGACACTTCATTATGCTAAAGATTCTGCTCTCATCAAGTTGATGTCTCTATCTCAGAGTCTCTCCTATACTACATTTTTGCTATCATAACTTCAAAGATTGAGAGCTACTAGTAAAAGTGTCAATGAGAGTTGGTGTGCATGTACATGTTGATTAAAAGTAGAAGCCTGTGACAGCAATGTTTTTACTGCTGATGCCTTGTTGTACCACTTATTACTCCCTTTGATGTGATTGATTTAGCTTTGCCTTTTTTATAATTTACAGTTCAACATTATAACCTACATGTATGTTACACATTATTTTAAATAATTTCTGATATTGGCTGTTTACTTTGGTAGAGTAGGGTTCAAATGATTTAAAATGCAGGTTGTTGCAATTGCAACATAATTATTTTTTTGGTGTATGCCGTAAACTTATTAGAATGATATGAACAGCTTTTAACACTAAATCAGTCTATTGGTTGGTTTTACTTTTCAGATCACAGCCTATAAGTTTTAGCTTGATGGTATATGTATAGGCACAGAAATATAGTAGTGGTGTCAGCATTCATGATTGCCAGTATTTCAGTAATAATGCCGGCGGAAAGCTTAAAAGTTGCTTGCAGGTGCATTTTTGGTTCAAATTTAGCTAAATGTTTAGAAGATAATTCTATAGCAAAATATCTTGTTTGACATTTGTTTGCTTGATTGCACAGTAACGCAGTCTGCCTATTTTAATAATGGCGCTTATATACCCGCAACCATAGGTGGCAGAATTGTTGGGCTATCGGCGGTAAAATGGAAACCTGTGTGCCGGGTACCGCCGGTAGTGACAGTAGTTAACGCTGTTTAACTTTTGCATTGAGCCGCAAACAAAACTTTCCCAGAATCTATTGTACAAGTGAAGGTCGACATTTTCGAAACAGCATAACCAGCGGCCATTTGCAGCGATCAGCAGCGACGCAGTTTTTTGTGACTATTAGCCGCCGAGCCTAGCGCCACAAGTGTTTTGTTGTGTAAGATTACTGCCTGGGTTTCGCAGCTGATATGGGAACCACGCTTCAGTTTTACAGGCTGTCTGTAATGTTATCACATCCATTAGTTACCATTACGCAATGGCGTCTCTTTGAGGTAACTCTGCATTAATACATCTAATGACATAACCAACTTCTATATTCAAATACTGACCAGGTATGAGTAACAATATTCTTCCTATCATTCAAACATTATGTAGCTTAGTGAATGCTAATGGCTGGTTCATGTCGTATCGCAGTGTGTCGGGTTGTCCTCTCCTCGATTATTCGTCGACCATTTTAATGCATTAACGATGGCATCAATGAGGTCATGCAGATATGTCAAGAAATAAGGCAGCTGTCAAACTTATCTGAGATTTCGTAGTACAACTACAACCGTTTGTGAAATGGCATCACTTCAGCGATGGTGATTGGGAGTTGCAGATTGCGTGACATATTTTCCTACATCACAGTTGTCGTTGGACTAGTATTTCATCATTTCAGTGACTATGTTAGTAATCATTCATTGATGCAAATATTGGTTGGTTTTTGATAATGTTTTGTTTTGTTAGTTTATTTTCATCTATAATTCAACTACAAAAAATAATATGAAGAGTGTTTCTTACAGTGTAAAAGAACAAGAGAAATATAAAAAAGAAATGTCACTCCAGGGAAGGTGATGATGAGGTCCCTGTGCGCAATAGCGAGGCTAATCAAGGCGCGGAACCTGAAAGGAGAGCCAGCAGAAGTCTGTGGAGTTAGTTTAGTCTAGTCTGATTGTCTGAGTGTAAAAATTGTTAAGACAGATGATCACAAATGTATAGTGGGATAACTGCGGATCTACTGCGTCTGCGATACAGTCTTACGAGAGAAATAAAAGATATAATAAAAGATATGTGTTTATGTACAAATTTTTACATAACAGTTTGGTCTCCTTGGTCAGTGAGAGTTCCTTAATATTCTCAAAATATCTGGCTGATATTATAGAGAGAGCACGTCAAAAATGAAGATACGGCCATTAGAGGGTGCTAAACATCTTCATATCGTCAGCTGACTTTACCTCTCATCACCTTTCACCTAACTCTGTGAACTACGAAGCGGCCATGGTTAGTCCGCTGGCATACAATCAGGAAGTCAGTGGTTTGAATCACAGATAGACCATTGGTGGCGAAGGGCATCTAGCCACAATTGCTCTTGTTTCAAATCCCATGTGCAAATGGTCACAGTATATTTAGTTCCAGGATAAATCTGGTGCGTAAAAAGTGCTATACATGCAGAATTGAGCGCATATATCTAGACAAGGAGATAAAAAATATTTTAAAATGAATTTAAATAACTGTAATGCATAGAGAGACTATTCCTTGATGTATGCACCTGTTTCCATGCGTCAATTAACCTAGCCTTTGTTTCACTATTACTACATCATAGGACTTAGGCAACTTTTTTTTTACCTTGTTTTTGCTTTGCAAAAAAACAATCAATTTGTAGCCTTTTTTGAATCATATGCAGTGTTGTACTACAGAGCTCAGTTCTCACTGATATATGAATATACATGTACTTATGCACCCGCATAATAATGGTTACCAGAATAGTTGTCAAGAGAACCTTAATTTGGTTTCCACTGAGATTATTGT
Organism: Watersipora subatra; assembly: GCF_963576615.1. Taxonomy (NCBI): domain Eukaryota; kingdom Metazoa; phylum Bryozoa; class Gymnolaemata; order Cheilostomatida; family Watersiporidae; genus Watersipora; species Watersipora subatra. Next base: position 40,880,225 of record NC_088718.1, on the reverse strand, counting down.
GGTCTACATATCTTGGCGGTGTCGACACACCTATGAATGAGGTTTGTTGATATCAACCTGTCAATCAGTCTTAAATTAAACACATGCAGTTTAGTAACCCTAAAAAACTTAATTATAATGTTAACTGTAAAATATTATATAATATATTATTATATAACATATTATATAATAATGTATTGTTTTGATATTAAGATTGTAGTGTATAATACTATTATATTATATTATATGATAATATTTTATATATTATTTATAATGTATATTTTGTGATATGATTATATTGTAATTATACTATGTTAATATAGACATTATTTTTTATTTCACAAACAAACTTCAGTAATTTCACAATAAAAATTTCTCAAAGTTTCTGTGTCTGCCTATGTTTTTGTGTTTGTTCAGCAATAGCTATTTTAATCTTGAAATAAAGAATCCTATCACAGAAAATTTGGTCTCAGACACTCTCATTTGCCAGACTAATGCTTTACCAATTAAGCCACACGAGCTTGATGGGTTCATCGGGCAGTATATGTCATACATGTATATGTGGTTATATGGGTGCAAGTACATTACCGCTCTTTGTTACGAATCGAGGGCGGTAGCGTGTTATATGTGTACTCGAAAAAGCAAAAAGTTAGCTCTTATTAGTAAGCTTACTCAAATTAGCCAGTGGCAATGTGCCAGGCTAATAGCGAGTGGCAAACAACTGCTTACCGATCATTGTTTATGACATAGATCTATTAACTATATTTAAATAACTGCACCTACATATTAACTCATAAGCCTATTAACTAGACCTATTAACCAGACTTGTTAACTATAGACCTACTAACTATAGACCTACTAACTATAGACCTACTAACTATAGACCTACTAACTACAGACCTACTAACTATAGAGCTACTAACTATATACCTGCTAACTGTAGACCTACTAACTATATACCTAATAACTATAAACCTGCTAACTATATACCTACTAACTATAGAACTACTAACTATAAAACTACTAACTATAAAACTACTAACTATAAAACTACTAACTATAAAACTACTAACTATAAAACTACTAACTATATCTATTAACTAGACCTATTGTATAAATAGGTCAATGGTTTATAAGCTGAATTTTAATATCCCTGTAATGCCGAACATTCCGTTAGTATATCTATAATCTGTATAAAACTCAATGTATGTCCATCTTCGGTCGTTGTCTATTTGGATATCTGTCTGTCCGGCTATAACCATGAAAACCTTGAAATTGACATCTTGCATTTTGCTGGTTTTGAACTCATGATTATTGCAATCACAAGCTTGCAATTCAATTGTCTAACCACTATTCCACGAAAGCTCTTACAATTCAAAGCCCTTACTATATACTGTGCACATCCTTTTTCCGATTTTACACACTAAATGACGTAATAATTGAAACTCTATTAACTCTATGAAACACGATAGAGTTTCACAAAGTCTTTTTGTCCCCGCTGTAGTAGGGTTTTGTTCTCGAGTTTCATCGATAATTTTTCTTCCCCGCCGTACTAAGGCTAATTTATTTTCTGCAAAATGGCATCAAGATTAATTTTTCTCAAAATTAAAATTGGCAATATATATCTCAGTTCAGCATCATCTATTATTTTAAAAATGGTTCACATACAGATAAGTGATAATAATTTAGTTAAAATTTTACTAAAATGCATTTGGAAACTTTTTTCAAGTATGTTTTTATTAAACTAAATTCATATAAATTAGATTCATCATTTATGTTACACGTCTGCCTTGAAGCTAATAACTCTGCACGTAGTATATTGTAATGTTACATTTTTTTGCAGATCATGCCCTCAAAATGCAACAAAGTTATTGTAAGTAACTACAATAGTTACTAAGGCTAACATATTGTTTTGTTACTATCTTTCAATGATTATAATTTTTACCAGGCAGTGATTGCATTAAATAATTACTATGGGTTTCTATACTCCTTTATAAATCTATACTATATTTTTGCCTTATGATGCCAACACTGACTTGAACTAAAATCATATAATCGTATACCAAATAATTTTTTATTGTAATCAAAGCAAAACAGATTATATTTAGCCATTATACCTACCTGGTAATGATTTTACATTTAAACAATTTACAGTTTTATTTTTTCTCCTAATTTATTTCAACAAAGCATTTTTTTCGTGATCTGAAACTTAAAACTTACAGTTGTTTGAAGAAGTTGACAAACCTTTACAGTTGTTTTATTTTCTCTCTTGATTTATTTGAACTGCACAAAAACACTGTTCTCATGATATGAAATTTAAAAGCTAGAATGGTAAATGTCGTATAGGTATGTTAAAATAGAATAAATATTCTGTCTAAAGACTTTTGTATTCATCCGGTTACACCAGGTATTTAACCCCTAGAATATATTAATAAGTACAACTATTCGAAGTATGCTAATAATAACGTTAATTGAAAATTGTCTGCCCCACATTGTCAGGATAACTCCTTTATTTCACACAGATATTAATTTACATGTAGGTGAATACAGCTATTGGATACTTTTTCAAAACTGACAAGCTCAAAAAAAAAAGATTTACAACAATTGTTAGACAAGACTAAATTTTCTATAGACAGCTACTCATAAGAAAACACATCAAAGGAAAGAAATGTTAAAAATTGAAAATACAAAACATTGGCAATAAAAAATTTAATAAGCTTGAATAAAATTTGGTTAAAACATTGTAGGATATTATGTGAATATTCGAGAGAGTTACTAATTATTGCGCAGTCTAGCTTTTTTGTGATAAGCCAATTCTACAAAAACTGGTGTGCATGGAAAGCCAGGGAACTGACCAGCAGGCAGTGAAATATTATACATGTATATAGGCAGTGCACTATATAAAGGACAGTGAATCAGTTTTGAAACGAAGCCTGGTGGAAGAGAGTGAAAAACCTGTAAACTGCGCTACTGATATGCCACGGTTTAATCTTTTTCTGACAAGAATCCTTCAGCCTGTGGTGGTCTAAGCACACAGAGACCACCCGTGTAACAGTGAAGGCTGCCAAACAGTTATTGATTTGTTCACAGGTGTTGGAAGTAAGGACTGCCATATTTTTGTAAGGTTTATTGTAGCGACTGTATTATTGGTACAAACGCCATAATAGATAAGGTTCGTAGGAAAGGATGTTGACGTGACACCACTGCAGCTTATACCGCATAACAACATTTGGTTTGCTCACACAAACAAGGTAAAACCAATTTGATAAGCTGAATTATGTTATTGTATTTATCAATTTTTACACAAATGATGTGAGCCAATCATAGCTAAAAAAAATCTTTAAGAACCAATCATAGCTAAGAAAGGTCTTTAAGAGCCAATCATAACTAAGAAAGGTCTTTAAGAACCAATCATAAAAAAGGCCTGTAACAGTTTTGCTACTAACAGACACAGTTAACAAGTCTGCCGCAGTGTTTTATCTATGATTGGCTTAAAATTGATTGATTTTAGCGATGGAGATGCAAAATGCACTTAGAAAGTAGATAGTGATGTAGGCGAGTAATATCTGTAAAAATAAATAGTTACATAAGAGCTAAATAGTTACATAAGAGCATGTTTGAGCTTTCACTATTAAGAAGCTGTATAAATCATGTGTCGTGTTTATAACAATGACCTATATAAAGTAAGATTTGCATATGAATTTCTTTTTGCCTTAGCGCGTCACAAATTGTATTTCTTTAGTTGCACACAAAGTAGAAATATATGCATGTACAAATATAACTTTTTATTTCGTTATTAGTGAAATGAGCAAAAATGCGTTCTGGTCAAAAATATTCTACTTAAATAAGATAGAGGTATTTATATATTTTATACTTTCATATCTATATATGTAAATCTCAGTGTCCATCCGTCTGTTTGTCCAGTTACAGCAATAAAGCTTTAAAAATATATTAGCTTTAGGCTATATTTTGGAATAAATTGTGTTCATACTTATAAAGTGTTGGAATAAGCTAACTGTACTTATTTTTTGGCTTGATTTTCTTTTCTAGGGTTGTTACAGCGCTGTTAGGAAATTTCTCAAGTTCAGGTGATTAGTGATATACAGTTGGTAAACCACTAGCCATTTACCACCAGTCACCTGTAGAAGGTAAAAGTACGAAATAGACATGTGTTAACTCTAGAGAAAACACCAAGCCAAAAAAGACAGTACAGTTAATCTATTCCAACACTATTTAAATTTTATATATTATTATGAAAGTTTTATAACGTTTATGCTTGATAACTTTCACTGTAAATTAAGCAGTCAACAGCTAAAATCCTTGAAAAGAAGTATGCTAAGATATTTTCCAGCCACTTACTTGTTGCAATGTGCTGTCAGCAAGCTTTGATTGAACAAGCATGTCTGACAGTGATCTGTCTTATGTATACAGCTTAACACTCTAAAATTCAAAGCATTCCTTGTACGTATGCATATACAAACGTAAATGTTTTTTAAACATGGCTTTGATAATGATCCATTTGTGAGGAATTTGATTCAAATAAATTAGATTGAAGGCCACCTGGAAACATTTATTGATAAGCAAACTCTATCACTTTAACTATCAGTACTTATAGGTACTTCACCCAGACAAGTGAGCACACATCCGCACACACGGACAAGTGAAGGCAGGGATGCGGTTTAGTCTGTAATTAATTCACCCTGTCTTCTTTTAAAGCATAACACAAGCAGCATCAGGAACTGCTTAATAGTTAAAGCAGGGTTTACTAAAGAAATATGAACGAGCTGCCCATAGACCGAGGATATGCCTGGGTCGTAGTAGCAGGTGAGTATTTAACAAGAGTTGAAGCCATTTATTGTACTTGTAGGAGGTGTCTGGGTGATAACCGTATTAGCAATTCTAACCTGTCAGAAACGGCTGATGAGATGCCTGCATATATTATTTAAAATGAATACTCACTTTAGTACACTATAAGCATATGATGAGACTATTGTAGACATATAAAGAAATTTTTAAATGTGATTTCTAAAATGCGTATGTGAGCCTGAACTAGTTGCCTCAGTTTTGAGAGCTAAACCACTGGTGTAGATCGATAGATGTGAACTTATTAACATCGGTCAATGCCATTCAAAACAAATTAGACTATTAGATAAAAAGTGCAAAAGTATAAAGTACTTTACTGTTTTAATTACATACATATGAACTGGCAAAGTGTCGGTGTTTGGTATAAGGTATAGTGGTTCTGACTGTAGCATGTGTTTTGTTGTATAAACACTAAGGATGATTGTAGTGTGTGTTTTGTTGTATAAACACTAGAGCCAATTGTAGCATGTGTTTTGTTGTATATACATAAGGGCTGATTGTAGTATGTGTTTTGTTGTGTAAACACTAGAGTTGATTGTAGCATGTGTTTTGCCGTATAAACACTAGAGTCAATTGTAGCATGTGTTTTGTTGTATATACATAAGGGCTGATTGTAGTATGTGTTTTGTTGTATAAACACTAGATCTGATTATAGCCTGTGTTTTGTTGTAAATACACTAGGACTGACTGTAGCATGTGTTTTGTTGTATAAACACTAAGGATGATTGTAGTGTGTGTTTTGTTGTATAAACACTAGAGCCAATTGTAGCATGTGTTTTGTTGTATATACATAAGGGCTGATTGTAGTATTTGTTTTGTTGTGTAAACACTAGAGTTGATTGTAGCATGTGTTTTGCCGTATAAACACTAGAGTCAATTGTAGCATGTGTTTTGTTGTAATTACATAAGGGCCGATTGTAGCATGTGTTTTGTTGTATATATATATCCATAAGGACCGATTTGTAACTTTATTTTGTATCAGAAGTTTAATATATAAAAAAGTCAATTCTGTCAAGTCAGTGAGGGCTACTGGCAGCTGACTACTAAACAGCTTGTGGCAGCTTTCACTCACTGACTTTACACGTTTCTGGATTTTCATCGGATGGGTTGTACAAGATAGGATAGGCATCTAGATTGCACAAAACTTTCAGGTCTGTTATTGTACAGTAGTTATGGCATCATCCCACAACCAAACAGGAGCAAAGCGATTGTTTGGGAGATTTATGATAAATGCATATGTGCACACAACCACGAAAATTATTTGTCAACACCGTCGCAAACCCTTGTACTAAATTCTCATCAAAAAATTTAACCATTTTTCAATGGAGTCGTCTAAGTATAATAGCGATACAAAACACATATAAATCTATTTAAATATGTTACCAAATCTTTGAAATTTGTAGACAATATCTTAAACCTTACCCATCTGATCAGATAATACATAACTAGATAGATTAATTTGGCCTAAAATTGCCATTAAAACCTGACAAGCCTTTTGTAATCAAAATTAAGACCGGCCAACGAAACGCTGATAAAGCCGTGCGACCGAGAGTAGAACCTTTAAGTCGTGCGCCTTTTACGAGAAAAACATGCACATTTCACCAGTCTATGGCATTGTCCAATTGCCGAAGGTTTCTAATATCTTTTCATTTTAATATTTTGCAAAAATATTTAATTATAAGAATTATCATTCAATTTTATCAAATTATTATAAGATTTAATTATAAGAATAATCATTTGAATTTATTTATCTGAAGGTTTCTGTAATAAATGTAGACCGTTTGAGGCGTAGACCGATTTACAGATACCAAAATGTGGTACACAGTTTATCAGCCTATTTTTCTTGCCTAATTACCGAAGGTTTCATTAAATTATTTAGAGCGTTAACCAAAATTCTTTACATCTTATGTACAAGCTAGGACCTAACTACAATGCCCCTTTATGACGAGAACATTTTTTATTTTGATCCAGTTTGCAGAAAGCTTCCAGACGCGTGAATGTTGATGCTCGCTTTCTGTTACAGATCGCTATCAAAACCATTTTACATTCAACACAACCAACTTTCAAACAGTGTATATTACACAGCAGCTTGCCATTTTATTTCTAATATTGCATTTCTCCTATTGCAAGGAAGAGATATAAACATATAATCTTTTCCTTTCATTATTGTTGTTTGTTGTATATAATAACACCCAGTACATTACAGCTACCATTGCAGCTACCATTGCAGTTATCCTATTCCACTGCAGTGCCATTTGAGTGCTAATATTGCATTTCTCAACCAGCAGAACCCTTTCTTTTTTTAATATCACTTTGGTCGTGGGCTGTATGACAGGGGAATTTCTAGTTTAAAATACGCGAGAGCATGTGATAGCCAAGTCAGGTTGGTGTGCTGACAGTGAACAAGTGCTTGTGTGAAAGTACATTAGCAAATCCGTAGCCCAAGGTTTTTATCAATATTTTCAGTTATGCAAGCCGCAATAGCCAAATATCTGCATTATACAAAATGCATTCAGTGTAGGACCGAATCCTTGACTTATCATAAACTTATTTGATGTATATTAAAGTATTTGATAAAATTTCTTTAGTGCCATTGATAGAGTAATGACCATAGGGCTCACATAATGCTGAAAGATGCCTGTAGAAGATAACTCCATGTTCACTGGTGCATTGATGCTTGTCCTATACATACGTGTACGTGTAATTTTAAACGACATATGCAGGGAATCAAAGAACACCTGTTATTGACTGCTAATGCTAAAGGTCAAAGGTTATTGTATATGCTGACAGAACTAAAGTGCTGAGTTTTAATCGGGAGATTTTGTTGACTTTTTTTGCTATAACTAGTACCTTGTTTGTCAATAGTTTTTGTGGAGTGCTGACTTTCCTGCTTCATTAAATTTAAGGATTCTGTTGGCAGCTTTGAGTAACCAGGTCAAAAGTGCTGACTTTTGGTTAGATGGTTTTTGCTAAATCTTTTGTCTGATTAAAACTATTGATTTTCTAAACAAAATTCAGTAATTGCTTACTGAAATCACTAATATAAAACTTCTGAAGTACCACTCGTTAAGATACAAATATTGTATTTTAGTTCTTGTCTGGCTCCTACATGTACCTTCTTGAATATAACAAATAGCTAGACACAGCTGAGGCCCTTGTGACTATAATCTATCAGATCAAATTGAGATTTAACTCTTTTTAGGCTAGCCATTTCTAATTTTAACTAAATTAAAATCTCTCTGCATTATTGTTTTGCAACAGGAGTGATTTTCACAACCAGAGCAAAATATAACACTGTGAACTGTTTGTTAATAAGAAGATATGAAAATACTTTTTCAGGGAATCACCAGTTTGTTAAGCAAACTATGACAGCTTATGAATGTTGATTATCAAAAATGAAACCTTTTGAAACTAGAGCTTCAGAGTTAAAGTAATAACACAAATGCTACTGAGGGCGCACTTAGTAAAATTACAAAACTATTTTAGTGATATTTATGATATATAACAGGGTTGTTTGATTTGATGTTTTATGTTGTTTTTAATTTACATAACTATAGCAAATCACAAACATTCCCAGGATCAATTGCATTTTTTTCAGTGAATAATGACAATACTTGATTTATTATATTATTTCATCAATATAAAATAGAGATAGGAAAGAATTTTTGGTGAGTCAATTTGGAATTTTCAAAGTAGTCAGCAAAAAAATCAAACAACCACAATTAATCCTTTCAATTTTAGCTGCTACTGGTCTTTTTTCATTGGCTGTTGGTGGCTTGAAATGTCAAGGGGTATTGTTAGTAGAGATGATAGAAAGATATGCAGATGTCTACAGCCCTTCCAAGCTGCTTTGGATTTTTTCAGTATACTCCATGGCAAGCGGTTTTTCAGGTGAGCTTTTGTTGTTTTTTTCTAGATTAGTTCTTTACATATTAGATAGTTTTTACGGGTAAACACTATTTCATCTAAAACAGTTCATATAATAGTGTTTAACATTTAATATTACATAAACTTGCTTAATTATACGAGCTATCAAGACATTATAACATTAAAATAATATGGGTGATTTTAAGTAGCTTCCTTCTGTGTTATGTAAAAATATCTGGCTTTGTTTCATTTGTTACCTTCCCATATGTTATATTCTTATGTTGTTATGTTTTTTTATAATATCAATACTTTTATACTGTAATAATTTTAAATTTTTATATTGTTACATTTTTGAATTTTTATAACTTTGAATTTTTATATTTATTTACTTATATGATTTAAAAAATTTTCTATTCTTTATATTTTTATAGTTTCAAAGTTTGAAATTTTAGATAGTTATACTTTTATATTTTTCATTTTATAAGTTTAAATTTCTATAGTTTCAAATTTTAATAGTTTTCATTTTGATAGTTTTATGTTTTTACATTTTATATCCTTATATTTTCACATTGATAAACAAATTATATTGCTTAGTGTCTATATTAATAATCGTGACTTGGTCATTGTGCGTGCACGTAAATGTGCGTGCATGTGCGCACATGTGCGCACATGTGCGTGCATGTGCAGCATGTGCGCACATGTGCGTGCATGTGGGTACATATGTGTGCATGTGGGGACATGTGCATGCAAACGCAGACAAACAGACAAGCATGTGCATGCATGCCTGTTTGTCTGCGTAAACCCGGTGCATTTCTACAGTTTTTATAATATTTTTAAATTTTCATCTATTTATTTTGTTACATTTTTGAATTTTTATAACTTTGATTTTTTAAATTTATTTACTTATATAATTTAAAAAATTTTCCATTTTTCATAATTTTATAGTTTTAAAGTTTAAAATTTTATAGTTTTATGTTTATTATTTTTATTTTGAAGTTTTAAATTTCTATAATTTCAAATTTTGATAGTTTTACATTTTTACATTTTATATTCTCATATTTTCAGATTGAAAGACAAATTGTATTGCTTAGTATCTATATTAATAAATCTTACTTTGTCATTGTGCATGCACGTACATATGCATGCATGTGCGCGCATGTGCATGTATGCGTGTGCATGCGCGCATATGCACATACATGTGCATGCATGAACATGCGTGTATGTGCATGTGCGCGCATGTTCGCATGTGCATGCATGTGGGTACATATGCGTGCATATGGGGGCATGTGCATGCAAATGCATACAAACAAACACGCATGTGCATGCATGTCTATGTAATCCCGGTGCATTTGTATAGTTTATGGCCAATTTCATCCAAATTCCCATAAAGATGCTCCGTTACTTTCGAAACATAACTAAAATATTTAGTTTCAAAACTTCATCTCAATCATGTGAACCTCTTAAACATCCACCTGCTGGCTACATGATTGGGCTACCTGATTGAAAGTCAAAGAAATAGCCGACATCCGGACTTACTGCTAGTTGTAAATAAATGTATTGGAAGTTTTCTTCTGGTGCTATTTTGCATTTTTGTTCAGATTCATCTAATTTTTCTGTAATGTTCAAATTGTTATATGAAAAATGTAATTCTTAGATAATAGTGTGAAGTCCACAATTTGTGTATTTAGGTCCTATAGTGAGCTGGCTGATACTTAAGCTCTCCTATCGACCCGTGTCAATGATGGGAGTGCTGCTGATATGCCTGAGCAATATAGCCCTTGGCTATGGCAACAATTTTGAATTATTTCTTTTTCTCTACAGCCTGATGGGAGGTAAGTAATTGTAAATAATACTTGACTAAATGGATTTATACAAACATATACAAAACAAGTTTACATTTGAATATTATAATTCCCAACTATTTGGTTATATATTTATGTATTTAACACTTGTTGCGGTTAGGGAAATCTTTATAAATACTGTCCAATGTTTTTAGTTAGCCTTATCGTTTGGTTTTTAATTGGGCTTCCTATTTAGTTAATTAATGTTCAGTATGAATCAGTATGAGTCATGTACATGTATGTATGAATCATATTTTGAAAACCATAATATTTTCTGAATCAGCTGTATCAGCTGTGTTAGCCGCATTGTCCGATATTTGCCAATATCAGCTGGCATCTGTTCTTTTTATGATGTACTAGCTGTGCCTTCTGGCATTGTCCGGGTATTAAAAATCAGCTTATAAACAATGAGAAGTGATAAGATTTGCTTACCGCTTGCTGGCAGGCACCTCTCCGGCAAGTGGCAGGCCATTGCCAAGTAGTCTGACACATTGCCAATGGAAAATTTCACTAAGCTAGTTAGTAAGCTTCAAATGCCGATAAGCAATGACATTGCGTCAGCATTGTTGCCCAGCTAGGCAATTCTAATAATAGCTATAACCGGAATGCAGACAGAAATACGACATACAGACATACTTTGAGAAATATAGATATACTAGCTGTGCTACCCAGCGCTGCACAGGCGCTGCACAGGTAACAAAAAAGTCTGGACAGAAAATTGATTGGTTTTTAACATATAACAACATTTACCATTTTAACTTTCCAACTACATATCATGAGAGAAGTGTTTTGTGTAGTTGAAATAAATTAAGAGAAAAATAAATACAACGGTAAAGGTTCTAAAACTTTGTCAAACAACTGTAACTTTCAAGCTATTAGCCTGGCACCTATTAACTATACTATAGTTAATAAGTCTGTGATAATAGTTAGTTATAGTAGATAATAGTATAGTTAATAGGTCTATGGCCTGGCACATCATCTATGGCCTGGCATCTATGGCCTTGGCACAATGGAAAATTGCAGTAAGCTGCTAGGCTTCTAATGACGGTACTCCATGACATTGCGTCAGCATTGTTGTCCAGTTGCAGTTATTCTAATAATAGCTACAGCCGGAATGCAGACAGACATACGACACATGGACATACTTTGAAAAATATATATATATAGATAAGGGAGCCTCAATTTCAAAGGATGGTAAGTAGAGTCAGTCAGAAATTGAGACCTGACACATATAAAATTGATTATTTAATTGCACTTCGAGGTTTGGAAACTATTTTATATTATCAATAAATGAACTTGTAGAAGTGCACAGTTAAATAGAAGAAGTCAAACAATTCCGTCTTCAATATATTATATATATAATATATATATTATAATATATATACATTATATATAATATATATAATATAATATAAAAATATTACATTATAATATATTTATATTATATATAAACAAGCACCACAACTCTTTCATTATAATATGTTTGAGGGTAACTGATGCTATTTGGCTCTCTCGGTGGTTTATATGCTACCATGTTGTGTCAGTGCTCTCAAACAACATGTCAGTGTTTTAACTTTTTAAACACCGCTTTGATATTGGGATGCTTGTTTGTGATTAGGTATTAATGGGTAATGGTTCTTGATCTTATAGGACTGTAAAACCTCTAACTGAATGCTACCTCTATTTGAACGCCACCTCTATTTGAACACCACTTCTATTAGACCGCCACCATGGTAGAAGATTTGAAAAATAGAACGCCTTCCTTTAATTGAACTTCACCTTCATTTGAAAGCACCTTTTAACATCCTTGGATCTTTGCGAGTCTATAGTAGCAAGTTATCAGCATATGAATAATGAATCGTTTACATCAATAATTAATAATCAATTAATTCTCTTGCTGTCCAACTTCAAGGCTTTTCGTTTTTTTATTAAAACTCTGAAATAACACTATAGAAACAAATAATAACTGTATGAGGCTAATAGTAGTTTCTTACTTAATGCGATTGAGATACTTAAATGTAATGTACCTCTATTTCATTTTGCGAAACAGACTTGCTTTGGTGATTTTTGATTTCCGCATTTTTGGTGCTTATTGTGAATGACTAGTAGGTACAGAAAACTTCAGTGTCAATCTTTTCTGGCATTGGCGTACATGAGCTTAAAAAATAGCATGATAATATTGTTGGTACATGTATGTTGCTCATAACATCAAAACTCGATAAAACAGCAACAGAGTCAATTTGTCAGGAAAAAAGGCTTTCTATGCCGCAAATGAAGGGTCACGTCTAATGTGATGAAATATATTTACAGGAAGCAGACATTAATGCTAGACAAATCTACACCCCAAGTTATTATGCTTGTTTGCATTCTGGGTTTAGATTAAAATAACTATTATGTGTCATCAGAAAATTTTCTAAAATTTTGTGCAAACAAGCTAAGAGTTTATTCAAATTAAATAATACATCTATTGTAAATGAATTTTATCTATATTTTTTAAACCAATCATATTAAGTTGAAGCTATTTGTTCAGCTACTAAAATATTGCTAGGACTGTCAAAGTGATAGAAAGTGAACTGGTACAAACGCTGCTGATGCTGTTGTCTCTTATTCTCCGCTCATATTTTGCTCCAATGATATCTTATTTAGAGTCCCAGATTTCCCATAAATAATGCAACTGTTTACTGGCTCATAAAAGCAAAGTTTGCAGTCTTTGTATTCGTCATAAAATAACAGCTAAAATGATTTAACTTTTGTCAACCAAATTTTAAAAAGTTTAGAAATAAACACATGCCTGATTATTCATAAACATAGATAGATGCAGATGTCTTGTGGTGGTATCTATAAGTAAAATATGAGCGGACATAGGCATGTTTAAAGGTTGACTTGCGACAAAAATCACATTACAGTTATTTGATATCATAAGATTCACCATGTCTTACTCTGTTGTGTTGTAGGGGCAAAATGTGTGGGAATGTGATTACAAGCTCTTGAAAGCTCAAAAACGAGTTAATCGCAGCCACACGAGGCCGCCGTAGTTTGGATTCTCTTTCTAAAACGGCTCAAATATGACGTAGCTGTGGTAGATGGTTTTTGTTTACACTTTCATGCAACCTTATTCTTCGAAATATTTCACAAATATACTTCACGCATTTAATAAAATCATATCTATTGTTCTTACGCGTCTGTTTTATCGTCATTTTAATGCTGTCACTTTTAGCAGCGATATCTTATAACTTACCGTAAAAATTTGTTTAGTTTTTTAGCCTTAGCTTGAAGGAGTACATGTCATTGTCTGATAATCATGACGAGCCTGTTGGTCCCTTGTGATAATCAAAAAGTGCTGCAGAAACTATTTGCGAAGTATTGGGACATATGATCAGATTACGACTTGCCGATTAGACCAAACCGAAACAAAACTGTAAAGTAGTGAGCATCTATATTTGATACGGGGTCTTTGATAAAACCCGAAGTGTTTGTCATAAACTAGTGCTAGGATAAGTTTTATATTGAGTTTTTTATTGCCCTTTCAATTCATGGAAGAACATCATGTGACAAGACGATAACCAAATTTCATGACTACGTCAGAGAAATAAAGAGATTCCAATCTACGGCGGCTTTTCGTTTTTGAGGTTTTAAGAGCTTGTAATTACATTTCCACATATTTGGCACCTACAACACAACAGAGTAAGACATGGTGAATCTTTTGATACTAAATAACTGTAATTTGAATTTTTTTGCAAGTCAACTTTTAAGTAATAAGTACACAGACGTAAGGGAGTTGTTACGAGTCCTTACAAAAATCAGGTGTCATTTTACTGAAAAATTCATGTTTATTTATACACATAAAATATTCAAGAACCTGCACAGCATCACACAATTATCTACTTTGCATAGAGTAAAGGCTTATCGGATTTAGACACTAGAAACAATGTCAGGATAATTTGTTGCCTGAGATTGTTTAGACTATTTCATAGCCCAGGCTCTTTTGTTTGCAGGGTTCGGAATGAGAATGGTGATTGCATGCTGCCTCCTTGTAAGCAAGCAATACTTTGATAAACGCAAGGCTTTAGCTGTGGGCATTATCACTAGTGGCAGCGGGGTGGGTACGCTTGTAATACCGTACCTTCTGAGAGCACTCTTTGATAACATGGCTTATTCAGGAGCACTGCTAATATACGGTGAGCTAACATTTACTAAAGTATGATAAAAAAATTGAAGTGGAGATATATTGAAATGTATTTTTAAATTATATTTGAATTTATGTTGCAAAATGTACACTGAAATATTTATCAACTACCAGTGCACACTCATCTGTATGATGCAACAACTTTGTCTGTTTTCCTACAACCTGCCAGCAGTGCGGTCCTGCTACTCGTCTTAGCTATTAGACATCCATTTTGCATCATGGTTGTACTTTTTTTGTTTTTATGCTGCACCTATAAGTTATATGCAATAAAACATATTACTATTTTATAACCAAGTTTCTAAAAACGCTATCAGGTTCAATATACAAACTGATAATTATTTTATATTGTTTTAAATCTATTAAACATACAAAAATATAGCTCTATTGAACCTTGAACAAAAATTGCACTGTTTTGTGTTTATTATAAAAATTCAGCTATTATCAATTTACTCTTTAATGTATTTAATATTTGAAAATGTAAAGTATTTATCTGTATTAAACCTTACTACATTTGACTATACTTTTATTTATATACTATCATAAATACCTAAGGAAATAAAAAACCATCAACTAATAAGGAACAACAGTAATGAAACAAACTGTTAATGTTTATCTCTCTCGTATTCCGAGTTTAATTTTGTATTTTTTGGCATAATAGCTTAATGGAGATAAAATAATTGTAACTAATAGATTTCTAGAATAGATTTTTAAGTTTTAGAATATACTTGGTTCTTTGGTCTATCTCTAAACCACTGTAGCGAATTTGCTGATAAGAGGATTTTGCTGCAATGCTGTTAGATATTTCATTCATTCAGGGTTGTCTTTCCTTTGCACTAATCTAACCAAACTAAATTTTGCCAGTTTCTACGAGTCGGAAAAGTTTAGGACTGTCTTTCTATTATAAGCATTTTTAAACGGACAATTTGGCCTATGATAGACTAAGAACCAAGTCACTTTAAGAGAGTTAGAAAGGTATATGAATCTTTCTGTGCAGCAAATATTTGCTGTTTATGAATGCTGTGACCTTCAACCTATTTTGACAGCTGATTGCTGTCTGCCAGATATTTTTGCATGAGAAGTTTGCAGAACAGCATTCCATTTGATAGACTTTAACAGCATCACTTGGATGAACTGCAGCCACTGAGTGCAAGTGTTTAGATCACTTTCCGTGAAAAGATTGACCCCAGTTAGTTTTGAACATGCAACCTTGTGGTTGCGTGTTCGTAATGTACTAAGTTTTTAATTTTGTTATAGGAGGTTTCAGCTTACAGTTCTTGATTTTGGCTTCAATGCTGAGACCCATCAGTTATTATGAAGAGTTGCGCACTCGCTATAAACCAGAATGCCCTACGCCAAAGGTAATTAGCTGAAAATCGAATTCTTAGCAGATGACATCAATTTTGTTACTTCACAGCTAAGCACATAAATCATTGCATCATCATGTTAAAAATTAGGTATTTTTGTCAGCTACTCATATTTTGTTAGTTCAATACTAAAGATACGTGCAAATCAAAACGATTTATCGGCATTTCTTCCTCGGTTTGGTCATTTTTAGTCTAATAAAATCAAAAATCATACTTTGCGAAAGTATATACTAGCCTTTGTGCATTTAATTTAAGCAATCAAAAATTGTACAAAAGTGTGTACAATTTTAATATCTTGATCAACAATTAAGCAATACAAAATTTGACTGCTCATTTTTGAAACGAAAAACGAGCAATCAAAATGTTTGCTCAATTTGGTTTGCTCGATTTAAAACTTGAGCAAACAAAAATGAGCCAAAGCATTTTTTTCATGCTCACGGCTATGAAAAAAACTAACAGTAGTTTTACTAAATGGATATTTTAATGCTTATTACAGCACTGAATTAACATGAAAATGCAAAAAAACTTTTAATGAAATCAGCATAAATGAGTAAAATATTTGAGAAATGCAGTAAGTAATTATACTTTCCTACATGAATTCAAACAGCTGTTTGGTATTTGTTCATACTTTAACTTCTCTTCCATGGTCCTGGACACATACAAAACAGACCTAAACTCGTCATAAACAAACATACTTACTCTTGAATATTATAGTGCTTGACTATTTGCTATATATTTAAGTTTCTAACACTTGTTTTGGTTTGGCAAATCTTTATAACTACTGTCCAGGATTTTTAATTAATAATACCGTTTAGTAAGTGCTTAATAAGTTCTATGACTCATAGCTTGGAATTCCTAATGTGTGCAGAGTCAGCCCATTCATCTGCTGATATCAGCAGATGACGGCCGAATGCCGGCATCTATTATAGATTCCATAATATCTGCTGATATCAGCAAATATTATGGAATCTCATACACACGTTATGCAGTGTCTCTCAGCCCTTACATGTATATATGATTACTTTGTGATATATCGTGTACCATGCAGTCTATCTACATACAATGTGCATATATACGAACCTAATGAAAGTTGCTTTGTCGTAGAATATTAATTCAAAGGAAATCGTAGAAGAGAATCTGGAAACCTCGAGTATGCTAGACAGAGAGGACACCTATTTTGAAATGTCTGAGCAAAATAATAACGTCATTGGCGGCAGTGGCAGCTTAGACAAGACGTTAACATCTAACAATGCGACAAGTGATCCGTCTAGTTCTACTGTTTCAGTTGAACAATCAGGTAAAGTTAACTTTGGCAGAGATTTCGCTTCAGCTTTATGTGAACCTTTTTTTTGGCCCTCTGGTTGCTGATTAATATAAGTACACTTTTTACAATTTTAAGTCAGCAAATTAAATTCAACCATTCTGCCAGTATGCCAACATTGAGGTACATATTTATATAAATTCTTTTTTGAAAAGAAAATTTCTTTGGTTAGGTAGCTCCATATGTCTCTTTTTGAGAATAGGGTTTTTGAATTATATGGCTGGCTCGCAAAACTGCAATATTGTCAATTGCTACCAAAAGATATAAAAAACTAGCTCTAATTCTAAATATGTAGCCATGATATGTGTAGATTATAGATATCTAATATCTCCAAGTTCAGCAAGCAGTTTTTGTAAAAAAAGAGAAGGTAATTCCCAAGTTCAAGCATTTCAGGGAAAACTGATGGCCATCCTACCGGAGCATGCTCAGCCCAATGCAACTGGAGGCTTATGTTAATACCGAAGTACACATGTTTCTGCCTGTCAATCATGTTCTTTTTCTTTGGAATGGGGGTCGTCTACCAATGCGCCCCATCCTTAGCAGAACAATGTGGTGAGTCTTACATGTTGTCTTAGCTGACCTTGTTGACCTCATGAAGCAAGACAATGGCTGCTCTTTCTTAAGCAAGTCATTTCATGTGACTCAGTATCTGGAGATAAAGAATGACTGGTCCTTTTTTGTAAACAGTGGAAGCTCCTATAACATAAACGCCCTTTTACATAAATTCCACTTAACATAAAGAATTTATGTTAGGTTTTTGCTTTGTATTATGTAATAAATTATATATAATGTAGAGCATCAAGACGGTGTTAGTTCTCAAGTGTGATTTGAATACCAGGAGTCTTATAGTTAGCCTTGAAATATCCTGTTCTCTCTTGTCCCATTTCAGAGAAAAAACGATGTATAGGGTATTTCTGCTATATATAATTTTACCTTGGTAGTCTGGTGTACTGTGAGAGATTTTTAGGTGTGCTGAAAAAATCACAGAAAGTATTTACCACTCAAATGTTGAGGAATACCTGAAAGTGGTTGATTGGTGCAGGTGTTAGACTGTCAGTTTAGCAAGCTGAATGTCATAAGTTGGAGTTTCGTTAAAAACTATCCTTTATCCTAATCTCTAATACTGTCTTTAAACAAATACAGTCTATAGACAGCATAGACCTATTAACTATATTACACTGGGTAATGCAAAACTGCAGTGTCCTACATGAATTGCTAAATTCTTTGTGATGCAACTTCATTGTTTTGTTCATTTTCAGCTGGTCAGGAAAGTGGGTCATCAACGTTTACATCTATATACAGTCAAACATGGATAACTCGAACTTCACGGGACCAAGCGAAAGTGTTCGAATTATCAGAGCGTTCAAGTTATCAGAGCACTGTCACAAGTCTATGTATTTACTTATTTATTAGTAGATACATGTACATATACAAACTATAATATAAATCAAATGCACAAATGGCTTGTTTCAAATTAAATGCTTCTAATGTAAAGTTTAAAACGTTTTTATCAAAAAGTATAGAGATTTTTCTATCATTTGAGATTGGTTCGTTGTTTGAGGTGATGTTATTGCCAGGACGTTTTTTAGATTGACATTGGCAAAACTTGATCGTTGTTGAAATGCTCAGAAGAAAAGACATCTTTTTCTTTTGAGCGTTTTACCCACGATCAATTTTGCCGATTTTTCTTGAAGTTTATGCAAAGATTACCTCACTTTACCTCGCTTCCGAAGGGCGATCACTGAGCGGATGTTTGGTATAAATCAAATTTCACCAAACCTTTAGAAAAGTCGTTGACAAAAATATTTTGCCGATAGTAGTAATAACGACGCTTATGAATTACGAAAAGTTGAGGTTTACTTCTATGGCTTGGAATAAAGTGATTTTCTAAAGCGATAACAACCGTTTCGGTAGCCGTTGGGCAAAAAACAGTTCAAATTAACAGTGTTGAGTTCGAGTTATCTATAGCAATTTATCATTACGTGGGAACGGACCAAAGAAACCATTCGAACTAACCATGTGTTCGAGCTATCCGCGGGCAAGTTATCCATGTTTCACTGTATATATTTCTCAAAGTATGTCTGTTGTCGTCGTATGTGGATCTGTCCGCATTCCTGCTATAGATATAGCTATAGCATATGCTGATTGTTTTACCAATGTGGATACGCGTTACAATGCCCCTGTTGAGAAATATTTTTCTTAAGGGTCAATTACTATATCTTGGATCAAGGCTAATTCTTCTCATGCAGACAATTATATCATCTCCGTGAGAAGCCTTAACATTCTCTCTCCTTTTAGTCAAATAAAATATGATATCCCATTTGTACAATTGTACCAGTATCGAGAGGTAATAGTATCGTGATATTCAAAGTTTTGATGGATATGTTTTGGTAGAACAGTAACCCTTTTTAACCCTTTCACTGCCGTAGATGCATTTATGCGTTTTCTATAATCGACTGCCGTAGACGCATTTTGCAACTTTCCCAACAGTTGTGGAGTAAGTTAATTTTATTGTTCGTTGACAAAATAACCAAGGATCTTTAAAGCCTTTATAGTAATGACAATGTTGTCCGAAGATTTTTCTATAAAATTAGCTTAAAATAACGAAGCAGTTTCAATTTTTTGTTTGGGAATTTCCAACTTGAAAACGACCACTTTTTATGTAAGTTTTGTTAGTACCTCCTGAATTAGAAAATAGATAATTGCTAACATTGATGACATTACAGCCAATTCAGATTTAGATTTGATTTTTTGTGATTAAACAGATAATCAAAGTAGCAGCACCAACTCTGATGGTGATGAAAGGAATAGTTTTGTAAGAGTAAGGAACATTGTAGAGGATCATTCTAGCTTCATAGCAATCATAGCTTTACATAGCTTTAGCATTGCACAAAGTATAGATACATTGAATTTTTTTACATAGCAGTATTTCTTAATATGTTAGCAAAATAAAATATATAACAAAAGTGTTCTAGGTAAAGTTTGAAGTTGAAAAAATTGTATACGTATCATGAAGCACAATCCCCAATTTTCAGTAAAATGGCTGGCAGTAGGCCAATAGCTAAAATTGTACATGAACGGTAATGAAAGGGTTAAACACACAGTTCTATGCAAGAATTATCCTTATTAATTCAACATAATCAGGATTTTTATTTTGTTTTTTCAGTTCGTATCAATTATATAATTACCGAATCATCATTTATTGTAATCGTAACCAAACAGAATTAATCTAGCTATTACTTGCAAATTATTTCACATTTATATCTAAACCTGTTTATAGTTGTTTTATGTTTTGTAATTTATTGGACCTGCACAAAACATTTTTCTTATGATATGAAGTTTAAAATTTACAATTGTTTTACAAAGTTTGAAAACCTTTACAGTTGTTTTTATTTTATCTGTTAATGTATTTCAATTACACAAAACATTTTTCTCATGATATGTAGTTTAAAAGTTAGAATAGCAAATGTTGTTATATGTTAAAAGCAAAAAAATTTTCTGTCCAAAAACTTTTTTATTACCCAGCCAACGCCGAGTGGTACAGCTAGTTGAAAGAATAAAAATATATTTTTGTTGCTACATGTAATTTGACATAACTACTAAAGTACACAAGAAATTTGGAACAAATTTTAGAAATAAAGTATATACACTATGCGTTTTCCATCATACAAATTTGTAAACATAAAGTTAAATACTTCATATGTAAAATGGAAGTAAAAATGTATATTGATCTATTCCAAAAATATTGCAAAATTATCAATGTTTCTCTATGGAATGGGCTAACATGTTTGATAGCTAGGTGTATAAACTGATTTCAAATGCATACACACTGGTAAATAGTACACTGATCACAGTCTGCCATGAATATAAATGTTGGGTCATGGGTGTTATGAAAATAGCAACAGAAAAATAATAGAAAGCAAGCGACATACGGTACACTTTTCTATACGTATTGTGAAGGGCTAGACATGACTAAAAACAACCAGTCGGCTGAGCCTTGATCTGAGATTAATCTTGTTAACTGCTACCTCTGTAGCCTTCTGGTAAATTCTAATCCTGACATATCTGGAGGTGAGTTTTAACTAATGCTGTGCTGTGGATTGAGCATGAAAATTCCTGATGCGAAATGCTTTGTAAAACCAATGAAAGAGTCCTAGTGACCCATAGCTTGTGTATGTCTGCAGTGATTCCCCGTAAGTCGACACACTGCTGTGTGATCTGTTCTGAGCTTATATATATATATATCTTTGTGATGACAGGATGAGGTGTAAACAGCCATTTTTGCACCTAGTTTTTTCAGAGTAGGGATGTTTGCGTGTGTGCCATCGCAAATAATGTTTACAATCCTGATTCCATGTTTGGCGGTAAGCCGTAGGCACTACTGTATCAGTTGAGACTGTAAATCGCTATCAATCCTGTTTACATAGAAGTAGCCAATTGAATGTTGTACACTACCTATCACTGGAACAAGAAGAAATACTATTTACTCACTGGCTAACTTAGTTTTGTTCCCAATGGTAACATGGCCCTGCACAGAGTCGGTTGACTTCTCCAGACTAAGGTGCGTTCGGATCGCCATACTATCCATCACGAGACTGTATACATTGATTGCACATGTCTTTTTACTGATGATTTCAATGATGCCTGTTAGAAACCTAGGATGACATTTAACAGACTGGAGCCAGGGTCTTTGAGTTCGTGCCCTAGGAAGTTTGAACAACAGTCTAAGATAGGTGTATGCTTTTGGAGAATAGTAGTACATGGTGTTTGCAAATTCTTTGATTTTTGGACTGTAGACCATTTTACTTTTTGTATTTTTGTTTTTGGCTTCATTTTCTACTAGCTCTCGCAGGCAGCCATCTATTGAGTCAAGCTTAGCGCTTTGGAGTTTTTCTCTTTTTTTGCAGTAATGCAAGCAAATTCTTTTGATTATGTGTTGTGTTTTGAAGCCTTTGAAGCTTGTGGTTAAGCAAGGTTTAATTTTTTTAAAGACTCGGTATATGTATTTCTGGTGCGATCCTTGATGTAACTCATGGGCGCTTATGCAGAAGGCTGAGAGTGACCTCTTCAGATTGCTTAGCGGCTTTTGGCTCTTCAGAGCAAAGTGAAGGCTCATCCCGGTTCGGTGTAGAAGGTGTAGATGGTGTTGGTCAGCATAGCAGTTGTCTATGCTTTGGTTGAGCCGGTTGTAAGTATTTTGGCAGATAATCGAATACACCGTAAAACCTCTAATTGAACGCCACCTCTATTTGAATGCCACTTCCAATTGACTGCCACCTTGAGAGAAGGGTTGAAAAATAGACCGTCACTCTCCAATTGAACGCCACCTTTATTTGTCCGCCACTTTGACATTATTTGATCTTTACGAGCCTAAAATATCAACTGATCAGTAGAAAAGTGTCTAAAAATTGTATTAATAATGAATTGTTCATATCAATATTAGTTAATTCTCTCGTTGTCCAATTTCAAAGCTTTTTGTTTTTTTGTTAAAACTTTGAAAGCAACATCGTACCAATAATCAATATTGGCTAGTAGTAGTCTCAGGCTAGTAGTAGCTCTCTGTTTAACGTGGTCTTTCTACTTCGAAGTAGCCTATGTTTATCAAAAAAAACTATTGGCTTAAATTTACGATGGTAGATGAAATTTTATAGCAAGGCTATAAAAATAATTACTGTCTCAAGCTAATAGTAGTTCCTTGAATTAATAGTGGTCCTGATATTCCGAAATAACGTTATAAAAAGTAATAAAACGGTTTAATTTTAGGATGATAGATGAAACTTTGAAAACAACGCCATAAAAATAACTACTAACTGTCTCAGGCTAATAGTAGTCTTTTGTTTAACGCGGTCCTAATACTTCAAAGGACATGCATATAAAAACCGGTTTGCAAATTTGGGCCAAAGATTACGTTTGCTGTGAGTAAAACTTCTAAGCGTTGCATTAGTGCTAAATGCAGCGCGTGAAAGTTTTGCTCTCTCCAAAATTTGTTTGGACGCTAATATCGACCAGTTTAACAGTGCAGAAAAAATTTTGAAGCCAGATGATATTGTGGAAGTTATTGCACAACTAAAAGATGTTTGTTCCATCAAAAGCAACAGTCAGAACGCAGCTATCAGAGCAAATGATAGAAATATTTCTGTATTAATAACGTTATTTTAGTTTTTGCATGTAATCTAAGTATGGTTCATTTATGTCACTTGTTCATAAATATATATTTCTATCATTTACATCATTTGTATCAACATGCAGATTTATAGCATGTTATTTATTAGCATCCTTGAGGCTATCTTAACACGGCTTACAATTGATCGATGCTGATAACTCCACTTCTATTGCACATAAAAAGCTAGTTTTGCCTGCAAACTGTAGCAAACAAATCAGTGAGTGCAATGAAATTTTATTCAACAATGTTAAATTTACATATACTAGAAGTTCCACTGTCATATAGCCCACGGCCAAAGGGATGGCCAGAAATATTGGAAAAAAAAGGAAGGGTACTGATGGTTGAGAAATGCAATATTAGCAGTCAAATGGCCCTGCAGAGCAATAGGATAACTGCAATGGTAGCTGTAATGTACTGGGTGTTATTATATACAACAAACAGCTATAATGAAAGGAAAAGATTGTATGTTTATATCTCTATCCCTGCAACAGGAGAAATGCAATATTAGAAGTAAAATGCACTGATATTCTTAGAATAATCAATATTATCAATATAGTAATAATAGAAAACCAATGCAAAATTTTGTTTACATTTCAAAACGTGATAGTTAGCAATATCGAGAAGTTGTGGTATTTATATAGATTTTTAGAAAATTTATTTAAAATGTGTTTGGTCATGACAAACAGCAATAATGAAAGAAAAATATTATATGTTTATATCTCTCCCCTGCATTAGGAGAAATGCAATGTTGGCCAATATTAGAAGTAAAATGCACTGATATTATTAGAATAACCCATATTGTTAATATAGTAATACAGCAATAATAGAAAACCTATGAGCGTTTACGCGTCTGGAAGATTTCTGCAAACTGCAGCAAAATAAAAGCTGTTATAAAAGTGTTATAAAGCTGTAGGCCTAATCTACTGTAAAGTATGTAATTCAACAACAATAAATAAATATGTTTATTATAACTCTGAAATGCAAAATTAGAAGTAAAATGGCAAGCTACTGTGTACTATACACAGTTTGAAAGTCGATTGTGTTGAATGTAGAATGGTTTTGATAAGCGATCTTTAACAGAAAGCGAGTATGAGCATTCACGCTTCTGAAACTGCAGAAAAATAAAAAATGTTCTCGTCATAAAGGGGCGTTGTAGTTCGGCCCTAGCTTGAACATAAGTTGTAAAGAATTTTGGCTAACATTTTAAATAATGAAACCTTCGGTGATTGGACAAAAAACACAGGCTGATAAACTGTGTACCACAATTTCGTACCTGTAAATCGGTCTACGTTTCAAACGGTCTACGTTTATTACAGAAACCTTCGAATAATATCGATTACAAGTAAAAAATGCCATAGACTGATGAAATGAGCACGGTTTTCTTGTGAAATGCGCACTGCTAAATAGTTCAACTATCTGGCGCACGGCTTTATTGGCGTTTCAATTTTTGGTCTTAACTTTTATTAAACCGAGCTTTTCAAGCGTTTTGTGGCAATTTTCGGTGAAATTAATCTGTCTATTTGTGTATAATCCGATTAGATGGGTAAGTTTTAAGATAATACCGACGGTTGAAAGACTTGGTAACATATTTAAATAGGTTTAAATGTGTTTTGTATCATTATTATACTTTAACGACTTTACAAAACGATGCTTAAATTTGTTGATGAAATTTCTAGACAAGGGTTTGTCTCATTGTTGATGAATAATTTTCGTAAGTTGTGTGCACATGCATTTATCATAAAAACTCCCACACTTCGTTCCGCTCGTTTGGTCGTGAAAAAATGAAAATATGTCTTTAAATTTAGAATAAAATAAATTCTAAAAATGCCTCTAAATTGCAAAGAAGGACACAGGCTATAATATTATCCCAGGTAAATGGCAAGCAATATATATTATCTGGTAGAGATATTTTTCAGTTTTCATGAACATTTATTAAAAGATCTTTGACAAGTTAAACGTAAGTTAGCAGATTTATTGCATTAAAAATGGTTAATATCGGTCTACCAAAATAGTGGGCTAAATATGGGTAATATTAGCTTCGCCCGTAATAGGGCTAAATATATCTTCCAAAAACTCTGACGAGCTAGTTGAAAAATAGACCGCCAGCCTCTATTTGAGCGCCGCCTCCAATTAACCGCCACTATAGAAGAAAGGTTGAAAAATAAAGCGCCATGGCGCTCAAGTAGAGGTTTTACGGCACTTGGTACAGCAGTTGACCTAAGTATGGCAGCCATCTCCATACCAGAAGGTCTACGATGGGAGTCTATTGTGAAATGATCACTGTAGAGCACAGAGTAGTTGAAAGTCCTTATGTTCACTGCGTATATCTACTTGTTCCGTCTGTCTAGGTGTTTTTTTCAGATGGAAATATGTGGAAACTGAATTTACTGTCTTTTGTTGGAGTATTAGAACACCCAAATTCACCACAAAAATGTCTACTTTCCTTGTCCTGCAAAATAATCAGTAAATGGTTACATTCTTATGAGACCATCATAAAGCAAAAATCTTTCTGATTGGTTTTAGCTACACTCTTAAATATAGCGCAGCCATAACCATGCTCATTTAATAGCCTAAGTCCACCTGCCATGCATGATGAAAAACTTTTTGAAATGGGCAACACTTCGTTTACTACACACTTAGCACTTTTTTATGCAAAAAAACTTTTCAAATTGTGGTGCCAGCATAAAACTTTAGAAAAACATTTTGAAAAACCATTATTCGATGCATATCTCAAAACAATCCACCAGATTCTTTGCTCTATATATTTAGATACCTCTCACAATTACACTTTAAACAATTGAAGCAAAATTTACCTTTGAATACTTTTCAGTGCTGATATTTGCTCCACTTTCCATGGCTTCCTACTTAGAATTATGGCCTGTACTAGGTAAAGTGAACAAAGCAATGACGTTGCATCGCAAATAATGTGACTATTTAAGTGGGACACAATGCTGAGCCATGATGCATTGGATTGCCTAGTCTAACATAGTTAATAAGTCTATGATGAAATGACAGATGCTGCTCTTACTATAGTTAATTTTTTTTGTTTTGCATTATTTTAGACATGTACAATAATTTGTATTCTTTGACTTTGAGCATAGACCTTACTGTCTAAAAAAAGTAGAAAAAATTTAGTTTAAATTGACATTGAAGAAAAAATTGATTTAAATTGACATTGAAGGTGTGTAGTATCTTAACTTAACGTAAAATTATCATAATTATGAACCCTAAACCAAGTGAAAGCGATAAAAAAGTTATTGATACAAATCAATAATACCACGGTTACTGTAAAGCTATCAAATGGAAAAGTGAAGTATAGTTTGGAATGATCTTGGATGATCCCAATTAGATGTTCTCAATGAATGTTCTCGGAATGAATTACTTACATTGCAGGAACATCTACTGTAATATGCATTAGCATTTGTATAATAATAAGAGTTGTCTGCTCTTTGACAGGTGTACCTAAGAAGACTGTTGCCATGGTTATAATGCTAGCTGGCGGACTTGAGATGCCATGCAGAGTCTGTAACGGGGTAATCTTAGATAAAGGACTTCTCACGGCAACTCAACAGTATATTCTCAGCGTTTTCTTATCTGGGTTCTTTGCTCTCATCTGCGCCATTGTTCCTGGTCTAGCAGGTAGAAAAACTATTAAATTTTTATGTTATAAATTTAGAGATTTTTATTTAAAAAATCTGAACTTTTTTTCAAGTAATTATGTAATCTCATAAGGTTGATTTGACATTTAGTAAGGCTATATGCAGACATAACTTGTTTTTTTTTGTATTTTATAAACTTTGTAAATTTAAAAAACACAACATTGAATTGAACTTTTAATGTTTACTCCAATCAAATGTTGAAATTAAATGTTATAATGTTTACTTATAAATATATTCAAACTTAACCATCAATGTATTAAATGATATATAAAACTAATACTATTAATGATAATAATAACATATTACACTACAAGAAGCTTACAGATTCACTTACATCTAATGCCAAGGTCAGAACTGATGCTTATTAAAAGATATGTATACACATTTTAGGTGTGACTATTGTACTGATAGCTATGGCAGCAGCGGGATGTTCATTTTATGCTTTGATGCCTTTTATCTTGTCCGAGCTTGTCGGATTCCAGAATGTAACAGTCGCGATTGGAATACAAACCTTTTTTCAGAGTATTGGAACCATAGCAGGCACTTCAATATCTGGTATGTTTTATTACAACCCTTATACATTGTTGGTGTTAGAATCCTTAGAAAATAAAGGTAGCACACAATCTAAAATAAATGCTTTATTAAATGTCAGTGTTTGTTTGAAAAAATTAAAATTATCAAATCTTTTGACAGCATCAAATATCAGCTACAAAACATTTGAATTTTTTTTTCTACCTAAATTTGCACTTTTTTAAGGATTTTTTCTTATCTTTTGAAATTGTGGCTGTATTTGCTGCAGTATTATTGTGCTAATTTTCTTATTTGTAATACCAAGCATGCAAACCTCCCAAGACAAGTTGATTTGGTGCCATCAACCATCAGTAAAGGATAAGATAGTTTTAAACATTTACATTATTATAAATATATTAGTATTTATTAACTAGAGTTGTCTGCACACGATTATGTACCTATATTTGTATATATATAAATCTTAAATCCCATTTTTTGGTGCGTACAGCTATAGCTATAAAAATTTGTGAAATAAACATCTGCTTTGGGCTGGATTTGATCTCGGAGCCTATTCATCACCAGGCGATAATCTTACCAATTAAGCCACACCAGATGCAGTTTTTTCATTAAGTGATGTGAGTCATTATGTTAGTTAAAATATGCATAGCACTCTGCGCTACACAACATCACTAAAGCTTGCTCTCACAGCTTTCATTAGTAAGTTTAGCAATACGGATAGTAGCATATTCAAATTAGTCATTGACAGTGGCAGGCAACTGCATTACCTGCCACTATTTATAAGCTATAAGCTGTTTTTAATACTCGAGCATGCATCTAGTATATTTACATATATAAGCTAGCTGTGCTACCCAACGTTGCCCGGATAATAAAAAAGTCATTTGACAGAAAATTGATTTGTATTTAACATATAACAACATTTGCAATTCTAACTTTCAAACTGCATATCATGAGTAAAGTGCTTTGCGTAGTTGAAATAAATTAGGAGAAAAAATAAAAACAACTGTATAAAGGTTTTCAAACTTTGTCAAACAACTGTAACTTTCAAACTTCATATCATGAGAAAAATATTTTGTGCAGGTCAAGTGCATTAAACAAAACAAAACAACTATGAAAGGGTATAAATGCAAATGTGAAATAATTGGCAAGTAATAACTAAATTAAGCCTGTTTTGCTACGACTATAAGAAAATATGATTTGGTAATGATACAAGCAATACGAACTGAGAAAACAAAATAAAAATCCTGAATATGTTGAAGTAATAATAACAATTCTTTCATCGAAGTGTGTGTGTATAAAAAGGTTACTGTTCCACCACCGATACTAGTACCTCTCGATACTGGTACAAATGTAAAAAAGAGATATCGTACTGTCTTTGTCTGACCGACCGGTAGGAGAATGTCGAGGCTCTATCTACAGAGATACTACATTTGTCCGGGTAAAAATACTTGACCTTGACTGCGGATATAGCAATTGAACTTTACAAAAAATCAAATATAGAAGTTCAAGAACACACGAAAAAGCATCGTGTTTCATAAAAGTAATAGAATTCATAGTTTCAAATAAAACGCCATTTATCATGTGTATTTGGTATACCGTATATGATAGTGCCTTAGATCAATATGCCTTGTGTAGTTCAGTGGTAGAGCATGTGGATTGAAATCTTGTGGTTGCAATCTTTGTGAGTTCAACTCCATCATAATGCAAAATTTTAATTTCAAGACTTTAATAGCTACAGCTGGACACACAAGGACAGAGACACAAAAAAACTTTGAGAAATATATATATATAAATTTAGGTGTTTGTTTGCCATTTGTCGAATTATAAGGATAAAATCTGCACCGAAAATTCATTCAAACTGAAATTGAACTTAAAAACAAAGGTTTTTAAACAGGCGCATTAACCACTACCCCACTTGGCCACCTTGCCATACTATGGAATAATTATGGACATACTCATTTCACCTGCCAATCTTTAATGACGATTAGTTAAAAGCTGCATTCTTCTTGCTCGAACTACTAGAAGAAAAATCTGTGCCAAGATTTCTCCAAAATGCTAGATACATAGTACATAATTATGTATATATAACATAAACCTGATTAAACTTACATGAATCACACATAGAAATAAACAAACACCTTCTTTCAGAGGTTATAATGGTATACGTTGACTAAAAGTAAATTTTCTGTTGACAACTTTTTTTCATTACCCGTGCAACGCCGGGCATTTATTTAGTACCGTATTATATATATCAAGCATGGTTTCACTTAGTTTTCCAATCTAATTTGCGTCTATATGAGAACTTTGCAATATAATAGCAAATGGATTTCACTAATAATTTAATTCTGTTTTATAAAATCCTCAAGCCTGTTATTGAATTTTTTATATTAAATTTCAATAGAACTATTTGTCATAACAATTTATCAATAGAAAGCTTTATTACACACATTTGTTTTATAGATTATAAAATATTTTTATGTATATATCGAGTGTACTCATTTTTAAATAAATGTAATAGATTTGCTAATTTTTAATAAATGAAGCTGGATTGTTTCTGCATAAACATACATTTATCATTATCTTTTGATTTCATTAGAACTTAGATTTTAAAAGTAATTAGCATCGACTGTTGCTCACAACAATTTGAAAGTTTTATTTATTTAAATTTTTTATAAGTTTTGATGAGTTGTCATTACCAAAAGATTTGAAAAAGGTTTCATCAAAACTTTTTCACAGCTTTTTACATTTGCCTTGAAAAAATTAATTTTTCTAGTGTCACTGGAAAAGATTTAGGCCACCATCGTAGGCTTTACGCAACTTTTTGCAGCTGCTGAGCATGTATGAAAGATTACAGCTACATTCTCCTTTTTCAACCCAGCAGTGGCAGTATGAGTACACATCTGTGCAACCAGCCACAAGTGGTGGGGACATGCTGTGGTAGCCTCTGTATAAGATAATAATTTTGATTCTCAGGCATGATAAAATGCCTTCGCTTCTTGTCATGGCAGCATTTTAAACGTCACTTAGTTTTTATGATCCAGGGGTCAGCAACTCCAACCAAATCTAAATCACTAATAATAAATGCTTGAGAATAATTCTTTTTACAGGTTACATCTATGACCAAACTGGGGATTGGGTGGCTGTCTATTACTATATAGCAGCTGCCATGCTACTGGCTTCCTTCTTCCTTCCACTTCATTTTGGGTTCAGAGTTTGCAGACAAAAATGTAAAGACTCTTCCGAACAGGATTTCCATGAGAATTGATTTCATCTCCTTGAGTCTGGTGCTAAACATGTACACACTCCTTTTAATATGTTTGGTTTAAAGTTTTATAGATTATTCATAGCTGTTAAAATATGGCTTCCAGAAATTTATAATCATTGAATTTTCTGAAAAAAGTTGGTATATTGCAACTGAAGATGGTATAAGTTTCTTCACTTCCAAGCAGATGAGTCTTTTCAATTTTAATTTTGGCTTCAAATAAAATTATTTATGGCTTTAAAAAGTATAGTTTAGTTAAGTTTGTTTTAATGAAACTTAAAAACTCATCAGCTAGTTAGTGAGGTAAGCTACATTGTTTTCAAATACAATATCTAAAATTATTTTCGTATACTCAATGCATCTTTTTTAATTTTAAACCTCAAATAAAAACAAAATAACTACATTTTTATTTACATTTATGGTTGTTCTTACAGTTCATGATTCAAAAATTAAAAGTTAATAAAAAACAGAAATATACCAGAAAAGTATTTGTAAAAAGATAAAATAAGTTTTGGTTTATTGCAAACTTAAAAAGCCAGCAAGATTAACCATTAAGAGGCATGATATAATAGTACAATAATTAATATTATATGGTTATCTTCTCTTTCTCCAATAAAGGCAAAACTCTTGAAATATGACTCCAGTTTACAAGTTCACTTTCTGCAAGCTTAGCTGCAGTGCCGCGGTGCCATTACTAATTTTATCATATTTTTTACCATTATAAAGCCATGTCCGTTTGTATGAAACACGATTCGACTTTAGGATAATACAGCTTTGTAAAGGGTTCGAACACAAGACTTCTCAATTGGTAGATCAATACTTTCACACCTGAACCAATCAACCGCTATTGGCAGTTGAAAATAATTGCACAGAAAGTTATTCTTGGTGCTCTTTCAGCACACTTGCCGATCTGCCGTGACGCATCAAATAGTAGTAAAGTATTAAAAATGCAGCACAGTTGATGCATTACAATGCCAAAGGTAGGCAAATGCTATTTTGCAGGCTCATAACAGTTACATGTATAAATTGTGTCTGCAGCAGTCTGTAAACCACACGAATACTAACCAGGATCAGTATGACAGTTTCAGCTGCCAAACTTGGACTGATTCTAGCCAGAGACCAGTTGAAAAACTCTACCTTTGCTGTATGTATATTCAACAAGTTTAATGTTGAAGCAAGCAAACCAGAACAATGTTTTACAAGATTCTTAAGTTCACATGAGTTTAGAAGGTTTAAAATCTAACTGTTAGCTGAAAGGCTCTAGAAACTTGTATATTTAAAATCATCTTGAAATCATGAGGCACAGCCAGTCCAAACCTTTGCAATGCATGATGTATATGGTAAAACCTCTAACTGAACGCCACCCTTATTAGAACACCACCTCTATTTGACTGCCATTATGGTAGTAGGGTTGAAAGATAGAGCACAACCCTCTAATTGAATGCCACCTCTATTTGACAACCACTTTGACGTTCTTCGATTTTTACGAACCTATAACAGCAACTGATCGGTAACAAAGCGTCTGCAAAGTCATTTTAACAATGAATCGTTTACATCAATAACAATTAATTCTTTCATTGTCCAATTCTGAAGCTTTTTTCTGTTATTCAAACTTTGAAAAAACACCATCAAAAACCATCAATAACTGTATGAAGCTACTAGTAGTTCCTTGTTTAACGCAGTTTTGATGCTTCGAAGTATGTAAAAAATGGTACACATTTACAATGGTATATGAATGACTAGTATTAGGCTAAAAGTGTAAAGGTTTTGTGCGACCTTTACTTTCCTCCTCTAGTACAAGACTCGTGCATGAGTACAATACATATATTTCTGGTTAGTTCATCAAGGTGTACAAGAAATGAATCAAGTGACAAGCAATGAACAGGCCCAGAACAGCTCTGCTCTACTAGACAAATGTTCGGGCTTATATAGCTGCTAAACTCCGCCCCTGTTCTGCTTGATTAGACCCGGCACGGCTCGGCTCGGCTCGGTCCAGCTCGGCTCGGTCTTCAGTCAGTACGGCTCTGGCTTGGCTATGCTTGACTCGGCTGTACATCGGCTTGGCTTGGCTAAATGTAAGGAAACGCCATCCACCACAAAAGCTGTGCTTAACGAGCATGCGGCTTAAAATTTCTCATTACATGTACCGTATTTATGCGAAACGCGAAACTTATGTAAAAGTTTTGTTCTGCTAAAAACAGTTTGGATGCTAATATCGACTAGTTCAGCAGTGCATAAGAAGGATTGATGTCAAAAAACAGTGTAGAAGGTATTGAACCAGAAGATGTTTGTTTCATCGAAAGCAACAATCAGAACACAGCTATCCGAACAAACCATGCAAATATTTGTGTTTTAAATAAATTAATTTTTGTTTCTGCGTGTATTATAGATATTGTTGATTTAATTCACTTGTTCATGAAATTATATTTGTAGTATTTAATAGATTATCGTTATATAACTTATAAATTTGCAGATTTGATAGCATATTGTTTGATAGCATCATTGCGGTACTCCGATCTTACAATGGAGCAATGCTCATGACTCATCTTCCGTCGCACATCAAAAATAGTTTTGGCTGCAAGCTGTAGCAAATGTATCAATGAGCACAATGAGCTTTTATGTCACATTGTTAAATATAGATATAAAATAATAATGTGTTTTCAAATCTAGAATGAAATAAAAATTGAAAACTAACAAATTTCAAAGCAGGACACTGGCTATAATTTCATTGCAGGTTTGTTGCAAGCGATAGATTTCAACTGGTAGAGATTTTTCTCAGCCTCTCATTGCATTTTATTAGGAGATCATTGACACATTGAAAGTAACTTAGCAGATTTATTGCTTCTAAAAGGGTTAATGTGCTCCTCTGGAAAAAGAAGGCAAAATATAAGTGACATTCGCTTTGCTTGTAAAAAGGTAAAATATATCTTCCAAAATTCTGACAAGCCGTTTGAAAAATAAAAACCCAGCCTTTATATAATAAAATATGCCGAAAATATGCCATGGCGTTCAATTAGAGGTGTTACAGTAGCTGCCATAATGAATGAGAAGGAAGAAGCATGAGTCATACAACTCCTACAGAACGAAGAGTCGCATGTCTGCGCATTAATACTACTTTTTTATCTTCTTGTTTAATAAAAAGTTTGAAAATCTGAACAAGTCTGAACAAGTCTGAACAAGTTTGAACAAGTCTGGACAAGTCTGAACAAGCCTAGATTAGGCTTTTATTATCTTTCCAGTGCGTTTATTCAGATATTTACTCCAACTTGATGCGAAAAAACTATTAAGCTTTTCGGACATTTTTTGGCGGCAATATTCATTTAATATTTTACAGATATAAGAGAGTAAACTAAATGCAAACAAACTTATAAACACAACATACACATGAGATGAGTTGAAAACATTCAGAGTTATTTTTTTTGTGCAGTTACACGCGTGTATTAAGACATTTGAATTGAAACATTTAATTACATTATGAATAAAAAAGAACTAAATTTAAATCACCCTCAAACTCCTGAGCTTAGAATCTTAACAACAGTTTATTTTCTGATAACAAACAGCTTTGTGAAAGGCTTTCATTTTTTTTTGTTAAAACTATGAAAGAAACACCCTAGAAATAACTAATACCTGCATGGGGCTAATAAAAATTTTTTTTGTTTAATTTCACAACAGCTTTGTGAAGACACAGAAGCACACAATTTTAATAAGAATAATATAAAAGCATTAGAAACAAGCCCATCTAGCGTAAAACTTTGCATTATGCTCCTAAAAAACGATGTCTGCTAAAATCCACTCCATAGTTATATGGTAAGAGGACTTTAAAAATGTGGCAGCGCTACATACAAACTTACTTAAGTTTGACTAACTTTGTGGTTGGCTTATGGTCTTGCAACATTTAACTCTACATATAGAAAGACATGTATATACATGTTTATCCAAGGTTTTTTTAGAAAGATTTATAAGGATAATTTTTATCCAAAATGCTCTTGTATTAGACTTCCTCTAATTTAGCCACGCCTTATTCTGTAATGTTTATTTGGAAATCTTTCATCTAGCATAGCATGAACTTTTCTAATAGTGTCATTTGTTCGTTTCTGCAGCTCCTGTTCATTGCCATATATAACCTCCTACAAAGTTATTGAACATTACAGGGAAATAACGCAGATAAAAACAACCAAGTCACAAAAACAACAATCCATGTCTCAATAATCTGGCAGTTCAAATAATATCAATACTAATATAAATAATGCCAACTCAGCCATGAATTCCCTGAATGTATAAGGTGAGTTCTTGTTTAGATTAGATTAAAAAGTTCACATGCCACATTCACTCAAAACTTTGGCCCTCTTGCATGCTTGTATATAAAAATAAAAAATCTATTAAAATAATAATAATCTTATAACATCACATATACATTATAGTGCAATCTTGTCATATTATTTGTATATTTATAGAAAAATCTTGCTATATTGCATATATATTAAAGTACTATCTTATCATTTTACACATATATTACATATATGTTATATATTTAAAAATGATATATAGCATATATATAATATAAATATATATATATTTAATATTAGAGTGCTACATGCCAAAGAATTATGTTCATAACCATCATTAAGAACAGCATGGTAACATTAATTTACTTCTGTGCAGCTTTGTGTATATAGAGATATTTTGAAATTTTTGCATTTGCAAGTGTAACTGTTTGAGTGTTTATATATATATATATATATATATATATATATATATATATATATATATATATATATATATATATATATATATATATAGAACTATATTTCCCAACTAGGAGGCTTCTATCAATATATAATCCATGTTAAGAGGCTCTGAAAAATTAGGAGGCGTCCAGGGAGCCTCCTAATTCTAGCAGTGTTTATAGTGCTTAACAACCCTATAGAAGTATTTTAAACATAATTCCCATAATTGCCTTATATATCTATATTCATATATATGGAAAAGAGGAGACAACTCCAACAAAAATGTGTAATTTTCTATCAATAAATTATAAACTCTAGGAGGCTCTTATATATGAAACTAGGAGGCATATATCAATTTTAAAATATTCTTACTTTTAATTGTTTTGGTATCGTTTCAGTTAATAGCACAATCTATTTAAAAACACATTGCAATAAGCTTATGACTAAGCATCAACCAATACAAGGAATTAGCAGTTATGTCGGATACAGTCAGTTTTGCTAATATTCATGATAGATTTATTAGATTTGAGAAATAAAGTTGTATATTAACAAACTACAATACATTACAATTTATTTGCTGACCCTCTTCATGGTTTTCAAAACTGCCATTTAAGCACTCCCTTTTTTTGCAAGGTTTCTCATTGATCTGCTCTTTTTTGTGAAAATTCACAATAATTGCACATTATGGTTTCAACTGATGTTTTAGCATGGCTGTAGTAAAAGTTTAAATAAGTCTATAATCAGTACAATTCATATTTTCGCTGCCGTTGCATCCAGCCACAAAATAAATCTTTTTTTGAAACTTTGCATTCGAACGCAATACCTGAGAGATGCTTTTCTAGTCAAAGAATTGATTTTTTAAATTTATTGAAGTAAAGTGGCAAAAGTATAACCACAGTATATAACAGCTAGAGAGATGTGGCTGTTATAATGTTGCTGTGGCTGTTAGGACTATTAGCTCTTCACCCATGTAGTCTACTAGAGCTTGGTAGCAGCAGAATAACTACATGTAAGGGAGCACGTCACATTTGGTAAGTTGATCATGTTATTTTAATCAATTTACAGTTTATTTACTTGAAACATACAGTTGTAGAAAAACAGTATAAATTTTATTTAATATTGAAATAGGACTAGCGTGAAAAAAGTATGTTTCAATTATTATAGCTTTTAAGGAATGTAGCATAAAACACGTTTGATATATATTTTTACACCCGTTTATGTCATCCAACTGCTGATATTTTTCTGCATAGAAAAGTCAAGAAAGGTCAGCATTATAATACCATAAAGGAGAATAACAAAACTTTTTGTAAAATCCTAATTTTGGACTTTATTATTGTTACACAAATGTTCAGTTTTGTAACATCAACACAGACACGCCAGCTGATAATTAATAGTTATTTTAGTGAATCAGTTAAGTCTCCAACTTTAATCTATTTTTAGTTATTATTATATTAATTTTTGATGCTTTTTTATAATGATAAGTAAAGTTATTAATGTGGTTCTACCAACAGTCAAAACTGTTATTAGAATAACATGGTCATTATGTTATTGTATTATTGTTATCATGAATAGTGAGAGTTTGTGTATTTCAGTTATGATTTCGTAAGTAATAGTAGTACATGCGTAGGCATAAGCAAGTAAGTGGGGTATATGCAGCCTTTGAATTTTAAAACTTTTAGTATTTAGTTTGAATCTTGTGTAGTAATTGTGTAGTAATTAGGAGCTTAGCTGTTTTATAGAGCTTCAGTAGTAGGAGGCAGATATTCAAGTTTGCCAAAAAAACCTAACCAGTGAACTAAAATGTGTATTTTGCATTCATTTTGGTTTGTATATCTGTTTATGCTATTTGAATTATCTTTTCATTTTTTGTAGAAACTTGGTAAGCATTATTGCCAGTATATTCATCAGATGGCAGGAGTATTAGACAAAGTTGGATGTTTTTTTCTAGAAAAGGTATGTTGCTAATTACACGTTGGTTTGCATAAAAAATATGTCAAAATAATCAAGGTTTCATCTACCGAATTTTATATTTTTGAACACATACATAATTATAGATTAAAAACTATAAAACATTGCATCAGTAAGGTTGTATTTTGAAATGTAGTAATGTTTGACGTTTTGGGAAAGTTACTATAATAAGCAAAACTTTAAATTCACCAACAGAAAATATACTGTACAAAGTTTTACTGTAACTAGCAAATGTATACCTGGCGTAAGAATGTAACAGCATGCCCAAAAGTAGTTTTTCTTTGTATAGTTGCAAATAATCAATGACGCTTTAGTTATAGATAACTGTTGGATGAGAAGCATTGATGGCCCACACCAAAGACTGATTTGCAGACATCAAATTAAAGGTATGCGATATTGCAATAAGTTGCTGTAAAATAGCACATTATACATGCGAGCCAAAAATTAGTGTGATATTTTGATATAGCCATAGCTTCAGTAAGAAAAGTTGTCAATTTTTATAGGCATTGTATTATTTCAAACGCTTACATAAACCATTATGCCAATTTTGTGTTCTATTCATCTATTATTGGCAGATTACATAATACAGATAGTGCAAACCAATCAAAGGAATGTAGCATAGCATAGAGCTTTAGTATTACTCATCTTATTCTTTATGAGTCATGGTAGCAATTGCTTAGCAATTGCATAATTAGATAAAATGAATAGTTTTCTATGGTTACCCATTACCACTTTTAGTTACTCAGCCAACACTGAGAGTAATTATCAGATTTGAGATATTATGTTTAGAGGCAGGAGATTGACAAATATTTTGTTTGTTTTTACTCTTACCCTACCGTATGCGAATTTATGCTAAATCTATCAGCGACTGCCGTATGCACATTAATGCGAATTTTCCAACAATTGCGTGGTCACCTAATTTTATTATCCGTTGAAAACATAACCGATGATTTTAAATTTTTAAAATATTAAAATAAGCAGTTTCAAATTTTTTTTTGGGAATTTTCAAAATAGAAATGGACATTTTTTGTGTAAGTTTTGTTAAGTTTCGTGCAAATCAGAAAACAGATAATTACTTATGTTGATGACATTATAGCCAATTGAAATTCAGATTTTTTTGATTACATAGATAATTAAAGTAGCAGCAGTGAGTCTGATGATAGTGAAAGTAATAGTTTTGTAAGTGTAAGGGACATTGTAGAGGATCGTTTTAGCTTCGTAGCGATCGTAGCTTCACATAGCTTTAGCAATGCACAAAGTGAAGGTACATTGATTTATGCATAGCACTATAATAGCTACTAGCATTGAAATATGTTAACATTTTAGCAAAATAAAATATATTACAAAAAGTTTCTAGATAAACTTTGAAGTTGAAACAAAATTGTATACATATCATGAAGCTAAATTGGCAATTTTCGGTGAAATGGCTGGCGGTAGGCCGGTAGCTTAATTTGTACATGGGTGGCAGTAAAAGGGTAAAGCTATAGAAGAATTAGAGATACAAATGTATGTATTTCCTTTTGAATGATTTAGTGAACTTGGATGATTCAAGACAATGAGTTTGGGGAATGATATATATATATACATATATATATAAGATGCTGCTGGAGTTGCGCAATGACTTGCATTTAATAGTTTGTTAGAAATTCAACTCATGGCTTTTAATTATTACCTCAAAATGTTGAAAACACGCGATAGGAAGGGTCAGAACACTACTAAAAGTCATAGTTGCTCAAACCTGAAATACAGTAGGTTTTATACAATTTGCTATACAATAACAAAACTGCAAAACTATTGGTAAAAAAATAAATAGCAATATATATTATTATTTTTGGCCTTCGGTATCGGGCAGCATGTATGCAGTTTGTTTGCTGATGTTAACAAAAGTTTTACTAATAAGCTACATAATTTGCTCAATTATTGGTGTCAACTTGAAAATTTAAAACAAATGTAGTGTTGGCACTTTTAGAATATACTACAAACAACGCAGAGGAATTTTTTGTGGCATATGACTTGAATTGAAGAGTTCTCTGAAAATGCAACTTGTATTTGCCCATTTTAATACTTTAAAATGTCAAAGGGAGCTCATAATGAAAGCAACTTTAATATAATTTCAAGATGCTCAAAGCGGTATGGATGTTATGTTGACAAACATTAAAAGGTCACTCTGTAGTATGGCTAGTAAGTATTTACATGTATTTAGATTTTGCATTGATGCTTTCAATTAGGTAGTGTAGGAAATCTATTTACATTAGCTAAACTACCAGCATGTGCAATACCCAGCTCTGTTTCCTATCCATCACAAACATTTTGCCAACGCTTATAATAATTCATTGCTCTTTTTAAATCTGATTTCTGAACCAAAGGTAGTTACAGCGGTATAAGAACATATAGTTCTCTTCCTATGGGTCTACTCACTGTTTTGTAGCAGCAAAGGCCATTGTTTTTAAAAGGTCTGTAAGAATTGTATTACTTATTTTGACTTCCATCAGTGCTCGTAGCAAATATAATTTCAGTACCACTTGCATCAATAAAGTTATTATTAATTGTTTCGTAAAGTATTTAGAGCAAAACAATATTTTATGTGCACAACAAACATTTTTGCTGCAAGCTTACTAAAACAAACTAAAACGTTTATTTTTACGTTACATTTTAATTAAAGAGCATGTTCTATTCAGTTATTGCTGTCAGTACTATGCAGTTATTGCTGTCAATGTTCTTTGTGCATTCTTGGCACACTTTTATGTTAAACTGCCAATGCATTAAACACTTTAGAAATAAAGTGTCCAAACAAGGATGCATAACATGAAATTTGTCAATGGCTTGTTTTGACCTATATCTAGCACTTTTTAGCCAAAGGTGTCTAGCTTTACTAAAAAGTTTGGTAGTAAAATTGTACATAAATTCATTGTCTGCATACACATCAATCATGATGCCTATGCTCTTATTATGTGTGTTCTACTATTGCCTGCTTAGCTAATTCACTTTCTACTTCTCAATAGCCTCAGCCTCCGAATGAAAGCTATTGTTGTTATTCCTATTCTTTGTAACTTTATAATATATGAGTTTATGAAGGAGGTTGTGGTTGGGCAGCTCATCTGCTTTTCACTCTATTAGAAGTATTGCAGCACAATTATAACTGCAGTAATAAAATCTGCACAGAATTGCATAATAAGGTCTTATTCTCCAAGGTCTTCTAACTAGCAGAAATCACCTATGTACTTATGCAATTGTGGTTTGTGCTTAAAGTGACTCATTCTCCCAATGTGGCATGGCTTGCTACCCCTTCTTGCATGCTAGTCAATTGATTAAATAGATTGTAAGAAACCAGTCAACCTCTCATTCCTACACAACCTAAAGACTTATCACATAAGTTCAACCTTCTAGCGAGATTGTAGCTGCTAAAATTTTTGCTTTTTTCACGCGTCTAGCCATTTAGGGTTTTGCAGCAGCAGAAGAACAGACTAAGCATGTCACAATTGGTATATTTGTTTGTCACAATTGTTTTATATTACTTTTGCCAATTTTGTCACTGAATTAATTGTACCATATTATGGTGAAAAGTCCTCATGAAAAGTGTTTTACTTTGCCTCAATACCAATGCAAAAGGTTAGACCGGTAGTGGCCTATTTTGATATTTAGGGCGAGCCGCTTTAAATACTATTTCTAAGCAACTTACTCATGTCATCAAATTGCGACGGCAAACAACAATGCATAGGTTTTCGCAGCCATTTTCGATTTGGATTTTACTGCCTTAATTGCAGGATAGTAATATTGTCAAGTTAAAAAGGTCAAGAAACCCCAACTTTATAATGCTAAAAGAATGAAATTATTACTAATTTTCATAAAATGATAAAATTGTAATTATACACGAGGGTAGCTTTGTGAGATTAACCGACACACATTAAAATAATTATGGTAACATATAGCATGGTAGCCAGCAATTGATGAATATCTGTGACTCTGTCGATGCTCCTAACTTTTGTAACTTTTAAAAAGCAATAAAATAATTATGGATGCTTTTTATTCTGATTAGTAGTGTTAGCTGATTGATAGCACCAAACAGGCAGAATTATTAGTATACTATACTGCCCTGAGCAAGCAAAACACCGTATCTTGATATTTGTAAATTGTTCAGCACAAGCACAAACACGTTTTGGTCAAGCCTGGCATCAGTTTAGCAGTATTTTAGTTGTTTTTTTTTATTATGGTGAGATATCCAACAATCTTTAGCGAAATACTTTTTTCGTGAAACTTTAAAATCAAAGGAGTTATTTCACTTAGGGCATTTTGTTTGCTTAAATTGACAATTTACTAAGCTGGCACTAGGCAATCAAAATGCCCTATCACAGCAGATAGGGCCTTTTGATTGCTCAATTGGACTGGTTTCTCATTGTTAGTTTGCCACAAGACCATTTGCCATGACTGGATTATCAATGGATTACAAGTTTAAATTCTGATATTAATCCGCAATTAGTCAACAAAATGATATATGTTGCAATTCCTATTACTCATCCAGTCAACACATGGATTAAAGCCCTGTAATAGCCATATTCAACTCAAAAGTTAAGAGATGATCAAAGATCATGGTATCCTTCAAACCTGATGTTATGAAATGATAGGAATCAGTAAAATAGTAGTTTAAAAAAGATCAAACGCTTTTATTGAAAATAATTTAAAACAAACAACCGAGTGCAATAATGTAAGTATTTTAAAAAAGCAAAACCTTCCAATGGACATGTAATTAAAACAATTTTTTTATCAACTCTCTGAGTCGGATTTTTAAATCGAGACTTTTGTCACTTAGATATCGTCCTGTCATAATAAATATATTATGATAAAAAAATAGCAATAAGATTGAGCGCTTAGAAGTGCACTAGCTTGTATGAGCTGCCTTAAAACAACCAATTATATATGCTTCAGTTTCGCTTCCCTTTGTTTATATACTCTTTGATTACATAATGCTTTTCATAATGTCCAACTTTGTGTATGTTCAGGCCAATCAAAACGCTGTATCTGCAGATAGAGCGCTTTGATTGCCAATTTATGTGTGGTAAATGTGGATAGGGCGTTTTGCACATTGTGAAAAGTGCTATTTCTGGTGGTCTCAGATATATGAAATTTCGAGACATGTTAGATCTCAACCTAAATTACATTGAAGCACAAAAAAGTGAATTTTGAAAAACTTGTCAGATAGGGCATTTTGCTTGCTTAGGGCAGTATAAAGTTATGATAATGTATTATTTTCATTGTAATTAACAAGTTGATGCATTTTAGTTGTAATTTGAGAGGGATTGAAACTAGAGGCTGAGTCATAAGTAGGTGACTGGAGGAAATGAAACCCTTTAAATTGTTGAAGCTTTAAAATCTATGTTTCAATTTTGTAGAAGAATATCGCATGAGATAAATTATTACTGCTTCATGGAATTTTAGTAATGGGAGGTATCGACACAAATTTGCTGAAAAACCTGAAAACATCAGGCATCGTTTCCATCAATTTTAATCTGCATAACATATGTTTGGGCTATTCAAATTGTTTTGCTTATTTTGGTAGAAACCTGGTCACCGCATCCAAGCACTATATCCACCAGATGGAAAATGGTACGAAGCACAGCTGGACGCTTTCTTGAAGGGGGTATGTTGCTGATTAACGATTAATTTACACAAGAGCACGCCACATTAATAAAAGTTTTATTTCACAAAGTTTATAAGAAATA
The DNA here is from genome assembly GCF_963576615.1 of Watersipora subatra. Lineage (NCBI taxonomy): Eukaryota > Metazoa > Bryozoa > Gymnolaemata > Cheilostomatida > Watersiporidae > Watersipora > Watersipora subatra. The sequence continues at coordinate 40,836,780 of NC_088718.1, read as the reverse complement.
AGATTACTGTAAAACCTTTGTTTGAATGCCATGGCACTGCAGTTTTTAACCCTTCTAATTATAGTGGCAACAATTGTCGATTGCGCTTCATAGTATATGTTCAACTTTTATTAGCTTCAAATTCTATCTAAAACACTTTTGTTATAGATTTTATTTTTCCAACGCATTTAAAAATAGTACTATTAAAAAAACTTAATGCATTCCTACTTCGTGCATTGCTAAAGCTATGTGAAGCTATGATCACTTCGAAGCTCGAAAAACGATGCTTTGCCATGTTCCTTACTCTTACGAAACTATTACTTTGACCACCATTGGAGTCACTATTAGAGCTGCTACTTTTATTATATGTGTAATCACTAAAACCTGAATCGGTCATCAACAATCATCAATACTGTCATCAAAATAAGTAATTCTCCGTTTTTCAATTCTGGATGTACTTGCGAAAGCTATAACAGCACTAACTAATTTGAGAATCAGAAAGAATCTCAAATTAGTAAATCAAAAAACCTAAATGTTTCTTTTCAGGTTGAAAAGTCCTAAACAAAAATTTCAAATTGCTTTGTGAGTTTAGAGTAATTTTACAGGGAAATCTTCGGACAACACTGTCAATGCCATAAAAGGTCTTGTACTACAACATAATATTATTATGCTTTACTATTTATCTTGAGGTGTTGACTGATGTTCTAAAAAAAGAATGAAAGAGATTGACCAACCAGAAGCTGAGATATAGCCTGCCAAACCCAAGTCTACCAAAAAACAAGCGTTTTGGTAATCATCATTATATGACGTATGAAATCGACTTGTGTGCCATTGGTCAATTAAACCAACTAATGTGCTCTCCTATAACAATCACGGTCTTTTAATTGGTTTAATCCCTGGAAGTATAGAACAATCAAATTGGGCCTCACAATTACTGCTCTGAGAATTCCGAACCAGTCCCTCTGACGTGTAGATTAGTTTTAGCATAAAATGATTACACGCATCTATCATTTTGCAACATTTCGCTATCTTGCTAGTTCAGCTCAGTTTTATTGTTCTCCCACTTAGCTTCCTTATTCAGACTCATCTTTAGCGCTGTTCAGATTTTTTTAACTATAGCTAATAAATGGAATCAATTAAATCAATCATTAATCTCGGTTATCAATTGGACTTTTGTACAAATTGTATTAGTTACATCATTTATTCCATACACAGTTATATTATTATTTTGTATAATATACATTATGATTATTATATTAATCATAAAACTAATTACAGATAAAATAATAGATAAATAGAAAAATCAAATTAAAAACTATCGTTTTCTTTTCATACAGCAAGAGCAGCACGGTCACGATATTCTTTTTTAAAATTATAGCTATAGTGAACTTACCGTCTGTTAATAGTGATGATAGTCATGATAATCTACTGAATGCTGCAGTAGGTACACAGTAGAAAAATGATGAATGAACAAAAATCCACAATCCTATTTCTTATTCTAAACAAACTGCAAATCGTGGATGTCGCATGTAGATTATACACAGGCTGTTCGTTGAACAGAGGATCTTCGGTTATCAAATTTTAACTCAATCTCTTCAGATCCGAAGAGATCGAGTTAAAATTTGAAGCACAATAGTCAAAATCTGCTCTTCTGTTTTGAAAAATCATGGCGAGGGGTTGTGGGCAAATGCTTTTACCACACAATGTTTGCTTGATTTTTCTGAGAAACCAGAGCTAGTCTGTAAATTCTTTACTATCGCGAGAAGCGTTTCACATCTCGTAGCCTAAAACAATCATTATATGTAACAGTGGTAAGGGTGCGCAACCCCGGCACATGACCAATAAGTCGATTTCATATGTCATATATCTCCGGATTTTTGAAGGGTTTTCCTCTGATTCGGTATTAGGTAGACCTGTGTTTGGCTGGCTATATCTCAGCTCCTAGTGGGTCAGTCTCCTTGATTCTTTTTTTAGAACATTAGTCAATGCCTCAAGAAAACTAATAAAACATAATAATATTATGTTTTTTGCTATTCTTTAAGCTATAAAATAATTAGCGGTACAAATATTTGTATTTCTTTTTGAATGATTTGGTGAACTTTGATGATTCAAGACAATGAGTTTGGCGAATGATATATATAAGATGCTGCTGAAGTTGCGCAATGACTTGCTTTTAATAGTTTGTTAGAAATTCAACTCATGGCTTTTCATTGTTACCTCAAAATGTTGAAACCACCTGATAGGAAGGGTCAGAACACTACTAAAACTCATATTTGCTCAAACTTGAAATACAATAGGTTGCATATAAATTGCAATACAAAGACAAAACTGCAAAACTATTGGTAAAAACATAAATAGCAATATATATTATTATTTTTGGCCTTCGGTATTGGACAGCATTTATGCGGTTTGTTTGCCGATGTTAACAAAAGTTTTACTAATAAGCTACATAATTTGCTAAATTACTGGTGTCAACTTTAAAAATTAAAACAAATGTAATGTTAGCACTTATAAAATATTCTACAAACAACGTAGAGAAATTTTTGTGGCATATGACTTCAATTGAATAGTTCCCTAAAATTGCAATTTGTATTTGCCCATTTTAGTACTTTGAAATGTCAAAAGAACTCATAAAGAAATCCACTTTAATAGAATTTAAAGATGCTCAAAGCGGACGGATGCTATGTGGCCCAACAATAAAAGGTCACTCTTTACTATGGCTAGTAAGTAGTTACATGTATTTAGATTTTGCATTGATGCTTTCAATTAGATAGTGTAGGAAATCTATTTACATTGGCTAAATTACCCTCATGTGCAAGACCCGGCTTTGTTTCCTAGCCATCACAACATTATGCCAATGCATATTATAATTCATTGCTTTGTTCAAAACTGATTTCTGAGCCAAAGGTAGTTTTAGCAGTATAAGAACATGTACTTCTTTTCCTATGGGTCTACTCACTGTTTTGTAGCAGCAAAGGCAATTGTTGTTTAAAAGGTCTGTAAGAATTTTATTACTTATTTTGATTTCCATTGGTGCTCGTAGCAAATATAATTTCAGTACAATTTGCATCAATAAAGTTATTACCACTTGTTTCGTAAAGTATTTGGAGCAAAATAATATTTTAGGTGCAAAACAAACATTTTTGCTGCAAGCTTACCAAAACAAAATAAAACATTTTTTATGTTACATTTTAATTAAACACCATGTTCTGTTCAGTTATTGCTGTCAGTACTCTGGCCTATGTTGGTAAAACTAGTTACCAAACCAATTTTTAGTTTTTCCGCTCGCCGCTCCAGAGTATTTAATCAACTGAGCTAGTTTTTACAACAGACCTGTATTACAAGACAAAGAATGTTCATATTTATTTTGAATGATCAAAGTAAAACCTAATCTTTTATAATCCCATTGAACTAGTTATGCAAGCAAAATGTTGAGTAATTATGCCAGGTATTCTGCTGAATTAACTAAAAAAATCAGAAATTCACTACACAATAAGAAATAACTTTTTTTGGGTCATTTTCTAAATTTAAGTGAATGTGTCTGAGTAGAATGTTTTATCAATTTCTTGACAGTTCAGGGCATTATTATTACTGGTAAAATGTGAATAATAGGACTCAGTATTACTATTAATCAATAAAACCACCCAAAGTCGAGAGATCTAAAGTTAGAAAAAATTTGGTGCCGTGCTAGGTTCAGCCCGACTGATCATCGCTAACAATAAATTGCAGTCAAAAAAAAGTTTTGAACAGCGAAAATGCCCTCAAGATAGAATGTTATTGTATTTTTATTGGCTCTCTATGTGACATTATTTTTTTACCTGGGTTCTACATAGACACAATAGGCTTGTTTGGAATCTACCCAATTTATGGTGTTGTGGTATTGTGCCGGTTTTGCAACCTTACTCTCCAGGTTCCATCCCCGAGTGGAAAAATGTTTTTACTTAACGTTCTAAGAGTGGCTTAAGATGAATAGAAAGAAATTGCTGTTATTGTATGTTAGATTGAGTAACTAAGTATGTTGTGCAAGTAAATCATAGTATTACTGTAGATAATATGCACAGCAAGGAAAAATGTGTGAGTTTCATTTTAGCAATCACAGTAACTGAGTTGTGTCCATGCGTTGTTTCCAACTAATTTTTTTAAGTTTTTGTATGCAGTGCAGCAACGATATGTGACTGAATAAGAAACTATAACATAGATCATATTTATAAATATTGAGTTACATTATTTGTTTATTTTAGTGAGTAGAAAGTTATGCAGCCTAAAAGAAAATGGAGCGTTCAAAAAGCCATGATCGGATGATTTATGCAACCTACCAACAATGTCAGAGCTGTATACTGTTAAAAGAAATTGGTGTTTGAAAATTATAATGATGACTTATGCCCGAGCCCACAACTTACTCAAGAAGCTGCAAAATTAAACTGGCAGCAGGGTCTTCTTGTCGTTGAGGCTTTTGTAATATCGCATTAAACTTGACGTCTGAATAAATTTACTCCGTTTGGCGACTAAGCAACAACCATTCTATGGTACTTGACTAGTTAAATTTTTTGGTATCAAGCATGGTGGCTGTTGTTGTTTTATATACACATTTATGAAATCCTACCTTAAAGTTTAACATACTATACAATATGTAAGTTTTAACAACAATTAAATTATTTCAGAAAAAAATACTTGGAAATGTGCAACAGAAGCCAGCTTGCCCACAACTCATGATTGCACCAATAGGCAAAAAGATATAGTAGATTCTATAGTAAAATGTTGTGAGTGTTTTTAGATAATTTTGTTACTTTTCTGATATGTCATAAGTCAGAAAAGTCATTATGCGTATAAGTTGCTGAAAGAGAACAAGGTTTTATGGCCTCTTAGCTAATGTGTGCAAGTTATGTTACCTTCTTAACATAGTACATAATCGATCATAGCCTTTTTGAAGTATGTACACTGTATACGTCATAGGTACCTCTAGAACCTATATTTAAGTTAAATAGCTTTTTACAAATGTGAAAGGTATATCGCTATAAGATACAAGTTGTATAGTTTCATGCAACCTTCTGACTAGTACATAAATTATGTTTGTTAAGTAATAATAACAGATAAATAAGTTATAGCAACCTACTAAATGATATATAAATAATTGCTATCAACTATGGAAAATTCAAATTATAGCAAGGTCTTAGGTGATCTATAAGTGATAGCAACATCCTAAATTATATGTAACTCATAGCAGCATCTGCAATGATATGTAAGTTATAGCAACCCCCTAAACGATATATAAATATCAGCAGCCTCCTAATTAATATATAATTCATAGCACCCTCCTAACTGATATATAAATAATAGCTATAAACTATGAAAATTCAAATTATAGCAAGGTCTTAGGTGATCTATAAGTGATAGCAACATCCTAAATTATATGTAACTTATAGCAGCCTCTGCAATGATATGTAAGTTATAGCAACCTCCTAAATGATATATAAATATCAGCAGCCTCCTAATTAATATATAATTCATAGCAGTCTCCTAACTGATATATAAATAATAGCTATCAACAATGGAAAATTCAAAATATAGCGATGTCTTAGGTGATCTATAAGTGATAGCATCATCCTAAATTATATGTAACTCATAGCAGCCTCTGCAATGATATGTAAGTTATAGCAACCTCCTAAATGATATAGAAATATCAGCAGCCTCCTAATAAATATATAATCCATAGCAGCCTCCTAACTAATATATAAATAATAGCTATCAACTATGGAAAATTCAAATTATAGCAAGGTCTTAGGTGATCTATAAGTGATAGCAACATCCTAAATTATATGTAACTCATAGCAGCCTCTGCAATGATATGTAAGTAATAGCAACCTCCTAAATGATATATAAATATCAGCAGTCTCCTAATTAATATATAATCCATAGCAGCCTCCTAATTGATATATAAATAATAGCTATCAACTATGGAAAATTCAAATTATAGCAAGGTCTTAGGTGATCTATAAGTGATAGCAACATCCTAAATTATATGTAACTCATAGCAGCCTCTGCAATGTTATGTAAGTTATAGCAACCTCCAAAACAATTTATAAATAGCAGCAGCCTCCTAAATAATATATAACTTATAGCAGCCTCCTCACTGATATATAGATAATTGCTACCAACTATGTGAAATTCAAATTATAGCAATTTCTCAAGTGATCTATAAGTTATAGCAACATACTTTATTATATGTAAATCAGAGCAGCCTCTAAAAGAAACAAAATATAGCAAACTCCTTAATGATATAAGTTATGGCATCTTACCAAAGGGTATGTAAGCTATGCCATGCTATGTAATGTTTCCATTGTAACTATTACATAATTTACAATGGTAACATTCTAATTTATTTGTATTTTGTAGCAATCTGCTAACTGATAATCATTATTTTTGCTTACTCATTGAGTTATGAATTATTTTACCTTCAAATTGATATGTAATTTACAACAACCATCTAGACATTCTCCAAGTTTTGACAGTTTTTCTAGTATGCATATATACAAAGTATGATAAGGCGATGAATATATATTGTATGATACCATATTCTCCTAAAATTTCCATAAAAATATGTAATAATTAGAAGGTGAATAAATATATATATATCTACAATGTAGATAAATTAGACCATATAGGAGGCTTACCCATATATATTTGCGTTAACTCCTAATCCCTTATATTCCGAAACCTCCTAACTGGTATATATTTATTCAACTCCTAACTCGGAAATATGGGTATATATATATATATATATATATATATATATATATATATATAATTGTTTCCTCACCCTGGTTAACCCGTATGGGTGGTAGCTTCTGCTCTAACTCAGGTCTCCTACCAGAGACCTGGGAGTTTGAGCACTCGCCTCAAGATCTTAGCTGTTCCCAATAGCGCACTTTTCTGCAACTCATTTGAGTTGATTGCTGTTGGTATCTGGGCAAGCCACATTTTATGTGCCGGTGTTATTGCACCCAGTGCCTCAATGACTACTGGAATTACAGTTGTTCTTGCATCCCAGCATTTTTCAATCTCTTCTCCAAAAGGGAAATATTTTTCTACCTTTTCTTTTTTTTGCTGGCTATATTGGAGTCATTGGGTACTGCTATACCTATTATAGTAGCTCTCTTGTTCTCCTTGTCCACCACCACTATATCTGGTTGGTTTGCTAGGACATGCTTGTCAGTCCGAATGTAGAAGTCCCAGAGGATCTTAGCGCGGTCATTTTCATTAACCTTACCAGGAGCTTCCCACCAGTGTTGCGGTTTATTAAGGCCATACTCATTACATAGACTTCTATACACAACACCTGCAACATGATTATGCCAGTCAGTGTATGCGTTTCCTGCTAGCTGCTTGCATCTACTGATGATGTGTTGGATGGTCTCAAGTGCATTTTTGCACAGTCTGCATCTAGGATCGTCTCTAGTGTGATAGATTTTTGTTTGGAGTTGCCTTGTTGGGAGCACTTGCTCCTGGGCTGCCATGATTAGCGACTCTGTATTGGCCGTTAGGTTTCCTTTGTTCAGCCACATATACATGTATGTCTGGTGCAGATCGCCAACCTTAGATATTTGTCGGTGGTAAGCACCATGAAGAGGTTTTGTGTGCTAGTCAATTTTCTCATCATCAGGGCGAAGGTCCATTGTAAGGGCAGCCGATTGAAATTCAGCTAGCAACTTATCTGACGTGGCTATGGAGGCTGCATAGGCTTTGATGCTTTGCTCTTCCTCCTTCACTGTCTGCTGTACACTTTTGAGTCCCCTACCGCCATCTTTCCTATCGAGATACAATCTAGTAGTATCAGATTTTGGGTGGAGTGCTCCATGCATGGTCAGCAGTTTATGAGTTGCTATATCTGTTTCCTTGATGGCTTCCTCAGTCCACTTTATTATGCCTGCTGGATATCTTATTACTGGCAGTGCGTAGCTATTTATTGCCATGACTTGGTTCTTGGCATTGAGCGGGCTACGTAGGACCTGCCGAAGGCGTTTCTTGTATTTAGTAATGGCTTTGTGACGTACTTCGGCTTTGTGGTTGACGTTGCTTTGCATAATCCCCAAGTACTTGTACCCTTCTTCTATATCTTTGATGGTACTATTTGGCATTCTTAGGCCATCTGTGAGCATAGAATGGTTTTTCTTAAGAATTAGCCATCCACATTTCTCAATATCGAAGGTCATTCCGATGTCCTTGCTGTATACCTGAATGAAGTGTATTAGCGAACCAATGTCCTTTTCTTTGTTAGCATACAGCTTGATGTCATCCATGTAGAAGAGGTGGCTTATCTTAGTGCCACTCTTAAACTGGTACCCATAGTGAGTCTTCTCCAGCATATTGCTTAGAGGGCTTAGGCATATGCAGAAGAGAAGCGGTGATAAGGAGTCACCTTGATAGATGCCTCGCTTAATTTTTACACTCGCCAGCTTTTTGCCATTAGCCTCCATTTCCGTCTTCAATTTGGTCATTGACATCTTGATGAATGCCACAAGAGCAGGGTGAACATTGTACATACTGAGACACTCAAGTATCCAACTATGGGGAAATGAGTCATAGGCCTTTTTGTAGTCGATCCAAGCCATGGCAAGATTGGTATGCCTTCTCCTGCTGTTTTGACAGACCATCCGATCCACCAGTAACTGATGTTTGGCTCCTCGGGTGTTGCGCCCAATTCCTTTCTGAGCACTGGTCATGTAGTGACTCATGTGCTCTTCCAGTTTGTCTGCAACTATTCCTGAGAGCAGTTTCCAGGTGGTGGGCAAGCACGTTATTGGTCAATAGTTGTTGGGAATCGGCCCCTGCTTTGAATCTTTTATCAGAAGTACAGTTCGTCCTTTGGTCAGCCATTCCGGATGGTTGCCTTCTTCTATTAGGCATTCCATCTGCTTAGCCATTCTAGTGTGAAGTGATGTCAATTTCTTCAACCAGAAGGCTTGAATCATGTCATGATTGGGCAGGTGCTGCCCAGTTCTTCATACGCTGCACTCTGCACTTGATAGTGGCTCTCTTTAAGCCTCTTCAGCCAATTTGCAATGGTGTTATGAGTAGTCTCTTTCTCCCAGATGTCCTTCCAGAACTTTGAGGTGCTGGATTGGGGAGGATCTGACATTGGCCTCCGCAGTTCACCTTTGAACTGAGAATACACTTTAGATGGATTATTAATGAACAGTTTGTTCATTCTCTTGCTAGCCCACTCTTTGGTGTACCGCTTCAGTCGTGCTGAGAGTGCTACTAGCTGCTGTTTGGCAGATTCTAGATCTTTTATTGTGGCTTTCCTTTTTGGACGGACCAAACTGTGGTTAGATCTCTCCACAGTTTGGTACATATATATATATATATATATATATATATTTCTCAATGTTGATGTGTATGTGTGGCCTTCTAGCTATAGCTATAGCACTACGCAAGGAGATAGCATAACATCACAGAGAGGAGTAGCTATTATTGGTAGGTAAGCTTACTCAAAATATCCATAGAAATTTTGCCAGGCTAATAGCAGGTGGCAGGCATCTCTCATTACCTCTCATTGTTTATAAGCGGATTTTTAATACTCGGGCAACACAGGGAAGCTCAACTAGTTATTTATAAACTCATTTCTGCATTACATTCGATTGTATTGAGGTGTACTTTAATGTTTTTGGTCTTTTCATGCTTATAGAGCTTGAACAATAAAAAGCAATACTTGATCACCAATTACCTCCCTTACAACATTTACAGTTTAATCAGGCTTTAATAACCAGAGGGAGCTTCTGTAGCCTTAGTTCTTGAGATATTTACCTTGTATTCATCCACTTCACTTTTTTGTCTCTTCAAGGATGGATTGAGTGAATTTTGCATGATGCAGCAGTGTCTTCTGTGAAATATTATATAAAACACACTCAGCACTGTTATATCAACTTTTCATTGCTGCAAAAGTTTTTACAGCTTGCCAGCATTATAGTTATTTTTATAGATATTCTACATAACACTGGTATCTTTCAGATGCTCATTTCTGTTCCGCAAAAAATGTGTAGCTCGGCTCGACTATTGAACAATGACAAAATATCTGTTACAGTGCAATGCTACATCATAGACTAACACAGTATTTTTTTCAAGCAGTCATATTTAAACGATTTTTTTTATAAAATTTAAATAAACAAACCTGAAGTTGACTCCATTAAATCTATAACCAAAGAATTGTTGCATTTCTTCAATTTCTTTGCTGGTTTGACTTTTTACAGAGGTATAGATGAGCACATGAACTGGGTTTGGATATTCCTGCAGCCAGTATTGGGCATGCCTTAGCCAATTAACCCTCATCCTCCCAAGAAAAGCTTTTAAAGCTGAAAGATGGTGCAACAAAAAAATTCATCAAGCTGATGCAATCATAATTTGAAAAGCTAACAAAATCGTTTCAAAATCACTTAATATAGAGACTGAGATAGAGAAATGGCTGACAGTGTCAAAGCATTTCTAATTGTTTTATTTCAAGATGAACTAGCAATTCAAGACCGATTGCTCCTGTTTTGTTCTGATTGCTGAGTGTAGGGGCTCACATATATTTCACGCTAAAAGCTAAGTGAACATTGACCAATCTATGTTCCCACCTACAAACATACATGCTAGCTGATGAACTTAACAATTTATGGAATCTACTTTAAATAAAATTTGATCTATCCACAAGTGACCATTGTATACAGAATATTCTGAACTTACATTTCTGCTAATTATATTCTAACATGTTTACAGGCTATAATGATTCTAAAAAATTATCAGTACCGGTAAGAAAGCTATATCAGCCATTAGCTTGTCAATGGAGATAACTCCCATTGCCAATGAGAGTTGGCAATGTGTGTATATGTGTACGCGTGTACGGGTGTACGCCTGTACGCGTGTATGTGAGTGGCATAATCGTGTTGCAGGTGTTGTGTACAGAGGTCTATGTGATGAGTATGGCTTTAATAAACTACAACACTGGTGGAAAACTACTGGTAAGGTCAATGAAAACGACCTAGCTAAGATCTTCTGATACTTCTTCATCCAGACTTACAAGCATGTCCTAGCAAACCAATCAGATATATTATTGACGGACCAGGAGAACAAGGGGCTACTATAATAGATATAGCAGTACCCGGTGACTACAATATAGCCAGAAAAGAAAAAGTGGAGAAATATCTCACTTTTGGAGAAGAGATTGAAATATGCTGAGATGTAATAACAACTATAATTTCAGTAGTCATTGGGGTAGTGGGCCCAATAACATCTGCGCATAAAATGTGGCTTGCCCAGATACCGACAGCAATTAACTCAAGTGAGTTGCAGAAAAATGCGCTATTGAGAACAGCTAAGATCTTGAGATGAGTGCTCATACTCCCAGGTCTCTGGTATATATATATATATATATATATATATATATATATATATATATATATAATTGTTTCCTCACCCTGGTTAACCCGTATGGGTGGTAGCTTCTGCTCTAACTCAGGTCTCCTACCAGAGACCTGGGAGTTTGAGCACTCGCCTCAAGATCTTAGCTGTTCCCAGTAGCGCACTTTTCTGCAACTCATCTGAGTTGATTGCTGTTGGTATTTGGGCAAGCCTCATTTTATGCGCCGGTGTTATAGCGCCCAGTGCCCCAATGACTACTGGGATTACAGTTGTTCTTACATCCCAGCATTTTTCAATCTCTTCTCCAAGAGGGAGATATTTCTCTACCTTTTCTTTTTCTTTGCTGGCTATATTGTAGTCATTGGGTACTGCTATATCTATTATAGTAGCCCTCTTGTTCTCCTTGTCTACCACCACTATATCTGGTTGGTTTGCTAGGACATGCTTTTCAGTCCGGATGTAGAAGTCCCAGAGGATCTTAACGCGATCATTTTCGTTAACCTTACCAAAAGTTTCCCACCAGTTTTGTGGTTTATTAAGGCCATACTCATCACATAGACTTCTATACACAACACCTGCAACATGATTATGCCGCTCAGTGTATGCATTTCCTGCTAGCTGCTTGCATCCACTGATGATGTGTTGGATGGTCTCAGGTGCATCTTTGCACAGTCTGCATCTAGGATCGTCTCTAGTGTGATAGATTTTTGTTTGGAGTTGCCTTGTTGGGAGCACTTGCTCCTGGGCTGCCATGATTAGCGACTCTGTATTGGCCGTTAGGTTTCCTTTGTTCAGCCACATATACATGTATGTCTGGTGCAGATCGCTAACCTTAGATATTTGTCGGTGGTAAGCACCATGAAGAGGTTTCGTGTGGCAGTCAATTTCCTCATCATCAGGGCGAAGGTCCATTGTAAGAGCAGCCGATTGAAATTCAGCTAGCAACTTATCTGAAATGGCCATAGAGGATGCATAGGCTTTGATGCTTTGCTCTTCCTCCTTCACTGTCTGCTGTACACTTTTGAGTCCCCTACCGCCATCTTTCCTATTGAGATACAATCTAGTAGTATCAGATTTTGGGTGGAGTGCTCCATGCATGGTCAGCAGTTTATGAGTTGCTATATCTGTTTCCTTGATGGCTTCCTCAGTCCACTTTATTATGCCTGCTGGATATCTTATTACTGGCAGTGCGTAGCTATTTATTGCCATGACTTGGTTCTTGGCATTGAGCGGGCTACGTAGGACCTGCCGAAGGCGTTTCTTGTATTTAGTAATGGCTTTGTGACGTACTTCGGCTTTGTGGTTGATGTTGCTTTGCATAATCCCCAAGTACTTGTACCCTTCTTCTATATCTTTGATGGTACTATTTGGCATTCTTAGGCCATCTGTGAGCATAGAATGGTTTTTCTTAAGAATTAGCCTTCCACATTTCTCAATACCGAAGGTCATTCCGATGTCCTTGCTGTATACCTGAATGAAGTGTATTAGCGAACCAATGTCCCTTTCTTTGTTAGCATACAGCTTGATGTCATCCATGTAGAAGAGGTGGCTTATGTTGGTGCCACTCTTAAACTGGTACCCATAGTGAGTCTTCTCCAGCATATTGCTTAGAGGGTTTAGGCATATGCAGAAGAGAAGCGGTGATAAGGAGTCACCTTGATAGATGCCTCGCTTAATTTTTACACTCGCCAGCTTTTTGCCATTAGCCTCCATTTCCGTCTTCAATTTGGTCATTGACATCTTGATGAATGCCACAAGAGCAGGGTGAACATTGTACATACTGAGACACTCAAGTATCCAACTATGGGGAAATGAGTCATAGGCCTTTTTGTCAAGATTGGTATGCCTTCTCCTGCTGTCTTGACAGACCGTCCGATCCACCAGTAACTGATGTTTGGCTCCTCGGGTGTTGCGCCCAATTCCTTTCTGAGCACTGGTCATATAGTGACTCATGTGCTCTTCCAGTTTGTCTGCAACTATTCCTGAGAGCAGTTTCCAGGTGGTGGGCAAGCACGTTATTGGTCGATAGTTGTTGGGAATCGGCCCCTGCTTTGGATCTTTTCTCAGAAGTACAGTTCGTCCTTTGGTCAGCCATTCCGGATAGTCACCTTGTTCTATTAGGCATTCCATCTGCTTAGCCATACTAGTGTGAAGTGATGTCAATTTCTTCAACCAGAAAGCTTGAATCATGTCATGGCCAGGTGCTGCCCAGTTCTTCATACGCTGCACTTTGCACTTGATGTCCACTTCGCTGATAGTGAGTCCCTGCTGAACCACAGTGTGTTGGTGACTCTCTTTAAGCCTCTTCAGCCAATTTGCAGTGGTGTTATGAGTAGTCTCTTTCTCCCAGATGTCCTTCCAGAACTTTGAGGTGCTGGATCGGGGAGGATCTGACCTTGGCCTCCGCAGTTCACCTTTGAACTGAGAATACATTTTAGATGGATTATTGATGAACAGTTTGTTCATTCCCTTGTTATCCCGCTCTTTGGTGTACCGCTTCAGTCATGCCGAGAGTGCTACTAGCTGCTGTTTGGCAGATTCTAGAACTTTTATTGTGGCTTCCCTTTTTGGACGCTCCAAACTTTGCTAAAAACTGGTTTTGCTAAAAACTGGTCTTGCTAACTCTCCGTAATGGTACCCTGCTTCCATAATCATTAGCAGCTGGCATCTTGTTGATGATATTTTCCGCAAGCTCCTTCACCCTTGGGTCAAGGTCAAAGTGCATGTCTTCTTCAACTTGTGAGTCAACACAAGATCGTGTATGTGTGACGGTGTGTGTTGAAATGCACTCCTCATTGGTCAAGGTTCCTTTGGTGAACTGTTCTCTAATTTCATCTACCTCAAGTTCTGATATGAGATGCCACTTGACTATGTTACTTCTCTAAGCTACAAGTTGCTTAGCGGTTGCTTTGTGGCAATTCAGGGCGCATGTTTATTCACACCTTCCCATATAGCCCTACTTTTGAGGTTCACTCATAAAGTAGCAGTGCATGAGGTCCGTGTTATCAGTCCGAGTCCATTTCATCCGTTTTGAACCATTTTTTGCTGCCTTGTTCAGCTACAGGCAGCGCGGACCTTGTTTGACCGGGCGACGTCCGAGCCGGCATGGCTTTGATTATTGCACTCATCATAGAGGTTGTAGACGTTATACAAGCAAGGGTCTTGTCTAAGGACCACCAGAAAGGTGCAGTTGTTGGGGTTTGAACCTAGGACCTAATGATCACTGTCCCGATACCTTACCAACTGCGTTATCTGTCTTGTATGGTATAATATATATATATATATATAGTAACTAAAAGCAGGTGCAAAAGCATATAAAAAGAAAACTCTACACGAAAACCCTAAAATATAATTAGTGGACTATCAAATATTTCAAAAAAATGTTAAGAAGAAAGTAAACTTTTAGTAATTGCGCTGTAAAGAATCCATATTAAACTAGCTCAAAAGCTTGTTCAAAGCATGCAATTGTTCTGCAGTGACACATATACAATAACCACAATAACAGCATATCACATAAAAAGCAACCAGAAAATCAACATAGCATATTCACTTTTATACCACTTTTTACATCGCTGACATCCTGTTTGTGGACACCTGCTGGGCTGGCTGATATATGACAGCTGACCTGGGCTCTAGTTGGCCAGTTTTTGATGCTGCCATCCCAACAACCAATTGAAGAAAATTCCATACATTAGCTTTTTGCCTTTTTTGTGTACGGAGATGTGTAATAAATTGAGATTTGCTGTCAAAGCTCTTTTAGCTACAGGTCAAGTTAAAAGTGTAAATTATATAAACTACCAATACAATATTATATATACTACAGCTTGACAACTTTTCAAACCACGAGCAAGTTATAATGGAGTCACAAGGTAAATAATTGACTATTGTACTTTTCTTTGGGTCTACTATAATTTTACATGTGTGCCTTGTGTATGTTTACATGTGTTCATCTAATCTGTTTTTTCAGTACTATTGCATTGTTTCAGCCACTGTTTTTAGTACTATTGTTTCAGCCAATATTATTATATCTAGTTCAATATCTCAATATTATTATCGTAGTCGGATAGTAAAGAGTTGGATTGTACTGATGTGTTTGATGTAATAATATAGTATGTCGTTTGCAGTGCTAGTGATCTCTTTATTTTTACCAGTGTCCACGGATTACGTATAATGCATTTCTTTTAGATTTCACTGTGTGTTTTGCTTGCTACTATTATACGTAATCCATGGACACTGGTAAAAATAAAGAGAGCACTAGCACTGCAAACGACATACTATATTATTACATCAAACACATCAGTGCAATCCAACCCTCTACTATCCGACTTGCTCCGGTCATTAGCGAACCATAACATTAAATCGCTACATGCGCTACAAATTTGTTTCGTGCGATGCACTCATCAGACGCGGTTGTACTAAAATGAAAAGCTTTACCAAACGTTCCGAAATGTCAGAAATGGGCTCGCTGTATTAATAATGTGATTTAGTGCTAAGTGTAACCGAGAAGATAACTCCTAGCATGTCTGCAATTGGAAGTCAATTCATTTCTTTTATTCAATGTGCATATGTGTGGTTTGCATATTATGAAGTATTTTTTCTAGTAAACATAGTTTGCATCGTTTTGTTTTGTTTGTATATGGTTGTGCTTGAGCTAAGATTTTCCATGTTATGTTGTATGTTGAGTTGCTGTCTTTCAACTTCCACATGTGCTTGCTCAATTCTGTGTGGTGTTGTTTGTTTTTGTGGTTAAATGAGGCTTTATGGTTGCTGTATCTAGTTTTAAATTCTGTTGAGCAAAGTCCTATGTAGGTCGCTACGTGGTTGTTTGTATGGCTGTTCACTGTTGCTTTATATATCACAGTTTTGGCCCTGCATTTTTCTCCAAAGGGCAGTTGTTCTTTTGTCTGCAGCTGCAACTTTTTTCGTTGTCTTCTCTTTGTGGTGTAATGGTTTTAGTAAGGGTTTTGTTGCTCGCATCAAAGATTGTTTTCATGTTTGGCATTACTGAGTAGCTCAGCTTTAAGGTTTGTCTATTAAATATTGCTTGGAGTGGGGGTTTCTTTGGAAAGCATGTCGTAACTATGCTGAAAAATTTTTGTTCGATATTGGTTGCAACATTGGTGCTGAATGGGGGGTTGTACCATGTGATTTTTCTTTGTCTGTTACGTTTTTTGAATTTTTTAATGTTAGTGTCATATTGTTGTTTGCTGTTGTATCCCCTCTTGTGAAGTGCTTTTTGGTATGGTTGCACTGTGCTGTTAAATTGTTGCTCATTTGATGAAAGTGTGTTTAATCGTTTGTTTATGTTGTCTTGTAAGTTTTTCAGTATGGAAGGTGGATGGTTGCTTTGTTTGTGCACATATAGGTTTGTGTTACCTGGTTTTTGGAAAAGTTTGAAGCTGACATCTTGTAGATTTAGATACATATATGTTGTATATATGTATATATATATATATATATATATATATATGTATATATATATGTATATATATATATGTATGTATATATATATATATATATATATATATATATATATATATATATATATATATATATATATGTTGAAGCTTACAGCCTGAAAAATGTGCCATCAGGAAACTGACAGTAGCTGAAAGATAAGTAAACTAGTTAACTTTCCACTTTATATATATATATATATTGATATATATATATTGATATATATATTGATATATATATATATATTGATATATATATATATACATGTATATGTACATTGCCAATTCACATTGGCAATAGGATTTATCTCCTTTGCTGGCTCCGAGCTGCACTGATCAGGCTTCAATAGCGGAAAAAGTGTTATATCAATGATATACAGCGCCTCAAGGATAGGCAACAGCTATCATATGGGCGGGGTTTAATGATCGAGTTCTGTTGGGATTGTGCTAGCCTGGGATTCGGAGCTAACACAATTCTCGCAGGGCGTTCACGTGCCTTGTTAGGTTTTGGAAAACACGACTCGCTGTTATCGTTTCATTAGCTCATTCAGTCACTAGACGCTGAGGTTCACAATAGCAAACCTTAAATTTCTACAATGTAGGGGTAATACCTAACCAAAATAATGGATCCATGCAAGATGAAACATTTCAAATTACCTACTTTTACTAATTTTGAAATTGGTAAAGGTCGTAGCATATGCTGAAAGTTGAATATAATTTAACCAAAATTACCCAAACAACGGTTATTTTTCCCTTGTTTTGATTAATATTTTGCCACTCTTAATATAAAATGACTAAGTCTTTTGTCGTTGTCACATTGTTTTACCTGGCCAATAAGATGGGACAGCATGCAAAGCTGTGCAGTGTAGTTTTCATACTCAAAATCTAAATATAAAACCAAATTTTGGCTGCTTTACGATTGTGACTATTAATATAATGAATGCTTGTGGATGGCATCTGGCTGATCATATATTATATGATATATGATATATCGTGACAATATTGGGATACTATATTAATTTGGCAACAAAATGAATTCAACAGATCAGTCAAATAACCACTATTGTTTGTAATATTTGTAAATTTATAATTGGCTTTTTTCAGCATATTTGTTTGTTCGGGTGCCATGTTCGGGTGCTGTGTTCGGGTTCATCTCAACACAGATCGATCATTAAGACCCACCCACATGATAGCCATTGGCTATCCTTGGAGGGCAGCATATCATTGGTTATATGTAGCATTATGTACCATAAAACCTCTAATTGAACGCCATGACGCTCTATTTTTCAACCTTTTTTCTACAGTGGCAGTCAATTGGCTGGTGGCACTCTATTTTTCAACCCTGCTCTCGTAGTTAGTGTCAAATAGAAGTGGCGTTCACATAGAGGTAGTGTCCAATTAGAGGTTTTAAGGTATATATACTAGCTGAATACCCGGCGTTACATGGGTATTAAAACCATGTTATAAACAGTGGCAGGTAATGTACTGGTAATGTCCAAGATCAAATCTTCTGTGAGACAAATTTTTCATTGCTGGATTGTAAACACTATAGCTGGACAGATACCTAGATGACAAACTTTGGATTTATATATATTGACTAGTTGAGCTACCCAGCGTTGCTCGGGTATTAAAATTCAGCTGTTAAACCATGAGAGGTAATGAAAGTTGCTTGCCACTTGCTATTAGCTTGGCACACTTCCAATGCTTAATTTGAGTAGGCGTTTTTAACTAGAGCTACTCTTTCCGTGATGTTTCACAATCACCCTGCGTAGTGTGCAAAGCCATGCGTATTTGCTCCCATATAGCGACACATATCGCCTAGATAATTGATCAAGTTTGTGTGGCTGAGTTGGTACGGCGTCTGACTGTCAAACCAGAGGGCCCAAGATAAAATCTTCTACAATATGAAATCGTTATTCCAAGATTTCAGTAGCTATAGCGAAATCTACCGAAAACAGCAGCAACCTGTAGCAGCCTGAAGATTGACAGAAGAAGGCATGAAACTGCCAGTAGCTGCAAGTTAAGTACAATTATTTTACACAGCTATTACTATTTGCTCCAATTTCTTGGAGATCTCTTTTATTTATGTATTACTTTACTGTATTACTCTATAATATAGTCGTACCTTAGTTGTAATTATATACATGTAGATATATATATATATATTTTATTATAGGGGCTATATATATACAGTGTATGTATACATATATATATATATATATATATATATATATATATATATATATCTATATGTTATATATTATATATTATATCTTATATGTATATATATCTATGTTATATATTATATCTTATATGTATATATTATATCTTATATATATATTACATCTTATATATATATATATATATATATATATATCTATTTCTCGAAGTCTGTTCTCTGCTTTTAGTATGTCCAGCTATAGCTATTGATATCTTGAAATAATGATTCAATATCGCAGATTTGAACTCGGACACTTCAGTTCACTAGTCAGACACGGTACCAACTCAGCCAGTCAGAACTTGATCACTTCACTAGCAATATATCCACTCGACGGCTTTGCATACTACGTAGGGTGATTGCCCAACG
The DNA here is from genome assembly GCF_963576615.1 of Watersipora subatra. Classification (NCBI taxonomy): domain Eukaryota; kingdom Metazoa; phylum Bryozoa; class Gymnolaemata; order Cheilostomatida; family Watersiporidae; genus Watersipora; species Watersipora subatra. The sequence continues at coordinate 40,817,361 of NC_088718.1, read as the reverse complement.
TCACCGAGAAGGTAGCTCTTATTAGTAAGCATACTCATATTTTCCATTGACATAGTGCCAGGCTAATAGCAAGTGGCAGGCAACTTTTATTACCTCTCATGGTTTATAAGCTGAATTTTATTACCCGAGCAACGCTGGGTAGCACAACTAGTCTATATATATATATATTGTGTTGGTTCCTGCGACCAACACGTAGAGGCGACTAGGTCGGCTTACTCTACCGGTCTGCATTCACCCTTCACAGGGGCTGTGTACTGGTTGCCCGTGACCAACACGCGGAGGCGACTAGGTCGGCTTACTCCACCGGTCAACATCAACCACCTTACACAAGGGATTGCTCCCAGAGGGGTTTTATACTAGGTCGACAAGGTCGACCGGAGGTCGACGAGGTCGACAGTGTTTCTACGAATTTATCCCCACAGCACAGTCCATAGACTAGGTCTTTGAAGGTAGCTATATGCTTGGGGTGGTTCTGATATCGCGCAAGGTAACAGAAAGAGTATGGTTCCAACTGCACTGCATATATTTGAACGAACATAAAGAGCCGAGGCCCTGCCTTAAGTACATTAGATTATGCAAATGAGATGCAAGGACCAGCCTCCTTTAGGGGCGTGGTTACAAAAGGATAAAAAAAGGGAATATAACTCCAGTTAGAATTTATACAAGAAGGATAGCAACCTAGCGTTCCATCACACACGCCGCCCCTATAGACGACAATCGGCTATAAAAAAAAAAAAACCAAACCAAAAAAAGAATAAAATAATATAAGAAAACACAAACAAACTAGAACACACCACAAAATAGAGATAGTCAATGTCTTTAACGGGATTCGGGTCGCAATCTTTCATTGGGTCGACATCCGATTGGCCAACTCTCCTAGGCGACGGGCCGTCCGTCTGAGGCTAGAGGCCTCCTCCCGAAGGGCGTCCACCGTGACTCGGGGTCGAACGTCTCCCAGTCGGCTCTGGATGCTCCCGACCGTCGTTAGTGTCTTCCTGGGAGCCGGTATGGGTCTCCCCGTTTTGAGCGGACTACATTTCTGAGCTATCCGCTTTTTCTTCGGGGGAGAGGGAAAGGGTGCCTGTGGTCCTCTCCTCACAGGTGGCTTCATCTTAACCGGACCATAGGGCATAAGTTTCTCGAAGGCCGGGGGGTTGACCAATTGGACCCTCTTGCTCCATGTGGGGTAGCTGGCGCGGTCGACCTCGTAGATCTTAACGCCCGTTCCACCGTGGGCTTTCCGGATCTCCACATCCTTTATCCTGGATTGATGCTTGGCGATTGTGTCCCTCGAGGTCGAATTTCTCCCGCATTTGCAAAAGAACCTGGTAAAATGTTGCGCAATGTGAATCCGGCGCCGTCGGGGGGTGGATAATGATTGTTGGCACAACGGACAGTTGATACCGTCTTCCTGACATAACTTCATTATTTTCCTGGTCGTTTTTTCTGAGACCCACTTGGTCGGCAGGCGAGAGTTTGGGGAGGAATCTTCCTTCATCGAGTCGGACTCCATATCATCTAACGTTTCATTGGGAGCCGGGTGTAGTTCCAGTGGAATCACCAACTCCGATAGTAGAGGCAAGGCTCCGATAATTGGAGAAGCTTCTTTAATGGTCTCCTTGGTCACTTCCATGGTTGGAGGATGTACATATGTGTGTGTGTCGAGCTGATAGCAAGCAATGAGCGCGCTTTCTTTGGTTTCCAAAATGGCCGCCCTCTGACCTTGACCCCTTCTGGCTTCTCCTGATTGGACAGTACTGGTGTTGTAATCTGCTAAATACGCAGGGGGCTTTCTTATTCGTTGGGGTCGTGTGGTGTTTCCAGCCCCAGTGGTACTAGCCTGAACTCCTACATTCCCCGTAGTTCTTGCTTCCTCGGTCGCCAATTCGCAGCCAGGGTCGAGGCCAGCCCTCGAGTTAGGGTTGTGTTCCCCTGGAGAAACCAAAAAATCTTCGCTGGGAAGCTGAAGTGGTTCCAATCTTCCCGGCGATTGTTGTATTGGTAAATCTATTAATCGACTAGGCAGAAGTGATTCTGAGATAACGGCATCTGGATTACCGTTTTCTCGTGGTACTCGTCTCCGGGGGTAACCTCTCATGTTGGGACGTCGGGCAGGTTCGACTTCAGCTGGGGCTCGTCCTTGTTGCACTGGGCTAGGGTGACAGAGCCTTAATCTTCCTTCAGCCTGAGTGGATCGCTGTCCATATCTTTCTATTTCGTAAGTATGATTTTCGTGACTCCTTAGTACGCGATAGGGCCCCACATACTTGGCCGCTAATTTCGGATTTTCCCCTTTTCTTCGCCGCTTGCTTAGCAACCATACGAGGTCACCCTCATTGAATAGCGGAGGCTCTCTCACATCGGTTGATACAATTTCCTTCTGTCTATCTCGGAGGAGAGTATGGGCTTGCATCAACCGGTCGTGAACAGTCTGGGCATACTCGTGTGTGCTCGTAAATGATTCCAACCTATTTCCATGCAGCAATTGGTCAGGAAGACGAAGCTCCCGACCCAACATCAAATAATTTAGTGTTTCCTTAGTGGCAGAGTGCGGTAGCCCTCGCAGCATCCGCATGATCTGTGGCAATAATTGATCCCAGTCCTCTTGTCCTCTGCCCAGTAAAAGGGCTCGTAGGGAGTCACCCAATACTCGATTGTTTCTTTCAACCACACCATTCCCTTCGGGGTGGTACGGAGTGGTCCTAGATTTGTCAACCCCCCACAAGTCACATAGCTCTTGAAACAAAGAGGACTCGAATTGGCTCCCCTGGTCGGTGTGGATAATTTCGGGCAGACCGAAGTAACTGAATACTCTCTCATCCAAGACCTGGGCCACCGTTGGGGCTGTAGCGTCAGGGATAGCTAAGGCATCCGACCACCGAGTGAAATGGTCAGTGAGTACCAACACCCAGCTATTTCCTCGAGGTGTCTGAGGTAGGGGTCCCACCAAATCTACGGCTAGACGCTGCCATGGCCTCCCGGCGTACAGTCGTTGTCGGTTCCCGGAGGTCCGGGCCTTTCCCGTCTTAGCCCGCTGGCAAACTTCGCAAGAGAGAACTGCCCTCCTGATATCTCCAGTCATGCCCGGCCAGTACCAATCCAGCTGGACGCGCTTCAGGGTCCTTTCCACACCGCAGTGAGTTTGTTCGTTGGCCTTCCACAGGATCTCCTGTTTCAGTGTTTGGGGGCATACCACCACCACCCTTTCTCGCCCATTCTGAATGAGATGAAGGGTCAATACACCTGATTCGTCAATCTGGAGTTGATGGAACATCCGGGCCGTTGCTGCAACTCGGGGCTGCCTACTTGTAGTACGGCCTCTTCGATTCTTTTCCGGTTCCTGATGGCCTGGTAAATTATCCCTAGGTCGGTAGCGGGTCTCTGTTGCAATGCTCGTACTTCATCTAGCGAAGTTTGCACCACTGTCAACAATTCCGGGACTTTTGGGGCAGCTGGCGGTGAGAGATCTAAACTCGTGGCTTTAGCGTCTGCTTGTACCGCAACTTTATCAGTCTCTACAACGAGTCCTGGCTCACCTGCCACCTTGACGGCCCGTAACCGAGGGTTTTGAGACTTTCTGAGGGGGTTGTCCAACACTCTCGGTGACCCCGCACGGCATGGCAGCCGTACTGGGACTAGGCTGGCTGGTGTGGGAGTCGGGAGGCCGGGCCCTGATGTATGTCTGCTGCTGGGTAGTCGAGGCCATTCGTCTTCATCCAACTGGTGGGCGCTAGGACTGGGTCCTCCCGTACCTCTTGGTGGTTGTACTGGAACTTGGTCCACCGGTACGGTAGTTTCCCGATTTGTCCCTGGGGGTACTAGTGAGTCACACACTTGTGACCTAGTTGGCCCTCGATCCCGCTTCTCAATGGCAGCACACTGTCGGCAGTCGATGCACCGTTGTCGACTCAACCCATCGGCGTTACCGTGCTTAACGCCTGTTCGATGGATGATTCGATACTTGTGCTCGGCTAGGTTCTCCAACCACCGGGCCACCTGGCAAGAGGGTTCCTTTCTCCGGTGCAGCCAAACCAAGGAGGCATGATCTGTCCGGATAGTAAACTCTCTGCCATATAGATATGGCCGGAAATGTCGGACAGCTAGCACGACTGCCAGCAGCTCTCTTCTAGTCACGCAGTAGTTGCGTTCGGCGGGGGAGAGGGTCTTGCTATAGTAGGCTATAGGTCGCTCCTTGCCTTGCTGGACCTGGGATAACACAGCCCCGGTCCCTACGTTACTAGCATCGGTATCGAGTACGTAGGGTAAAGAGGGGTCAGGATATGCCAGTACTGGAGCGTGCGTCAGTGACCACTTGAGCTTAAGGAAAGCTTCCTGTTCATCTTCCTCCCACTTCCAGGGGACCCCCTCGCTTGTCAACAAGGTGAGAGGTTTGGCGATCGAGGCGTAGTCAGGTACGTATCGGTGGTAGTACCCAGTGGTACCCAAATACGATCTTAACTGAGTCACATCTTGTGGTGCTGCCCATTCACTGATGGCCTGAATCTTCTCAGGGTCGGTAGCCACTCCAGTGTCGCTGACTATGTGGCCCAGGTACTTAACTTGGGTCTGGAACAGACTGCATTTAGAGGGCTTTAATTTTAACCCGGCCTGCCTCAATCGTTCCAACACCTCTGCCAGCCTAGTTACATGACTAGAGAAGTCTGCCGACATGACGATGATGTCGTCTAGGTATAACAGCAAGGTTTTCCAGTGTAGCCCTTGGAGGACGCGTTCCATTAGCCGCTGGAAGGTAGCCGGAGCGGAGGTCAGCCCAAAGGGGAGCACCTTCCATCTCCATAATCCACTGCGTGTGGTGAATGCTGACCGTTCCTGGGCCTCGGCAGAGAGAGGTGCCTGCCAATACCCGCTCATCATATACAGGGTACTGAAAAATTTGCTGCCGGACAAGGCATCTAAACTCTCGTCAATCCGGGGAAGGGGGTAGGCGTCCTGGCGAGTGACACTATTGAGCTTTCTATAGTCCACACATAATCGCCACGCCCCGTCCTTCTTCCTCACCAAAACCACCGGAGAGCTCCAGGCCCCGTGAGCGGGCTCAATCATGCCTTGTTTCTCAAGGGCCGAAACCTGTCGCTCGATTTCGGCTTCTTTCTCATGTCCTACTCGATATGGGTGTTGACGGATGGGTTGTGCCTCTGGGAGAAGGGGGATTTCATGTTGTACTAGGGTGGTACGCCCCACGTCTTCGCTTCCTTGGCTGAACACATCCGCATAACGGACCAAAAGGTCTTCCATCCTTCGGTGCTCGGTAGGAGATGAGCAATGTGGCGCCGCTTGTTGGAGCAAGTCCTGCATGTGGGGGGCACGCTTGAAGGAGAAGGGGGAGGTTCCTTAGGGGTCTCGACATCCTCCTTTGCTGTCCAGGGAACCCCTATTTCGTCCGGCCCTACTCCAGTGTATTGTCCCACAATCGTCCCTGCCGTCACGCTGACTGGATGGTCGGTAGGATTCATGCAGCGGATGGCCACTCTCCCCTTTTTACCGGGTTGATGTAGGCTGGCGGCCACCATATAACTGCTTCTTACTCCCTCGATTAACCCGACTGGCTGATAGGATGAGGACGTGAGACGCCCAGCAACTAGGACCTCGGCTCGAGGGGGAAGCGTTGTGGCTCGCATTATCTGAACTCCACTTGTCAGGGGTCGACCCTCTCTGTCAGTGCAAGTCAATTTCTGCCCATTTAACACCAACGTGGGTTGCTGAAAATTCATTTCACAGTGGTGGTCGACCAAGAATGGCATGCCCAGGATGGCATCCTCCTTCAGGGCACACACCACTAGAGATACAGTGACTTGGACACTCCTGACTCTGACTGGGAGAGTGATGAGTCCGTGAAATTGCAGCCGTGTACCATCTGCCATCCGCCCATAGTCTTCTCGAACCTCTAATTGGCTTTTGACATCCTTGGGTAAGCGCTCAAAAACATGTCGTCCCAACAGATTAGATGTGCATCCGGTGTCCACGAGAAACTGGACGGGCTGCCCTCCGATGCGACCTGGCAAGAAATAGCTGCTATTATGTGGCTTCCACAATTCATCTCCATGAGTTCGTCTGGCTTTGCTTATTCTCTGGGGGCCTTTTTTGGAAGGCCGAGACGGCTTTGGCCAGACGTATGTTTCTTCCTTGGTTTCTGAGGGTGGGAGACCTGCACACTCAGGTAAGGGCTGATACTGGTTATGCAAGGGGACCGGTGGCGAGCAGGGGGGGAGCCTGTGTCGCCTAGTCCGTCGTGGCCGTTGCCACTGGCCTTGCATTGGTATGGTAGATCCACAGTCAGCACTTCCCCCTACTGCTGTGGATGGGAACCGTTTCCCGACCTCGTGACTTGAGGTGGTTGTCTTTGGATAACTTGAGGGCACCGGCGTTGTACATGCCCTGTCTGGCCGCAACCCCAACAGTTAGGTTCCCTTTTCTCCGCTCTCCGTCGTCCCAATCGGTTTCCTTCTTTTAGTCCATCTGTTAACCCTTTTATAGCCACTAGGACGTCATTCAGGGTGGCTGATGGAGGATCCGAGTGGACGGGGGTGACTGTAGCAGGGGTAGTCTCCTCCTCCTCCACTGTCATTACTATGGGTCGAGCACCAAGCCGAGGAAGAGTGGGCTGAATTTGCAGGAACTCATTCCCTGCCTGCACTGCTTCCTCTAAGCTCTGGGCTCTTATTGCCAAAAGATGGCGTTGGAGGTGCGTGTTTCCTAGAGTCAGGGAAAACGCATCCATGGCCATATTAGCTTGGTAGGAGTCCGGAAGGTCAGCGTATGCTATCTTCACTAGACGCTCCATCTCCGTTGCGTGTTCTTGGAGGCTAGTCTTTGGTTCCCTCTTGAGGTGGAGCCTACTCTTAGCCTCTCTCGGGGAGAGCCCGTACTTGGTGCGTAAGGCCGAGAAGATGGAGGCAGGTGAATCTCCTCGACTACAACCTCTGGCTCCCTCCTTCAATGTCTCACGCAGGTGGAGGAGAGTGGCCTTCTCATTCCACTCATTAGCTTCTGCAACCTCTTCGAACTGGGAGATGAATAGTTCCACATCTTCACTCCCATCGAACTTCGGTGGCTTGAAGCTAGCCTCCCTCTTAGGCATTTGTAAGGCTCTAGTAATAGCCTCTGTCAGCTGACCAATCTGGTCGACCTGTTGTAGCTCTGCCTCAGCCAGATGTCTGGTAGCACTCCGTCGGCTGTTTGGCATGGTTACAAAGGTTGTCTTAGAAGTCCGAGTTACCGCAGTCAGATCCCACTGCTGCCACCAGTGTGTTGGTTCTTGCGACCAACACGTAGAGGCGACTAGGTCGGCTTACTCTACCGGTCTGCATTCACCCTTCACAGGGGCTGTGTACTGGTTGCCCGTGACCAACACGCGGAGGCGACTAGGTCGGCTTACTCCACCGGTCAACATCAACCACCTTACACAAGGGATTGCTCCCAGAGGGGTTTTATACTAGGTCGACAAGGTCGACCGGAGGTCGACGAGGTCGACAGTGTTTCTACGAATTTATCCCCACAGCACAGTCCATAGACTAGGTCTTTGGAGGTAGCTATATGCTTGGGGTGGTTCTGATATCGCGCAAGGTAACAGAAAGAGTATGGTTCCAACTGCACTGCATATATTTGAACGAACATAAAGAGCCGAGGCCCTGCCTTAAGTACATTGGATTATGCAAATGAGATGCAAGGACCAGCCTCCTTTAGGGGCGTGGTTACAAAAGGATAAAAAAAGGGAATATAACTCCAGTTAGAATTTATACAAGAAGGATAGCAACCTAGCGTTCCATCACAATATATATATATATATATATATACATATATATATAATATATATATACATACATATATATATATATACATATATATATATACATTTATATATATATATATATATATTTCTCCAAGTTCTCCTGCTTTTTTGTCCTCGTCGTATTAAGACTAATTTGTTTTCGGCAAAGCGATATCAACAATAGATTCTCTCAAAATTAAAACTGATTAAGACAAGATTGCGATTTTTATTGGGTTTTCCCAGTTTGTATTAGTTGTATCATTTCAAAATCATCTGTTTGGTAGTTTAAATACTTGCTATTTATTACACATCTACATTTCTTTGATCTCCTAATTTATTCCAGCTGCCCCAAAACCTTTTGCCAGCCACACTACGTTTTCCTAATTCTGGTAATAGCGCAATAATTTATATGTATTTCCATGATAATTACCGTGTTAATCAAAAGTCTATGAATTCTATTAGTTCTATGAAACACAATGTTTTTCGTCTTTGCCGTACCAGGACTAATTTGTTTTCTGCAAAACTATATCAAGAATAACTTCGCTCGAAATTAAAATTTGGCGATTGTTGTACTGATCACTATGCAATATAGATTTTTATTGGGTTTTCTCAGGCTGTGTTTTTGTATCATTATCAAATCAGAAGTTTGGTAGTTTACATATTTGCTATTTATTTCACATTTACATTTTGTTGCTTTTCTAATTTATTTCAGCTGCTATGAAGACTTTTTCTAGCCGCACTGCATTTCCTTAATTATGATGATAGCTCATTAATTTATAGGTATTTCTTGACGCTCACATTGCGATTCACAATCATTAAATACAAACTAACTCTTTTCCTTTATTTAGTTACTTATTTTACTTTTTTAAATAAAAATAACTTATTTAATCAGTTCTATTTAAAACATCTTTGTTTGTATTGTGGTGGACACTGGGCCATGACTCCATAATTCGTGTGAATATTTTTATATGTTATATCTTGCATGCTGTGTTGTTCTTTTTATTATATCTTTATTAGTTTGTTCATATACTATATCGCTATTATGTCTTTGTTTATCGCTGTATTATAAGCATGCCAACGGAATAGCGATTTTGTTTATTTCTAATGTTATACGGTTTTTACTCGGTTCCGTTAGCCGGAATGAGTCAGTTCATTGTATGAAAAGGACCGCTCTCACTCAGTTGGGCAGAGCAGATAGCCGTACGGTCCTCAGCTAGTGGAATTTCCTTTTGTAATAAAAACTGAACAAAACTACACGCATTCTCTTCTCTTTATGTAATAATCTAGATCATGCCAAGTAAAGGCTGGCACATTCTTTACACTGGTGGCAACAGTGGAATTGTGTCGAACCTGGCAGGCACTATCTAGGAATTTAGAAATCAAACTCCGGCAGACTTCAGTAGAGGAAAACCGGAGTAGTACGGCAAACATCGGGGGTTCCGAATCAGACCAAGATAGCTGTACGGCTACCCCCACATTCGTAGAGAAACGCGGTGTTTCAGAATAAGCAAGTTATCCAGCACTGCAGAAAAGGGTTGATGACTGGCACTACGCCAACCACCCCCCACTCTGTAAAGCGCTTTATACTGCCAAAAAGGCTTAAGCAATCCAAGTCAGGACACGATCGTCTATAACGGCCCCCCTCACTCGGAGAGAAGCTCAAGTCATGTCTCCAAGGAAGACAAGGAGTGTAGACCGGGACACGAGCTGACTAGCTGACGCCATTAGGCAACTTGTCAGATTAAGTCGGAACCTAGAACCGGCCTCCCAGTTCAAAACGCCCAAGTATAATGGCGTCATAGACCCAAAATACTTTATTACCAGATTTAGAGAAATTGCAGCTGCAAATAGGTGGGCCGAGGGGGCCAGCACACTGCACCTGAGAGAGGCTTTGAAGAGAGAGGCAGAGTCCTGCGGAAAGGCAGTCGGGGTGGCGGCTACCTTTGAAGCCATCCGAGCCCGATTTAGACTATCTCTCCAACAAGCCCGAGCAGAGTTGAACATTTCAAAAAAAGGAACCCAAACCTCCCTGCAGAAACACACAATAGAAATTGAATGGCTAGTCTAATTAGCTTATGCGGAACTGCTCGAACCGTTTAGAAACAAAATGGCAAATTAGTACTTCTCAAATTCTCTAAACCACCCCGCCCTACAGCGGCATCTCCTAGCGGTACCCGCGGAGACTCTCGCGGACGCAGTACGCGCTAGAGGAGAATTTCTCCAAATCAAATCTGGAGAAAAACCAACTCTGGGCAGAGCCATCTGAATTGTGATAGAAGAAATGAAAGACTCAAAGGCCAATGTGGGACATGGTGCAGTACGCCGAGTCGACCAGAACACCTTGAATGTACTGCTATCCATAAGTAAAACAGCTAGCGGAAAGGTCAAGCAACTGCAAACAAGCCAACAAAGCCTCCAAAAAGTATGCCTGCCATTTTTTGGTGATGTAGAGGTATGGGACATCTTGGAAAGGAGTGCCCCAGTCAAAAGAAAAAGGAGTCGGGAAACGGAAGAAGATCGCAGCAGTAGCACACACTATTAGCTGCAATAAGGCCCCTGTGGAAACTAGAAAAAAACGAAGTACCGATTCAGCCAAGGCCTTACCCGAATGGACATATCCGAGAAAGTTGGGCCAACCCAAAACTCCACCTCAAGCAACCGTCACAGCTACCCAGACCATGTTCCAACCACTACACCTAAAAGAGTTAGGCATGAGTCTCCCGAAGTAATCACTATGTCTTCCTCTCAGGTACCTTGGCGCCCTGTCTCGCAGAGGACAGCTCCCCGCCATCAAAAGAGACTCGCCCAGGCACATTCTCTACCTGCACAAACGGAGCAGCTTCAGGCAGTCTCCTTTGAGCACAGGAAGCCTGCTCAAGCACACCTGCTGGAACGCCCACACTCTACCAGTTACTTCCTCCTGGGTAAAATTAGAGGTCGAGCAGTGCACTTCCTGTTGGATACCAGATGCACCACTAACCTGCTGTAAAAACAGGTGTCCGACCGACTTTCTTGGGGTATAAGAGAACTATTGGATGAGAGTGACACCCATGGCATGCTTGCTGATGGGACCAGGTTACGCTTTTACGATGTAATCCGGCTCCCGGTAAGGCTCCGAGAAGTGAAGACTGAAAAAGTCTTCATATTCAGTCAGATTAGTGAAGACACTATTCTTGGCATGCCTTTCTTTATGACACACCAATGCTCAATGCAGTTTGAATGACTCGTGGTGAAGGTAATGGGAAGCCATTGGCTTGTACCGACTGAACCAGGAAGCTTCTCCAGAACAAAGTCCAGGTAATTAGGGACTTGGTTGTGCCAGCTAGGAGAGAGGTTGCGGTCAGTTGTAGGTTGACCACACAAAATTTCTGTCCACTTGAGATAATAGAAGAGTACCCTGAAGGCCCGTCTCTAGCTACCAGCCTGACCAAGCCTGGAGCAGATGGAAAAGTGTTGGTTAGGTGTCTCAACTCGAACCTCCAACTTCTGACCATTCATTCAGGAACTACCATAAGCACTTACACTAGTGTGGAAGCGCCTCATGATATCACTGGCACTCCTTCCCTCAAGGAAAACCCTGCTGTGCCAATCACCCAAGTCAAGGTCGAGCCACGGATTCCCCAGTTTTTCCAGGAACTGTATCAGGCTGCCAGACCCCCGTGCCAGAATGCAGAGCAGGCTAGAAAGCTGGCAACCCTACTGACCAAGTATGGGTCAGTTTTTAGCACTAAAGATGATGATATGGGTAAAACTTTGCTTGTGGAGCACTCTATACTCGTGAAAGACAGGACCCGACCTATTCGTCAACCCCCTCACTGCCGAGGGACTGAAAAAGAAGCAGAGGCCAAGAGACAGGTACAGTCAGACAGGACCTGTTGGCCAGAGGGTTGATTGAGCTGGCTGGAGGAGCATAGAGCTCACCTATTGTATTAGTGAAGAAGAAGGATGGAAAATGGCGGTTCTTTGTGGATTACCAAAGGATCAATGCGGTAACAGAACAAGACACCTATCCCCATTACCCAAATAAACAAAAGTCTGGATGCTTTGGCTGGAAGCCGATATTTTAGTAGCCTTGATCTCATCAGCGGATACTGGCAGGTTCCACTAAACGAAGATGCCAGAAAAAATCAGACTTCATCACTCACTCGAGACTGTGAAAATGGAGAGTCCTTCCTTTCGGACTGACTTCCGCCCCAGCCACCTTTCAGCGATTGATGGAGAGAGTGTTGCACGAGCTCCACTGGCAGATGTTACTATTGTACCTGGATGGTATGATTGTTATTGCATCTGATTTTGAAACCCACTTCCAGTGGCTGGAAGAAGTGTTCCAGCAACTATGGCAAGCCGGACTCAAGCTCAAACCAACAAAGTGTGAACTGCTACAGTCCCAAGTGCGGTACCTGGGCCACATAGTAAGGAGCGAAAGGGTTGCCACAGACCCAGCCAAGGTGGAGGTGGTGGAGTGGTGGCCAATCCCGCATGGAGTCTGGGAACTGCAAGGGTTCTTGGGTACTGTCAGGTACTACCAGCAGTACATCCCAAGGTTTGCCACCATTGCGAAACCTTTCCACCGGCTGGTGGAGAAGAAGGAGCCGTGGCAATAGACAGGTGAGGAGCAGGCAGCATTTGACACTCTGCGCCACAGTCTTACCACAGTGCCTGTGCTGGGGTATCCGGATCCGGGGAATACCTTTATCCTGGACATGGATGCCAGCTGGTGCGGAGTAGGAGCTGTGCTGTTACAGCAGCAATGCGACCAGGAACGAGTGATTGCTTAATATAGCAAAACACTCACTCCCTCGGAGCCAAATTACTGTGTGACATGTAGAGAGCTGTTGGCAGTGGTCAAAGCGGTAAAACACTTTTGCTCATACTTATACAGACAGGAATTTTGGCTTCGCACGGACCATGCCTCTTTGCAATGGCTCTGCCACAAGAAGGAGCCCTCCCACCAGGTGGCGCGTTGGCTGAAGGTGCTAGCTGAGTTCAAATACCAGCTGGAACACCGGGCAGGATTAAAGCACGGCAGCGCTGTTGGCTTAAGCATACAGACCTGTAAAGATTGTCGACAGTGTGACCAGATAGAGTACCGTGATGGGAGTCCAACTCAGCTCGAGTTGGACCAAAAAAACCAGGAAGAGGCTAGGGTGATCGGGAGAAACCATGCTCTGTCAGGGATTGCCAGACTCGCGCGCGAGGCGACTAGTCAATGGGTGCAACCCCCTGTTTCCACTGAAACAGCCAAAGTCAACCCGATACCGGTCAGGCCATCCAGGGATTTCCTGACATTGAGCGGGCAATGACCCGAGGCACTACTAGTCACTACCAGGAACCACATAAGAGCTGGGCAGAGGTCACCAGGACTGCACGCAAGATGACCGGTTATATGGCTGGCACCCTGCTCCCACAGGGGCATGGGCCGACTCGAGGTCGGTCAAGGCAAACCTAGGACCCAAGGCATCGGTTCAGCAAACTAACCAGTTGGCTCGACTGCAGAGCGAGGGCAAGAGTGCTGTAGCCATAATGAACTGAGCACTTCGGAACCACACCAAAGTGCCTCGGAACAGTTGAAGTAGTGGAGCCAGGAGCTCAGGGTTCTGCATCGCAGGAAGGAATCCCTGAGAATCAAGCAGGAAGGCGTGCTAGAAGCTAGAGTATTCCCTCATGGTCAAACTTGGTGGTTTGTCATGTGCCTTCCAGCTATGGGAAAGCCAGTTAACTGGCAGACACATGCCATGACCCATTCTGGAGTGGGGAGGATGGTAAGCCGCCTCCAGCTTACTTGGTACTGGCTCGGACTGACAGCTGCTGTTCACAGGTTAGTACAAAGCTGTGAGGTGTGCTAGGCCACCAAACACAGAAGAACTAAGCCTGCAGGAAGCCGGCAGCGGTTATACGCTGGCCGACCCTGGCAGAAGGTTGCCGTTGACCTGGTAGGCCCCTTCCCCACCACCCTGAAGAGCAATAAGTGGATCCTAGTGCTCTGGGACCACTTTACCCGTTGGCAGGATGCCATTGCTATTCCAGAGGCCACGGTTCCAGTGGTGGCCAATGCCCTCAATGAAAGAGTGTTCTGCTACCTGGGGCTTCCAGAGCAAATCTATACAGACCAAGGTGCTCAACTTGAAAGCCAACTTATGGAGGAGCTCTGCCAGCTCTGCAAGGTGAGCAAGACACTGACTACTCCCTACCACCACCAAGCAAATGAGATTGTGGAGAGGAACAATCAAGGCCTGGGCGACTCTCTGCAGTCCATGATGTTAAAACGAGGCCAGGAGGAATGGGATGAGTTTCTGCCTCAGCTCATGTGAGCGTACCGGGGCAACCCCCCTCTTCCACAGTGACAGGCGAGACGCCCAATTTAATGATGTTTGGCAGGGAGCTGCGTTTGCCTAATCAGTTGGAATGTCACCCTCCTCTCACAGAGATGCAATGTGCTAGCGACTATATGCTGCGAAGGCAGCAGAGGCTGGAAAAAGGGCATGAGGCCCTTAGGGAGGCGCAGGTAGAGACTAGGTAGGCCACTACTCTTCGCAAATGAGGATTGGGTGTGGTTGGTAAACAGGCGGCGTCAAAGGGGAGCAAACACTAAACTACCAGCTAAGTTCGTGGGCTCCTACCAAGTCATGACTGCCTGGCCTAACCACACCTATGAGGTGGAAAGACAGGGCCAAACCTTGACTCAACACGAGTTCCGGTTAAAACCTTATCACGCCTGCCCAGGAAGCCCTAGCCGTGCTCCGGCAATGCTTGAGCTCCGAAGAGGGCTAAGTATGAAAGGGGCTAGGAGGGCTCGGTCCTCACGAAGAAACTGCCTGCAACCTGATGAAGAATTATTGGAGTTCCCATCCCAAATGATTCCAGCAGATAAGCTCGACGAAATGGGAAAGGCAACTCTACAGGCCAATGACAAAAACTTGAACAAGGGTTCGAACTCTGAACGACGAAATGGGAAAGGCAACTCTACAGGCCAATGACGAAAACTTGAACAAGGGTTCGAACACTGAACCTCCTGCAGCACATCCTCGTATCAAATATAGAGAGGAGATAAACCCTTCCCCTCTAAAAATCACCGGAGAGTTAGATGCAAACCTGGACTCCGGACACCTAGCAATTTTTCTTCAGGCCGTGGAAAACCCCATCCCTGCTACAGAAGATCTAAATCATCATTCGTCCCGTACTAAAAAAAACCCGAACGGTATGGTGATTGGGTCTATCAGACATCGAGAGGATACAAAGACCTAGCCATTGACCAGACGACCTGGGAACCTAGTACACATTGTCGGGCAACTTTATTAAGACCGCATCAAGCTGGTCGCCGTGTTCAGGCCACGCAGCGATAACTTCAGGAAAAAAGGGACAGTTCAGAAAGGCAGCCCGCAGTACCAGAACCAGGATACACCAGCTACTGACAACAAACATTTGATCGATCAAGAAATTAGCCGCCTTGAACTCCATGTTAAGCAGCTTGAGACGTGGGCCCGGCTAGTTGCTCCACCCTTTTTGTATTAGTTAGACAGGTTTCTAATGAAGGAGAGTGTGTAGTGGACGCCGAGCCATGGCTCCGTAATTCGTGTAAATATTTGTATATGTTATATCTTGCATGCTGTGTTGTTCCTTTTATTATACCGTTATTAATTTGTCCATATACTATACCGCTATTATGTCTTTGTTTACCGCTGTATTATAACCATGCCAACGGATTAGCGGTTCTGTTTATTTCTAATGTTATACGGTTTTTACTCAGTTCCGGTAGCCGGAACGGGTAAGTTCATTGTATAAAAAGGACCGCTCTCACTCAGTTGGGCAGAGCAGATAGCCGTACGGTCCTCAGCTAGTGGAATTTCCTTTTGTAATAAAAACTGAACAAAACCATACGCATTCTCTTCTCTTTATGCAATAATCTAGATCGTGCCAAGAAAAGGCCGGCAAATTCCTTTACAGTATGAACATTTTTTAGTTTTAATTTAACGTTTGTTTTAATATCGATATAGTATATTAATCTGCGCAATTTCCTTTTCTCAATAGACGAATATTCTGTTTTTTAACCACAAAAGCTCATTACAGTGCTCCCTCTGTGTATTAGCTTACACATCATTTCTTCCAAACCTAACAAACTAGTAATTTGTGATTAATTTCACATTTTATAACAAGCGTCTCGAAGATTATTGTAAGAGTAAGATTAGCTGTTAGATTATCTGTGAGACTTACTTTAGGCCTATTATCGTGTAATGTTACAAGTGTTAGTTGTTTCTTGCTCTCTTTTATTTGTGTTTATATATATAGATTTACATTCCCTTATTACGTTTACAAACTTTCTTATAACTTTTTAAGTTTATAATATAAGTTTTTTAAAGTTTGTATCATTATTATTTCAGATTTGCGTCTTTTAAACATAATTTGAATATTGTGTTTTATTTTTAAAACCTAACAAATTAGCATTTGGTGATTAATTTCACATTTTAAAACAAAGGTTTCTAAGATTACTGTAATAGTAAGATTATCTGTTAGATTATCTGCGCGATTTACTCTCACTATTGTGTAATATAACAAGTATCAGTTATTCCTTGCTCTCTTTTATTTACATTTATAGATAGATATTTACATTCTCTAATTACATTCATAAACTTCTTATAACTTTAGGAGTTTATAATATAAGTTTTTACAGTTTGTTGCATTATCGTTTTTTTTTTCAACCTGCATTTTTCAAACAATTTGAGTATCGTGTTTGAAGTTTAAACATTATTCATTTTCCTATCACTGTTATTATTACTTAGTTAGCCTTCAATCTTTATCATTAATATTTATTTTTCATTCAACCATTTTTGGCAGACATTGTTCTAATAAAATTTCAACCACAAATACTACCATATTCTGTCATATTTTCTATTAATCTGTTAAATACATGTATTCTCAGAAGTTAGACAGTGTCTAATGCCTCCAAAGAAAAGAACTTGTCCTGCACAAAATCATTTCTTCATGATATGAAGTTTGAAAGTTACAGTTGTTTGACAAAGTTTTAAAACCTTTACAGTTGTTTTCATTTTTCTCCTAATTTATTTCAACTACACAAAACATTTCTCTCATGATATGTAGTTTGAAAGTTAGATTGGCAAATGTTGTTATATGTTAAATACAAATCAATTTTCTGTCCAAAAACTTTTTTATTACTCGGGCAACGCCAGGTAGCACAGCTAGTGTACACATAGTAGATAATGATCCATTACGCCTGTGGGCATTACATGGATATTTACAATGATAAAAAAATCGAATAACAGTTTTTTTCCTTTTGGCCCCCTTTTTTCTCCCTAAAATGTCTAATCATTTGTCTACTCCTGTCAGAGAACATCATAAGTGTCCAAAATTAAAAGCCTATCCACACAAGTGCTAAGTGATACTTGAGTATATCATTGTTTCCATTATTATACAAGCTGTTTTTTTTTAATTCATAAAAACTCCAGCTTTATTTTACGGTAACTTTCATTTCTATCATGCTTTTACTAGATTTTGCTGGACTATCTGGGCGCATGCTCCGGTGATGTAAACTTGAACAGTTTTGAACAAAAAATAGTTATAAAATTTGTCTTGTACTCCAACGCTAAACTTTAATAATTGCCACCTCGATACAGGCATGCAGAGTGCATTAAGACATGTCAACAAATTTAAAAAAATCTCATACAGATATAAATTGCAGAAAAATTTTAGAACAAAAGGTAAAAGTTACTCAAAATTGGAAGCTGTTTTCACTTCACCGTGTCACTAAATAGGCCTATGCTGGCAGATCAAGCTTTAAAAATGAACTTACACAAAATTTTAGTCGATTTTATCAAAAAAGTATGGGTACTTTTTTATCATTAGCAATTGTTTTTGCTGTTTGAGGTCATCTGATCGTCAAAATTTTTCAAGATGAAAATCAACAAAACTTGATCATCATTAAAATACTTGAAAGAAAAGCACATGTGAAATGCTGTCACTAGTTGCTGTCGTTGCTATAGTTGATATCGGCTATTGAGTTCAATTTGAAGCATTGAGCGTCTCTATTCTGTCAGTATTTATGCAATTACATAGACTTACATAGACTTATATATGCACTTATAGACATCAAAATCACACTTTGCTTAATCTGAGCCTTTTAATCATGATTAAAATTTATTGATTTTAATTTTAATTTAATTAATTTTAATATTGAAACATCCTTGTAATCAGATCACTTCAAATATTAAAAACAACCGCAAATTATACAAAAATACGTATTTTCTGATAAAATCTACTGATTTTGTGTAGGTTTATCTTTAAATGAACGACTGACCTTTTGGATCATCTTTATTCAAGTTGTGATTATTTTTATGCTCATTACTTACGGTCAACAATCACAGATTGGATGACCTTTAGTGATTGAATGAACCAATAGCAAAAGAAAAGCATTACGTATTGCAGATCTTTATCTGATAGAATTTTTTGCTCTTTGAACTTTCTACAAGTGTCTGGCAGAATCTTGACAAACTTTGTCGCAGTTCATGGGCTAATCCAATGTTTTAGTTTACAGAAATAAATTTTAAATATTTGTGAATATAGTACAGTCATGTAGAATGTAATAAAACATATCAATAACATGCACAAATTTAATGCGCATTCAGCTTACCAAAGTTTGTAGTGTTTTTTGGATGAGTGATGAACTTGCTCAGAAAGATACCTTTCGTTGAGTTTTTTATTGATGAATCTCTGCCACCGACAGAGCCGCTCACAGCCAGCCTAGGTTAGTCAATCAAAAAATGTTAAAATTTTGTCTAGACACCGGTAAACTTAAGTAAAAAGGTTTTGTTGAACAAAATTGGATGTCTATAAATCATAATTCGTTGAACTTTAAAATAATTGGTGAGAAAACAATATAATATAACTTACTCCAATGAATTGAAATTCTATTACATCCATGCTATGTGACGAGCAAATTTTTAAAGTTGATTACATTAGCTTTTATTTAAATTAATATTATCATTCATTTTTACAAATATTAAATTAAATGTCACAGCAACATGAGAATTCCTAATTGTATTTGTGCTATCATATTTCAAGAGTTTTGGAGTTTACTCATTAATCCTTGAATGCATTTAAAAAAAAATTTTCTGTTTCTGTATTTTAGGTTCAAAAAGCTGTACCAGCCAACAGAACTTCCTGTAAATACTTTTAGACAGCTACTTACATCTTGTACTCAGCAAATGCAGAATCAAATGGATGTCGTAGCAAAAGTGTAGCTCTACTGATAGACTCATTGACCTTTTTTGGGGTGGTCCTAAACCAAGGTCCACGCATCTTCTCAAAAAGGCAGCTTTTTTGTTTATCTCAGGGTAAAACTTGACGTAGCGACATCGGGTTTGTCCTGTGTAATCTGAAATCATAAAAACATGTTGATTTTTTTAAACTATTTTTTGGATAAAATATTCAGTATGAAAAGACAGAATATTTACTAATTATTATTTACTAACAATAATACTAATAATAATATTATCATATTCCTAATCTATCTATTTCTCAAAGGTGGTGTGTATACTCGTATGTAGTTCTAGATATAGTTACTACAAACTCGGAATAAAGATTCCGTATCACAAAAGTTTTGATCTCAGGCCCTCTGGTTCACCCATCCAAGGCCTTACCAATTCAGCCACACGAGCTTGATGGATTCAATTGACAATATATGTCACTATTCGGGGACAAATACGTTATAGTCTCGACGCAGAGTGATGGCGTAACATCATGAGAGGGCGGTAGCTTTTATTAATAAGCTTACTCAAATTATCTATTGGCAATGTGCCATGCTAATAGCAAGTGGCAGGCAACTCTCATTACCTCTCATTGTTTATAAGCTGATTTTTAATACCTGGACAACGGCGAGCAGCACAGCTTGTATACATAGATATATATAATATGCATATCTACTTAGATATATATAATATATCTAAGTATACATTACATGTATACTTAAATATATGTAATATACATATATTCTATGTATGTATTTCTAAGAATTTGTGTGTCTGTTTGTGTATTCGGGTATCTGTTGTTATGAATGTATAGCTATAATAGCTATTAAAATCTTAGAATGTTAAATTCCGCATTATGATTGATTTAAACTCATGGAGAATGCAACTGCAAGATTTCAATCCACGCGCTCTACCACTGAGCTACACAAGACGTAATGATCAAAGGCACTACCATACCGTATGCACACGCAAAATGACGTATTGTTAAAAATTCTATTAATTCTATAAAACGCAATGCTTTTTCGTGTTTACTTAAACTTTTATTTTCGGTTTTTCGTAAGGTTCAATTGCTATATTCGCTGTCAAAACCAATCCTTTTCACTGGCGCAAGTGTATTATATCCGTAGGGAAAGCCTCAACATTCTCTCACCGTTTGGTCAAACAGAAACAGTATTATGTTTCATTTTTACATTTGTATTAGTATCGAGAAGTACCAATATTGTCGTATTCAAAGTTTTAATGAATAGCTTGAAATTCTGGGGCAACAGTAACTTTTTTATACCCACATACTTCTATGCACGAATTATTATTATTAATTTAACATACTCAGAATTTTTTTGTTTTCTCATTTTGTATTAATTGAATCATTACCGAATCATCTTTTATTGTAATCGTAGCAAAACAGACTTAATTTAGCTATTACTTGTTAATTATTTCACATTTACATCTAAACCCTTTTGTAGTTGTTTTATTTTTTTTAATTTCATTTGACCTGCACAAAGCATTTTTCACAAAAGACTTTTCACATGATATTTAGTTTGAAAGTTAGAATGGCAAATGTTGTTATATGTTAAATACAAATCAATTTTCTGTCTAAAATCTTTTTTATTACCTAGGCACCGCCAAGTATCACAGCTAGTCTAAAGTCAGTGAGTTTAAAATCTAGGCACTTTACCACTAAGCCATACAAGGCGTAATAAGGTAAGTCATTATCGTATACCATATAGCGTACGCACACGCTAATTATTTTAGCACTGCGCCAATGCGTTACGATGCCTCTGTTAAAAAATATTTTGGATCTTAAGTATATGCAACACGATGCATCTTTGTTTTTTCATTAGGGCTAATTTGTTCCGCCCCATGATATCAACAATAATTAATTTATCTCGAACCTAAATTTTAGCGATTTGGGTACTGATTATATGCGTTATTAAAATATGTACACTGCTTGCCATGGCGAGTTCAGTCTTATCTGTTATAGTACAAACCAATTCGCAAATGGTTAAATGAGAAAATCTTAGTTTCGAGTTTTACTAAAATACATACTAAAACTTTTTGAAGTATGTGTTAAGTAAGCTAAATTAATCTGAGTTAGTTTCAGCGTTTTTGTTAAAAATCTGTCTCGAAGGTAAGAAATCTCTACTTAGTACATTGCAATTTTATATTATCTTCCAGATCATACCCTCAAGATGTGCTAAATTCGTTGTAAGTACTTATGGTTATTAAGGTTAGCATATTGTTTTGTTACTACTTTTAATGATGATGATTTTTACCAGAAGTTGTTTTTTACCATTGTTTTAAATAATTACCAGTGGTTTCTATACCACTCCATGTACGTGTTTAGCCTACGATATTTTCTCACGCAAGCAATAGCATGCAAAAATTAGCATGCCAATTTTTGCATGCCAACACTGAAACAAACTAATATAATATACCAAATAATTTTTCATTGTGATCATAGCAAAGCAGACTATATATAGCCATCACTTGCTCATGATTTCACATTTAAACACCTTTACATTTTTATTTTTCCTCTTAATTTATTTTAACGAAACACTTTTTTCAAGTTTTGAAGTTTGAAAGTTACAGTTGTTTGACAAAGTTTAAAAACCTTTACAGTTTTTTTATTTTTTCTTTCAATTTATTTCAACTCCATTTATTTTCTCATGATATGCAGCTTGAAAGTTAGAAAGGCAAATGATGTTATATGCTAAACATAAATCAATTTTCTGCCCAAAGATTTTTTATTACTTAGCAACGCCAAGTAGTACAGCTAGTATACATATACACTCAGATATATGTAATATACATAATATGTATACATATTAATATACATAATATGTATATTACAAGTGGCAATATTACCAATGTAATGCTACATATTACATTAGCAATATATGTATAGTATATATGTATGTATATTACATATATCTAAGTTTGCATTACATATTTAGACTATGTATATATGATATACATAGTATACTAATTTTTATACCAAGATTTTAATAGCTATAGCAGGACAGACAGATAACAACAGACAACAGCAATGTCATACTTTGAGATTTATATATATATATATAAATAATATTTCTATAATATATATATCTGTTATATTATATAGATATATATAACATAATTATAATATATATATAAATCATCAATTTTTCACTATATGCTGTTACAGACAAGCAATCACTTTGTCATTCCCATTTATTAGTCACATTTATCAATATTTGTGTTTCACATAACTCACGGTTGATGGATCCCAACCACAAAATTCAATCATTTCCACTTCCTGGAACTCCAGACACAACCTGAGGTGGAAATGTCAGTGTTTCCTCTTTTTCTGTCTCCTGAAGTACTTTGCATTCTTCATCTGTCATTTGGGTGTTCCAACACACAGATTGGTAAGAGGTTTCTATAGGATTTACCAAGGAAGCGGGTTGCCACTTGTAGTTTTACCTCCTGTAACTATGTAATCTTTAAACATAAAAAACAATTGAGAACTTTTATAGTTTTCTAGCTTTTTTTTCTTTTTTTTCTTTATTTATTTTTTTTTTCAAGTGTGTGTGCTATTAAATCTGTTGTTTTAAATAATTGTCATTTTTACAACGGAGTTGTTTCCTCTACTAAGCTTTGGACTATATTCAAAAGAAAACAACTCTTTTGTTAACTAGTTCATGTTTGCAAAAGTTCCAGCATTTATCTTTTAGCATTTTTTACGCAATGCTAATAAACTAGACATTTAGCACATTTGTTGACTCTCAGGTTACGCAAACACCTTTAGAGCTATCAGAAAAAAAACTTCTTTATTTTGTCATAGCAAAAACTACTAAAACAATTATTGTTGACACGTTTTTGGCATAATGAATTCCTTTTAATTTGGAATTGCCCTACCTACCAAAACTCATGACTAAAGGTTTTGAAAGATAATTTCTGCTAGCATTAGGCAGTCAAGGTATGATCTGTATAGAAAAATTACTTATAAAAAATATAATAAAATTAAATTATAAGAAAATATTTGTAAGCTTAATATAAATTGACAAGTTTGTTATTTACCATTGTGCATCTGTTGCAAGAATATCTTTAAAGAATCATTTTATGATTTTTTATTGTTTTGCAATAGCAACTCGATATCAATAAATCAAATTTGAAGTGTTTTCTCATCGAATGGTACTATTGTTATTATTTTTGTCCCAAGAGGGTTTGGACTATCATATTTCTAGTCTTCATGATAAAAGTGATGAGTGACTCCATCATGTACCTATACCGACTTACGTGTTTATTGTCTTTTTAATAATAACTAACAAAATAACAATAGCTGCCAGATAACTAGTTTTAATAAGTAACAACACCAAAATGTTGTTTACATTAACACCGTTATAGCTTTTTGATTAAACAAAAGTTTGTTTTTTTATCTAGCTACCTTGATTTGAAACTACTGCATCTGTTTTATATATTAGTTTAAATAAGGAAAACCATAAACTAACTCTGAAATTGAGTTGGGGTAAGTTCTAGTACTACTGGTACTGTGGTTAGATGTTGCTAGTCGTACAACTTGTTGCCTTTATATAGTATCGACTTTTACAAGCGTGAAACAGTTTAATTTGAGACGTCATGAGTCACTGGGAGCTATAACGCAGTTTTTTTCCTGTTGCAAAGTGCCAAAAGGCTACTTCTAAACAAAGACTTTATAGTACTCATGGCATCCTAAGTGTAAAGTGAACTCAAAAATTTTCAATTATAGCATACCTGGTGCGATGATATATTTTGGTCTTACTGCTTTCACCTGCGGACGAAAGATACGAATGCTGCCATAAATAATTAAGGCAACTCCGATCCAGCAGAATTTAAAGTGTGTTGCTTTCATTTTGACATATGATCTGTTAAAATAATACGGTGGTAAATATTAAAATAGGAAAAATGGATTTGGAGTAATAAATGATGTCTTTGGTATAATATATTTTTGACAATCAGGACACTAATTAGATGCACAAGCCCGAGAATTAAAATAAATGGAATTTTAGCATAATTGAGTATATATACTGTATATACTCATATTAGCTTAAAATAACCCTAAAATGGCTGCAAGAGACTGACACGATCACCTATTGACAAATGCGGTATGACAGTATCACAAATACAGCTGGCCACTTATTGACATATATATATATATATATATATATAGATACATATATATATAGATACATATATATATATAGATACATATATATATATATATATATATATATGTATACATATATATATGTATACATATATATATGTATACATATATATATGTATACATATATATATACATATATATATATATATATATATATATATATATATATATATATATATATATATATATATATGCACATGTATGTGTGTGGTTATATATATATAACCGCACACACATACCCACATACATACACAAACATGCATACATACACACATACATACACACACACACACACACACACACACACACACACATACATACATACACACACACATACATACATACACACATACATACACACATACATATGCACATACATGCACACATACATACACACATACATACACACATACACACATACATACACACATACATGCACGCATACATACACACTTACACGCATACATACACACATACATACATACACGCATACATACACCCATACATACACACTTACACGCATACATACATACATTTGACTTCGACAGCAAACAGACATTCAGCTCTATAAATATTCTAAACTCTTTCAAGCAGCCAGTATGTTCAGTTCAAAAAAAGTAATAGTAAACTAGTATTTAAAATGTGTCTTTACGTCAGCGTTGAAACAGTCATCGTTTCAGTTTCAGCACTGATACAATCTCTCCTCTCTTTTTCTCTAAGCTATAAATATTACAGCTTTGCAGCCTTTGACTGCCCTAAAGAATACATTAAGTTTTAACACCACGGAACCTGTAAAAAAGCTAACAAATAGGACAAAAATAAAATTATTGTGCTTACTCATTGCTAAAAGTGCAATAGTGGCATGATTATTTTAAGCCCTAACACATACCCTTGCTGTAGGCGCCCTGTTTAGCTTAAGTAAAGCTATGCTGTAGTAGTAACACTGTAACCTAGGCATTGCTACCGGTAATACGGTAATACGTAAATACATACATTTCATTACATAACTTTGTTCTCCAGCCGTCTCTTACACTCTTTGTACGTAGCTAGTGATTTCATTTGCCCCTTTGTACTAGAATCTCAAATGCCTACTAAAGAGTAGTTTTGAATGAAGTGTATAAGAAACGAAAGAGTGTCAATAGACCTAGTCAGTACTCAGATCTACAAGTAAATCTGTGTCTTACAATATCTGTAAGTCTTTGGGCCTATGGAGAAATTGGCATATTGCATGTTTAAGTATTTTTAAAGTTTATAATTGACTTTTCAAATAAAAAAATGAATCTATTAGCTTAATGTTTGTATTTCTATTAGCTAGGTTTGTTGTCGGTTTATTTATTGCATTTATTACGCATACATGCAAGTGAAAAATTGGGATGTCAAAAACTGAAATTTTTGATACCAAAGTTCTACCAAATTTATCGGTTTCAGTATAGCCTACAAACCAATAAACATTTTATATTTTTTAAATCTATCAAACATAAAAAATACAGCTTTATTGAAACTTAAATAAACAAGGTACTTTTTTGTGTTTATCGCAAAGATTCAGTCATTGACAATTTATTGTTCACTGTATTTAATATTTGAAAATAAAAAATATTTGTTTACACCGAACTTTATTACATTTAATTGTACTTTTATGTAGAGATTATTCTCTTTGGTCAAAACTGAATTGGAGCTTTGCAGTATTATAGCAAATGCGCTTTATTAGTAATTAAACTCTGTTTTCTGTAATTCCTAAGCCTGTTATCTTTTTTCTTGTTAAATCTTAATATAACTATCTTTCATAATGTCTTCATCAAAAGAAAGCTTTATTACACACACTGATTTTATAGACTCCATAATGACTTTAATGTTTATATCGAGTGTACTCTGTTGTATTATGGGATTTGTTATGCTCAGGCTATATTGGTGTCTGAGCTTAAAGCAGTACAGGTGGTCTTGGCTCACAAGCAGTACAGGTAGTCTTGGTAATTACGGTGAGTGAATAAAGCTAGTGGATAAAGCTGGTGGGTAAAGCTAGTATATTGGGCGGTATTAGGCAGTATTGGGAGTATATAAGGGCGTGGAACAAAAAATGGATTCTCTTCTTTTCTTTCCTTGCATCAGTTCATGTAAGTTTTGGTTGTTTGTGTTGCGTTGTGTTGCAACATCACAACAGACTGCAACATTTGTGCTCTGTCTGTTGCTTTTTTTAAATTTGCAAACATTCTGTAAAGCAATGGGTAATAAGTCAAAAAAGAGGAAAAATCATCTTCTGACACTAATAAAGAAGGGCAGATAGACAAACTTGACAGTCAGACTTCTAAAGAAGAAACAAGTAGAGTAATTAAATCTAATCAGCTGTCATACATCTTGTCCAGGATGAAGTCACTTTTAAGCGGTAGGTGGTATTCACATAAGGTGGAATTTGTGTCAAAGGAGGTTTACGTTGTAGGAGCCTCTACTGTATAAACATTAGATAGCTTTGCTACGGTAAAGATCGTACTGGAGAAACTTTATGTCTTGGTGAGACAACTTTCTGTAAATTTTAATTTGATCTTGTAAATTTAGTAACGTTATATGTGTAATCGGATCATCATAAGTTTTAAAACAAATTGTTCTCAAAACTGTCTACTTGAAATACAAGTATCCCTTGTAGCCATTACACAATATCAGACAAGGAAAAATTTGAGACGGCTTAGTTGATCTATCATTTCATTAGAAGTCTTAAAGTTTGTGTTTCGTAATGTCGACTTATTTTAGCTGGCTAAGCTCATCAGAAACCATGCAGGGCATTCTTGGCTGTACTATTTTAAAAAAGGTTACTTATGATTTGCTTAGAAAACCGCACAACCCTTTTTGTATGAATCAGTGTCAACAACGCGTCTGCGTTGAACTATTTCGCTTCTCGATTTACATATATTCTTCAACATACATCCTTTTATTAAATTCATTCTTGACTCTGTTGAGAAACCATAAATCGCTCATAGCAATTACATGTATAACTTGCGTCTGCCGTAGTCTGTAAGCCATTTGACTACTAACCAGGATCAGTATGACAGTTTCAGCTGCCAAACGTTGACTGATTCTAGCCAGAGACCAGTTGAAAAACTCTACCTTTGCTGTGTGTATATTCAACAACTTTTCTGTTGAAGCAAGCAAACCAGAACAATGTTTTACAACATTCGTAAATTCACTCGAGTTTGGGAAGTCTGAAATCAAACTGCCAGCTGAAAGGCCCATGGGAACTTGTATATTTAAAACCATATTTGAAAGCATGAGACACAGTTCAAACCTTTGCAATGCATGATATATACCATAAAACCTCGAATTGAATGCCGTTTCTATTTGAACACCATTTCTATTGGACCACCACTATGAGAAAAGGGTTGAAAAATAGATCGTCATCCTTTAATTCAACGGCAACTCCATTTGACCACCGGTTTGACGGTTTTTTTGATTTTTACGAAACTATAATAGCAAGTGATTAGTAGAAAAGTGTCTATAAAATTGTATTAATAATGAATAGTCTAAGTTAATAACAATTAATTCTCTCATTGTCCACGTCTGAAGCTTTCTTTGTTAATACTTTGAAAGAAACAACATAAAAATAACTAGAAATTTCCCTGTCATACAGCCCACGACCAAAGTGATATTGGAAAAAAGAAAGGGTACTGATGGTTGAGAAGTGCAATATTAGCAGTCAAATGGCACTGCAGTGTAAAGGGAAAACTGCAATGGTAGCTGTAATGTACTGGGTGTGGGTGTTATTATATACAACTAACAATAATAATGAAATAAAAGATTAAATGTTTATATCTCTCCCCCTGCAATAGGAGAAATGCAATATTGGCCAATATTAGAAGTAAAATGCACTGATATTATTAGAATAACCGATATTATTAATATAGTAATAATATAAAACCAATACACAATTTTGTTTACATTTCAAAGCATCATAGCTAACAATATCAAGAAGTGATATGTATATAGATTTTAAAAAATCTATTTAAAAAAGTGTTTTGTCATGACAAACAGCAATATTGAAAGGAAAAGATTATATGTTTATATCTTTCCCCCTGCAATAGAAGAAATATTAGAAGTAAAATGCACTGATATTATTAGAAATATCATAACCAATATTATTCTGAAATATTCTGAAATATTATAACCAATATTATTAATATAGTAATACAGTAATAATAAAAAACCAATGAACAATTTTGTTTACATTTACAAACGTCATATCTAACAATATCAAGAAGTATCAAAAAGAATATCCACACTTAGTAATAGTAATACAGTAATAATAGAAAACCAATGCACAATTTTGTTTACATTTCAAAACGTCATAGCTAACAATATCAAGAAGTATCAAGAAGAATATTCAAACTTACAATTAAATATCGTAATCTCATAAGTGTGGCAGCCCTACATACAAACTTAGTTAAGTGTTACCAACTTTGTAAATGGCTCACCATCTTGCAACAATTTACTCTGCACATAGAAAGGCGTGTACATACATGTTTATCCAAGGTTTTCTTAGAAAATTCCTTAGGATTACATAAGCAAAAATGCTCTTGTATTAGACTTCCGCCATATTTAGCCACGCCTCACTCTATAATGTTTATTTGGAAATCTTTCATCTAGCATAGCGTGAACTTTTCTAATAGTGTCATTTGTTCGTATCTGCAGCTCCTGTTCATTGCCATATATAACCTCCTACAAATTTATTGAACATTACAGGGAAATAACACAGATAAAATCACTACCATGTCTCAATAATCTGACAGTTCAAATAATAATAGTAATACTAATATGTATTACTGTATGTAAAAAATCTATTAAAATAATAATAATTTTATTACATTACATATATATTATAGTGCTATCTTGTCATATTATTTGTACATTTATAGAGACATCTTAGTATATATATATGTCTGCATTCTGGCTATAGCTATTAGAATTTTGATATTGAAATTCAGCATTCTTATGGATTTGAACTCACGGCGAATGCATTGACATGTTTCTTATCCGGACGCTCTACCACTGAGCTAGAACGGCATAGAAATCACATATGTTTTCAGATGCCGGATACACCATGCGCGTGCTAATTACTTTAGCCTTGCATTCGCGAGTTGCGATGCTCCTGTTCAAAAACATTTCGGAACCTAATTATATGCAATTGCAAAACTTCTTTGTCTTTTTTTGTTAAAACTAATAATTTATCTCGAACTCAAAATTTGGCGGTTTTGCACTGATTATATGTGTTACCAAAATATATATGTTGCAGTGACATTTCATAGTTTACATACTTGCTATTTATTTTACATCTACATTTAGTTCGCTACTAATTTACTCCAGCTGCTCAGAAAACTTTTTCCCAGCTTCATTATGTTCTTTGGATTCTGATTTGATACCTTGCATTCCACAATCAATAAATACAAACAAAGGTTTCGTTCGTTTAAAAAAATATTTTTTCATTATTTTTTGTTAGTTCAATGTGCACAAATTTTTGAGTGCCAGCAGTGAAACAAACTGAAATCATATCATTGTATACCAAATAACTTTTGATTGTAACCGTAGCTAAATAGGCTATATTTACTCTCTAATGAGTTCATGTTTACGTTTAAACACTATTGCATTTTTATTTTTCTTTCTGATTTTTTTCAACGAAACACTTCTTTCAAGTAAGGAAGTTTTAAATTTACAGTTGTCTAAAAACTTTTACAGTTGTTTTATTTATTTTTAATTTTTTTGACCTGCACAAAACCTTTTCCTTATGATGTAAAGTTTGAAAGTTGCAGTTGTTTGACAAAGTTTAAAAACCTTTACAGTTGTTTCTATTTTCTCTCTTAATTTATTTCAATTACACAAAACACTTCTCTCCATGATATTTAGTTTGAAAGTTAGAATGGTAAAGTTGTTATGCATTAAATACAAATAAATTTTATGTCCGAAGACTTTTTTTGTTACTCAAACAACGCCGGGTAGCACAGCTAGTTGCATATATATTAGAGCACGATCTTATCATATCACATATCTTATAGGGATATCTTATCATATTGCATATATAAATACATGCACAAACATACATACACACACACACGCGCACACGCACACAAACGCACGCACGCACACCCATGCGCACACATGCACATACACGCACACACATGCATGCACACACGCACACTCACACGCATACACACGCATACACACGCACACACGCACGCACACACACAAATACCTATATAGTATAGTGCTAATTTGTCATGTTACATATTGCTATGGACTTGCTATGCTCAGCCATCCTAATAGTAAAATGCATCGAACTATCCAGGAGTCGGCCTAGTAATACACAAGTTAGCTTTCACGGAAAGCCAATGAACTAACACACATCTTCATATTTAAGGAGCCGTAAGCCAGTGTTCAACAGGAGGAAGAAGGTGGAACAAGAGAAGATAACCTTGTGAGAAAAAGAACAAAGAGCGCATAGGAAGGAATATGAACTACCAGCTGCAAAGCCAAGAACTGCAAGACTGAGAACTACGTTCATAATCATCATTGAGAACAGCGTGGTAATATCAATTTACCTCTGTGCAGCTTTGTGTATAGATACAGATCTTGACAATCTTGCACTTTCAAGGGCAACTGCTTGAGTATGTATTATTTATAAACCCATTTCTGCATTACGCTCGATTGTATTCAGTTGTACTTTAATGTTTTGGTCTTTTCATGCTTATAGAGCTTGAATAATAAACAGCTATACTTGGTCAACAATCACCTCCCTTACAACATTTACAGTTTAACCAGGCGTTAATAACCAGAGGGAGCTTCTGTAGCCTTAGTTCTTGAGATATTTACCTTGTATTCATCCACTTCACTTTTTTGTCTCTTCAAGGTTGGATTGAGTGTATTTTGCATGATGCAGCAGTGTCTTCTGTAAAATATTTTATAAAATACATTCAGCACTGGAATATAAAATTTTCATTGACAGCAAAAAATTTTACAGTTTGCCAGAATTCTAACTATTTTTACAATAATTTTACATTACACTTATCTTTCAGATGCTGATTCATGCTCCGCAGAAAATTTGTAACTTGGCTCAAATATTGAACTATGAAAAAATATTTGTTACAGTGCAATGCTGCATCATAGAGTAACACAGTATATTTTCCAAGCAGTCATATTTATACGCTTTTTATAAAATTTAAACAAACCTGAAGTTGACACCATTAAATCTATAACCAAAGAATTGTTGCATTTCTTCAATTTCTTTGCTGGTTTGACTCTTCACAGAGGTATAGATGAGCACATGAACTGGCTTTGGGTATTCTTGCAGCCAGTATTGAGCATGTCGTAGCCATTTCACCCTCATCTTCTCAAGAAAAGCTTTTAAACCTGAAAGATTGTGCATTAAAAAATTTAATCAAATTTCATTCAAATCATAATTTGAAAAGCTAATAGAATAATTTCAAAACCATGTAATAGAGATAAGGTTGACAGTGTAAAAGCGTTTAAAAAGCGAAAATGTTTTTATTTGTTTTATGTCAAGATAAAATAGCGACTCTAGACTTATTGCTCAGAGCTCACATGTCTTTCGCGATAAAAGATAAGCAAACATTGACCAGCCTATATTCTCACTTACTAACATACAAGTTACCTGATGAACTTAACAATTTATGCAATCTATTCTAAATCTTTACAATTTGATATAACTACAAGTAATCATTGTATACAGAATACTCTGAACTTGCATTTCTACTAATAATATTATCACATGTTTACAGACTATCATGATTCTAAACAAATCTTCACTACTAATAAGGAAGTTATAACAGCCATTAGTTTGTCAAGGGAGATAAATCCTATTACCAATAAGAGTTGGCAATGCGTGTTCATCTATATATATATATGTATTTCTCAATGTTTCTCAATGTTTTTCGTATGTGTATTCGTATCTGTAGTAGTTGTGTGCGTCCAGCTGCAGCTATTAGTATGTGCACGCTACTTATTTTAGCATTGCGCCCACGCGCTATGATGTCCCTGTTAAAAAATATTTTGTGATCCAAGTATATGCACACGATGCTTCTTCGTTTGTTTTCGTTAGGGCTAATTTGCTCCGCCTATGGTATCAACAATAATTTATCTTTAACTTAATGTTCAGCGATTTGTATACTGATTATAAACGTTGTTAAAAATATACGTTGCTCGCCATGGCAAGTTCAGAATTATTCGTTATAGTAAAAACCAATCGCAAACAGATAAATAATAAAATTTTAGTTAATAGTTGGAGGTTAAATAAAATATGTACTAAAACCTCCTTAAAGCACATCAATTATATCAGTACTGTTTCAGCTCATTCAAGTTCTGTAATATCTTGGCCTTCAAATGAGCCATTGTTTGACATGGTGAGACAGACATTGGTTGGTGCTTATAGGATTTCCCAGAGCTTTACCGCAGAAATCTTCAATGGTATAGGATTGAAAATTGTGACGTCACAGTTTTCATATTCGGTGTTGTGTGCTCTTAATGCTTATTTTATTGCTTACCGCTTATATTTATCAATTGCGATAATGACGCTGGTGGCAGGCGAAGGTAGGACAACTCCAGAGAACCAATGAAGATGACAAAGGAATCAGTGTCATTAGCTTTCCATGTACAGATTATTCCTATGATAAATAACTCAGATTCCAAGCACCATACTATGTTTTCCAGATGATATTATGCACTCGCCCTCTCTTTTTGTCGTGATGTTGAGGGTGCGATTGAGGTTAATTAATTTCAAGCATTGCATGATCTCGCAATTTATATATAGTCCTAGGGCCACTCCACTGCAGGTCACAATTTAATTGATGTGATTTCATTATCTTTACCAACAACAGAATATTTATTGAGGCATAATCATATTTGGAAAGCGATACAAGTTCTATAAAACAATGTGATAATAATTACTATAAATGTTTAAAATGAACGAAAGGATGAAAAAACCAAACTCTAAAAACCACCCGAAATCTATTAACCCAGAACATGGGTTTGTATTGGTCGGGTGTTAGCGCGATCCCCAGTCATTGTTGATTATCTAGAATCCTAAATTATTATTAGCGCTCTCTGGGTTTAAAAGCACCGATTGTCACAAAAAAGGGCAGCCCCAATGGCAGCGAAAGGGATCGATGACCTCAGGTTAAATGCTAATCATGACATCACATTTTGAGTACCGGAACCAAATTTTTTTTATTGCAGGACATACTTTTGACACCCTGTTTTTTATAGTTTCATTATTCGTGTATATATATTCATTTCATTTGTGTATTGAATATAGGCTC
Organism: Watersipora subatra; assembly: GCF_963576615.1. Classification (NCBI taxonomy): domain Eukaryota; kingdom Metazoa; phylum Bryozoa; class Gymnolaemata; order Cheilostomatida; family Watersiporidae; genus Watersipora; species Watersipora subatra. The sequence goes on along the minus strand of NC_088718.1, from coordinate 40,783,821 downwards.
ATTCAAAAGCCAAGACTTTGAAGTACTGAAATGTATAGTAAAAGTACTGATATAATTGATGTGCATTAAAGAATGTGCTAAGTAAGCTAAATTTATTTACATGTAAGTTAGTTCCAGTGCTTATGTTACATGTATGCCTCAAAGGTAAGAACTCTCCAAGTAGTACATTGTTATGTTATATTATCTTGCAGATCATAACCACAAAATCCACTAAAGTCATTGTAGGTACTTATGGTTACTAAGGTTAGCATAATGTTTTGTTACTATTTTTTATGATTTTGATTATTTTTACCAGGGGGTGATTGCATTAGATAATTACTATGGGTTTTTATACCACTCTATGTACGTCTATAGCCTACGACATTGAAAATTGGCAATATTTGGTAATTGCCAATTTTTGCTTGCCAACACTGAAACGAACTAAGATCATATAGTTGTAAATCAAATAATTTTCCATTGTAATTGTTGCAAAACAGACTATATTTAACCATTACTTGCTAATGATTTCACATTTTCATTTAAAAACCATTACATTTTTATTTTTTCTCCAAATTTATTTCAACGAAGCACTGCTTTCAAGTTATGAAGTTGTAAAATTAAAGTTGTTTGACAATGTTTAAAAACCTTTACATTTGTTTTCATTTTCTTTCAGAATTTATTTTAACTGCACAAAACACTTATCTTCTTATATGTACTTTGAAAGTTAAAATGGTGAATGCTATTATATGTTAAATACAAGTAAATTTTCGGTCCAAAGACTTTTTTATTACTGGGCAACGCTGGGTTGCACAGCCAGTATATATATATAATAGCTGTGCTACCCGGCGTTGCCTGGGTTTGCTGACCGGCGTTGTCTAGGAAAAAAATACTTTACCGAATTATATCTTCGAATTTACCCAAGTTTTTCTCATCTTGGAATGGATTAAAATCTGCATAATTTTATTTTAAGGGGAAAAATTGTTTCGGATCATGAAAAACTCGGTTAGCAACGCTAGAACAGTTCCGCTAGAATATGTTCCCCTGTACGTTATTAGAAGCTATACATGTATGTTGCTGAAAGCTATTAACTTTTTAAAATTTACTGTGGTTTGAAAACCTTTTCCTTGTGATATGAAGTTTAAAAGTTACAGTTGTTTGAAAAACTTTGAAAACTTTTACAGTTGTTTTTATTTTGTTAAATGTTATTCATTTTGTTAATTATCGTTTATTTTAATAGCGATATAGTATAGTAACAAGCGCTATTTCCTTTTCTCAACAGCCGAATGTTTCGTTCGTTAAATGTGTTTCAAAAAATTTCCTATCAGTGCTTGCTTTGTGTATTAGCTTATACATCTTTCCTTCTAAACCTAACCAATTAGTAATTCGTAACTATTTTCACATTTTACAACAAACATTTGTAAGATTAATGTAAGATTATCTGTAAGATTTATTATTAGTATCAATTATTCCTCACTCTCTTATATTTACATACATTTACATACTTTGAGAAATATAGATGTAGGTAGATTTACATTCTCTTATTACATTTATAAACTTTGTATAACTTTTGAAGTTTATAATATGTTTTTAAAGTTGGTTACGTTATCATTTTTATTGCAACTTGCATTTTTTAAACATAATTTGAGTATAATATCTGTTTGAAGTTTAACCATTATTCATTTTCTTATCACTGTTATTATTATTTAGTTTCTAACCTTTATTATTAGCAGGGGCCTATTATTCTTTCATTCAACCATTTTTGGCAGACATTGTTTTAATAAAATTTCAACCCCAAAATACTACCATATTCTGTCATATTTTTAATAATCTGTTAAATACATGTATTCTCAGAAGTTACACCTTGTCTAATACCTCCAAAGAGGAGAACCTGTTCTGCACAAAATCATTTCTTCCTGATATAAAGTTTGAAAGTTACAGTTGCTTGACAAAGTTTGAAAATTTTACAGTTGCTTTTATTTTCTCTCCTAATTTATTTCAATTACAGAAAACACTTCTCTCATGATATGTAGTTTGAAAGTTAGAATGGTAAATGTTGTTATATATGTTAAGTACAAATCAATATTTTATATTTAAATCTAAATGTGAAATCATTAGCAAGTAATGACTTAATATAGTCTAATTCACAGCGATTACAATAAAAAATTATTTGGTATTTAATTATATGATTTCAGTTCATTTCAGTGTTGGCATGCAAAAATTGGCATACCAACTTTCGCATGCCAGTGTTGGCATGCAAAAACATTGTGGGCTATAGACGTACATAGAGTGGTATAGAAACCCATAGAAACCCATTATCGAAACCCATTATCTAATGCAATCACCTCCTGGTAAAAATCATAATCATTAAAAAATAGTAAGAAAACAATATATTAACTTTAGTAACTAGTTACCTACAATAACTTTAGTGCAGTTCATGGTTATGATCTGCAAGAAAATGTAACATTACAGTGTACTATGGCTAACTACACGCAGAGTTCTTACCTTCAAGACAGATGTATAACATAAACGCTGAAACTAACTTAAACGAATTTAGTTAACTAAATGCATACTTGAAGGAAGTTTTAGTCTGTATTTTAGTAAACTTCAAACTTTTAACAGAAATTTCACGAATCGTTTTAATTATAACGAATATTGGATATATTTGATATCGGATACGGATAACTCCCCATGGCAAGTTCAGCGACGTATATCTTTTAATAAGATATATAATCAGTACACAAATCGCTAAATTTTAAGTTCGTAAATGATTTTTTGTCGATATTGTGGGACAGAATAAATTAGCTTTAACGAAAAAAAGACGAAGAAACATCGTGTTGCATACACTTTAGTCCCAAAATATTTTTTACCCAACATTTTTGGAGTTTCTAAAAACAGGGACATCGTAAAGCGTGGGCACAATGCTAAAATAATAGCCATAGCTGAACAATCCAAACAGCGAATAAACGAATACACATACAACAACAAAAATGCAAAACAATTTATAACAAACACTAAAAGCAATTCAAAATTGGAAGCTGTTTTCACTTCAGTGTTGCACTATAGAGCTATGGCAGCAGAGCAAGCCTTAAAAATGAACTTACACAAAAGCTTAGTTGATTCTATCAGAGAAAGTGTGAGTAATTTTTCATCATGTGCAATTTTTTTTGATGACTGCCAGGATGTTTCAAAATTACGATCGACAAAACTTGATCATGATTACAGTATTTGGAAGAAAAGTACATGTGAAAGGATGTCACTAGTTGCTATCGTTGCTATGGTTGATATCGGCTATTGTTATTGTATTGTGTTGAAGTAGAAGTGTTACAAGTCTTTATTTTGTCTGTATATATGCAATTATAGATATCATAATCTTCAAACTTGAACAGTTTTGAACAGAAAATAGTTATCAAATTTTTCTTGTATTCCAACACTAAATTTTAGTCATTGCCAACTCGGTACAAGCATGTAGTTGGCAATAAAACATGTCAGCAAATTGAAAAAATATCATGCGGATATGAATTGCAAAAAGCATTATAACAAAAGGTAAAAAAAAGTAACTTAAAATTGGAAGCTTTTTTCACTTCAGTGTTGCACTATAGAGCTATGGCAGCAGAGCAAGCCTTAAAAATGAACTTACACAAAAGTTTAGTCGATTCTGTCAGAAAGTATGGGTACTTCTTTTATCATTAGCAATTGTTTTTGATGTTTGAGGTGATCGGATCGCCAGAATGTTTCAAGATTAAAATTGATAGAACTTCATCATGATTAAAATACTTGAAAGGAAAATATACATGTGAACTGATGTCACTAGTGGTTATCGTTGTTATGGTTGATATCGGCTAGTGAGTTCAAGTTGAAGTGTTACACGTCTCTATTCTGTCAGTATATATGCAATTATAGACACCATAATCACACTTTGCTTGATCTAAGCCGTTTAATCATGATTAACTTTTATCGATTTTAATACTGAAACATCCCTTGAATAAGATCATTTCAAATATCAAAAACAATCGCAAATAATAAAAAATAGCGATACATATTCTCTGATAAAATTTACTAATTTTGGGTAAGTTTATCTTTAAGTGAGCAGCAGGCCTGTATTCCCTGGTTGCAAGTTGGAGCTGCAAATGTTAGGCAACTAGTTATGAGCACTTGTGGTTTGGGGGCGGTGTAAGTCCCCAACGGGGTTCGGGGCAGCGCCCCGGAGCTCTAGACCTTTTAAAGGTTGGCTTGCAACAAAATTCCCATTACAGTTATTTGGTATCAAAAGATTCACCATGTCTTACTCTGTTGTGTTGTAAGTGCCAAATATGTGGAAATGCTATAACAAGCTCTTAAAAGCTCAAAAACGAAAAGACGCCGTAGATTGGAATCTCTTTATTTCGATGACGCAGCCATGAAATTTGGTTATTGTCTTGTCACGTATGCTTTCACGTGAATTGAAAGGCCAATAAAAAGCTCAATATAAAGCTTATCGTAGCACTAGTTCATGACAAACACTTTGGGTTTTACCAAAGATCCGTATCAAATATAGATGCTTGCTACTTTAAAGTTTTGTTTCGGCCTGGTCTAATCAGCAAGTCGTAATCTGGTCGTGTGACCTAATACTTCGCAAATAGTTTTTGCAGCAATTTTTGATTATCACAGGTGACCAACAGGCTCGTCATGATTATCAGACAATGATATGTACTCCTTTGAGGTAAGATTAAAAAATTAAATGGTTTTTTACGGTAAGTTATAAGATATCACTTCTAAAAGTGACAGCATTACAATGACGATAAAACAGACGCGTAAGAACAATAGACATGGTTTTGTTGAATGCGTAAAGTATATTTGTGAAAATATTTTGACGAATAAAGTTGCATCTCTCACAACTACGTCCCATTTGAGCCGTTTTGGAAAGAGAATCCAAACTACGGCTGTCTCAATTGGCTGCGATTAACTGTTCGGTTTTGAGTTTTTAAGAGCTTGTAATCACATTTCCACATATTTGGCACCTACAACACAACAGAGTAAGACATGGTAAATCTTTTGATACCAAATAACTGTAATGTGAATTTTGTTGCAAGTCAACCTTTGAGCATCAACAAACCTCAAAGTGTGCCTAAATGCAATCAACTATAAGCATCAAAATCTACATAAATATATTCTTTATGGTTCATAGTAGGCAAAACTTTTTCTTTATTCAACGAAAAATATAAAACTCGTGATACTACAGATTCCTGTAAAGGTCATTGACAGAACAAGAGCTATCACTTCTTTATTGCAATAGCTCTAGTTCTGTCAATGTGTCCATGACAGAAATCTTTCACAACTGATTCTGTATCTGTTTCAACATCTTTCTATATGTGTAATATTAGAAGGTTATTTAACGGAGCCTGCTCCATAGTGTTCCTTGTCAATGTATTGGTTCCCTTCAATACAGAAAAGGATCTCTCACTCACTGCATTAGTGGCAGGGAAAATCAATATTAGATTAGTGAGCCTGAAAATTAGTGAAAGGGCAAATTTGGGAGTCTTCTTTTCACTCCCACTATAAGCAATAAAGTTCAGTTTGGACGTCTTAACAAAGACTCACTCACTCATTTGGCGAGATCACCACGGAGACAATATAGAACGCTAGTAGCTAATAGATTAGTTGGCGGAATTTCCAACCGTTCTTGGAATTTCCAATAGTTCTTGGAATTTCCAAATTGGAAATTCCAAGTGGATGAGCTTAGATCGCAATTCTTAGTACATAGCCGCCGAAAATTACTAAAATTACTAAAAGCCGCCCTAGGGAATACGGACCTGTGTATTGGATCCTGCGACCAACACGTAGAGGCGACCTGGGTCGGCTTACTCTACCGGTCTGCATTCACTCTCCACAGGGGCCGTGTAAGTGTTGCCTGTTGACCAACACGCGGAGGCGACTAGGTCGGCTTACACCACCGGTCTACTACAACCACCTTATACGGGGAATTGCCCCCTGAGTGATATTATGCTCGTTCGACAAGGTCGACCTGAGGTCGACCGGGGTCAACAGTGTTTCTATACTCTACTCCCAAAGCACAGTCCGTAGACTGAGGCTTGGAGTAAATAAGTGCTCAGTGTGATTTTGTTATTGCGCAAGGTAACAGAAGAGTGTGGGTCCAAATGCAAAGCATGTATTGAACAACTTCTTAGGCCGAAACACGGCCTTAAATATAACCAGATATGCAAATGAGGTGGCTAGGGCCAACCTCCTCTAGGGGTGTGACTATATAAAATAACACAAGAGGACACAACTCTAATGATAATAACCAAAAAGGAGATGGTACTGCATATTTCCATCACACACGCCGCCCCTATAGACGACTACCGGCTATATATAAAAATCACAAGAAAAGAAAAAAAATACAAGAATATAGGGACACACCAACTAGCTACAACAAAACAAACAAAGAAAAGGGAGTATAATAATATGAGAGATCGCAATTACTAAATACCAAGGGAAATACTGATAAATCAGGTCGACCGTGTCATCTAGGAGGTCGACATGCGATTTGCCAGGTCCTCCAGGCGACGAGCCGCCCGTCGGAGGTTGGAGGCCTCCTCTCGCAAAGCGTCCACTGTGACCCGGGGTCGTACGTCCCCCAGCCGGCTCTGGATGCTGCCTATTGTCGTCAATCTTCTAGGAGCTGGGACCGGTCGTTCCAGCTTGGGCGGACTGTACCACTTCTTCTTCGGGGGAGAGGGGAGAGGTGCCTGGGGTCCTCTTCGCGTAGGTGGCTTGGTTTTAATCGGCCCGTAGGGTGTAGGCTTTTCAAAGGCCGGAGGATTATTTAATTGTACCTTTTTGCTCCAGGCCGGGTAGCTATCTCGGTCGACCTCGTATATAGTAACTCCCTTTCCACCGTGCGCCTTCCGTACTTCGGCATCCTTGATCCGAGCCTGATGTTTTGCAATAGTATCTCGAGATGTGGAGTTCCTCCCACATTTGCAGAAGAAGCGTGTAAAATGTTGGGCGATGTGGATTCTGCGCCGTCGAGGGGTAGAGAGTAGTTGTTGGCACAATGGACAGTTAGTACCTTTCTCTCGACATAGTTTCGAGATCGTTTTAGCTGTCTCCGCCGCGATCCATTTGGTCGGTAGTGGGGAGTGTGGAACGTGATTATCTAAAGGATCCGTTTCTGAGTCGTCCAGGGTTTTACCCGGCGCCGGGTGGAGCTCCAGTGGCATGATCTTTACTTCGGGCCACAGGGGTAAAGCTCCGATGATCGGTGCAGCCTTCTTTACGGTTTCCTTAGTGACTTCCATGTTGAGAAAAGATATAGGTGTGTGCGCCTCGAGTTGGTAACAAGTAATGAGCGCGTTCTGTCTGGGACCCAAAATGGCCGCCTTCTGACCTTGAACTCCGAGGGCTTCTCCCGATTGGACGGTGCTAGTGTCGTAATCGGCCAAGTACGCGGGAGGCCTCCTGATTCGTTGGGGCCGTGGTGCATCTCCAGCCCCGGTATCACTAGCCTGGGCTCCCGTATTTTCCGTGGCTCTTTCCTCCTCGGGTATCAACTCGCCGCCAGGGTCGGGGTCAATCATCGAGGTAGGATTGTGTTCCCCTGGGGGAACCAAGGGATCTCCCCTGGGAAATCGAAGTGCTTCTGACCTTCCTGGCGACTGAGGTAGTCGCAACTCCGTTAGTTGGCTAGGCAGGGGCAACTCTGGAATAACTACTTCTGGGTTATCGTTTCCTCGTGCGATTTGCCTTCTGGGTCGGCCCCTCATGTTGGGACGGCGAGCAGGCTCGACCTCAACCGGGGCTCGTCCTTGTTGCACCGGACTGGGGCGACAGAGTCGTAACCTTCCCTCTGCTTGGATAGATCGCTGTCCATACTTCTCTATCTCATAAGTGTGGTTTTCGTGACTCCTTAACACGCGATAGGGCCCCAAGTACTTGGCCGCTAGCTTCGGGTTTTCCCCTCTTCTCCGCCGCTTGCTTAGCAACCACACGAGGTCACCCTCATTGAATAACGGAGGCTCTCTCACGTCAGTTGACACAATTTCTTTTTGCCTATCTCGGAGGAGAGTATGGGCTTGTATCAATCGGTCGTGGACAGTCTGCACATACTCATGTATGCTTGCGAATGATTCTAGTCTATTCCCATACAGCAACTGGTCAGGAAGACGTAGTTCCCGACCCAACATCAAATAGTTGGGTGTTTCTTTAGTGGCGGAGTGTGGTAACCCTCGCAGCGTCCGCATGATTTGTGGCAGTAGTTGGTCCCAATCTTCCTGTCCTCTGCCCAGCAAGAGAGCTCGTAGGGAGTCACCCAACACACGATTGTTTCTCTCAACCACCCCATTCCCTTCGGGGTGGTACGGGGTGGTCCGAGATTTATCGACTCCCCACAAGTCGCATAGCTCCTGGAATAATGAGGACTCGAATTGGCTCCCCTGGTCGGTATGGATGATCTCGGGTAGCCCGAAGTAACTAAATATCCTCTCGTCTAGGATCTGGGCTACCGTTGGGGCTGTAGCGTCGGGGATGGCTAAAGCATCTGACCACCTAGTGAAGTGATCAGTGAGCACCAACACCCAACTATTTCCTCGAGGGGTCGGAGGCAGGGGTCCCACCAAGTCTACGGCTAGGCGTTGCCACGGCCTCCCGGCGTACAGCCGTTGTCTATTCCCGGAGGTCCGCCCCTTTCCTGTTTTGGCCCTCTGGCAAACTTCGCAAGAGAGGACTGCTCTCCGGATATCTCCGGCCATACCCGGCCAATACCAGTCCAATTGGACGCGTTTCAAGGTCTTCTCCACACCGCAGTGTGTTTGCTCGTGGACTTTCCACAGGATTTCCTGTCTCAATGTTTTCGGGCATACCACCACCACCTTTTCTCGCCCATTCTGGGTGAGATGGAGGGTCAACACGCCCGACTCGTCGAGCTGGAGCTGGTGAAACATCCGGGCCAATCGCTGCAGCTCGGGGCTGCCCACTCGTAGCACGGCCTCTTCCACTCCTCTCCGGTTCCTGACGGCCTGGTAAATGACCCCTAGGTCGGTAGCGGCTCTCTGTTGTAGTGCCCGTACTTCATCCAGCGGGGTTTGTACAACCGTCAGTTGTTCTGGACCCTTTTGGACTACACTTTCACCAGTTCCATCAAAAATGTTGGTTTCGCCAGTTACCTTGACGGCTTGTAACTGAGGATCCTGAGGCCTTCTGGGAGGGTGGTCCAACACTCTGGATGTTCCTGCCCCGCCCGGCAGCCGTACTGGGACGGGACTGGTTGGCGTGGGAGTCGGGAGGCCGTGCCCTAAAACAGGTCTGTTGCCAGGTAGTCGAGGCCATTCATCCTCATCCAACTGGCGGGGGTTGGGACTGGATGTTCCGGTGCCTCTTGGCGGCTGTACCGGAACTTGGTCCACTGGCACAGCAGTTTCCCAATTCGTTCCTGGGGTTACTAGAGAGTCGCATACTTGCGACCTCGTTGGCCCTTGATCCCGCCTCTCAATAGCAGCACACTGCCGGCAGTCGACGCACTGTCGTCGACTCAATCCATCGGCGTTCCCATGTTTATCGCCTTTTCGATGGATAATTCGGTACTTGTGCTCGGCCAGACTCTCCAGCCACCGGGCCACCTGGCAAGAGGGTTCCTTCCTCCTGTGCAACCAAACCAAGGAGGCATGGTCGGTTCGGATGGTAAACTCTCTGCCATATAGGTAGGGCCGGAAGTGCCGGACAGCCTGTACCACTGCCAGTAGCTCCCTTCTGGTTACGCAGTAATTGCGTTCGGCGGAGGAGAGGGTCTTGCTATAGTAGGCTATGGGTCGCTCCGTGCCCTGCTGGACCTGGGATAACACAGCCCCAGTCCCTACGTTACTAGCATCGGTATCTAGCACGTAGGGCAAGGAGGGGTCGGGATATGCCAGTACTGGAGCGTGGGTCAGCGACCATTTGAGCCTAAGAAAAGCTTCCTGTTCCTCTTCTCCCCATTTCCAGGGGACCCCTTCGCTGGTCAACAAGGTGAGAGGTTTGGCGATCGAGGCATAGTCCGGCACGTATCTGTGATAGTACCCAGTGGTACCCAAGTATGACCTTAGCTGCGTCACGTCTTGGGGTGCTGCCCATCCACTTATGGCCTGAATCTTCTCAGGGTCGGTAGCCACCCCCGTGTTGCTGACTATGTGGCCCAGGTACTTGACCTGGGTCTGGAACAAGCTGCATTTGGAGGGCTTTAACTTCAGCCCGGCCTGCCTCAATCGCTCCAACACCTCGGCAAGCCTAGTGACATGACTGGAGAAGTCGGCTGACATGACGATGATGTCATCGAGGTACAGCAGCAGGGTTTTCCAGTGTAGCCCTTGGAGGACACGTTCCATCAGCCGCTGGAAGGTAGCTGGGGCGGAGGTCAGTCCAAAGGGAAGCACCTTCCACCTCCACAACCCACTGCGTGTGGCGAACGCCGATCGCTCCTGGGCCTCGGCGGAGAGGGGTACCTGCCAGTATCCGCTCATCATGTCCAAGGTACTGAAGAACCTACTGCCAGACAAGGCGTCCAAGCTCTCATCAATCCGGGGGAGGGGGTAGGCGTCCTGGCGAGTGACACTATTAAGTTTCCTATAGTCTACACACAATCGCCACGCCCCGTCCTTCTTCCTCACCAAGACCACCGGAGAGCTCCAGGCCCCGTGAGCGGGCTCAATCATGCCTTGCTTTTCCAGGGCCGAAACCTGTCGTTCGATCTCGGCTTCCTTCTCGTGTCCTACACGGTACGGGTGTTGACGGATGGGTTGTGCCTCTGGGAGGAGGGGGATCTCGTGTTGTACCAGGGTGGTACGTCCCATGTCTTCACTCCCTTGGCTGAATACATCCGCATAACGGGTCAAAAGGTCTTCCATTCTTCGGTGCTCGGTAGGGGACGAGCAATGTGGCGCCGCCTGTCGGAGCAGGTCCAGCATGTGGAGAGGTACGTTGGAGACAGGAGGGGGAGTTTCTTTGGAAACCTCGGCTTCTCCCTTCGCTGTCCAGGGGGCCCCTATTTCGTCCGGCCCGACCCCAGTGTATTGCCCCACGACCGTTCCTGCCGTCACGCTGACGGGATGGTCGGTGGGGTTCATACAACGGATGGCCACTCTCCCCTTCTCACCGGGTTGGTGTAGGCTGGCGGCCACCATATATCCGTTCTTCGTTCCCTCAATTAACCCGACTGGCTGATAGGAGGAGGACGTGAGACGTCCGGCAACCAGGACCTCGGTTCGAGGGGGAAGCGTTGTGGCTCGCATTATCTGCACGCTGCTTGTCAGAGGTCAACCCTCTCGGTCAGTGCAAGTCAACTTCTGTCCATTTAACACCAGCGTGGGTTGCTGAAAGTTCATCTCGCAGTGGTGGTCGACCAGGAAAGGCATGCCCAGGATGGCATCTTCCTTCAGGGCACACACCACGAGAGACACAGTAACCTGGACACTCCTGACTCTGACCGGAAGAGTGATGAGTCCGTGGAACTGCAGCCGGGTACCATCTGCCATTTGTCCATAGTCCTCCCGGACCTCCAATTTGCTTTTGACATCTTTAGGTAACCGCTCAAAGACATGTCGTCCCAACAAATTAGAGGTACATCCGGTGTCCACGAAGAATTGGACGGGCTGACCTCCGATGCGACCTGGCAAGAAATAGCTGCTATTATGTGGCTTCCATGACTCGTCTCCGTGGGTCCGTTTGGCTTTGCTAGTCCTCTGGGGGCCCTTCTTGGAAGGCCGAGACGGCTTTGGCCAGACGTATGTTTCGTCCTTGGCTTCTGAGAGTGGGAGACCTGCACACTCAGGTAAGGGTTGATACTGGTTATGCAAGGGGACCGGTGGCGAGTAGGGGGGGAGCCTGCCTCGCCTAGTCCGTCGTGGCTGTTGCCACTGTTCTTGCAAGGGTATATTTGATCCACAGTCAGTACTTCCCCCTACTGCTGTGGATGGTAACCGTTTCCCGGCCTCGTGACTTGAGGCTGTAGTCCTTGGGAGGCTTGGGGGCACCGGCGTTGGGTGTGCCCTGCCTGGCCGCAACCCCAACAATTTGGTCCCCTTTTGTCCACTCCTCGTTGTCCCAACAGCTTTCCTTCCCTCAGTCCATCTGCTAACCCCTTTATAGCCATCAGGACGTCGTTCAAGGTGGCTGATGGGGGGTCCGAATGGACGGGGGCGACTGTAGCGGGGGTAACTTCTTCCTCCTCCACCGTCATTATTAGGGGTCGGGCACCAGGTCGAGGAAGAGTGGGCTGGATTTGCAGGAACTCGTTCCCCGCCTGCACTGCTTCCTCCAAGCTCTGTGCCTTCATCGCTAACAAGTGGCGTTGGAGGGGCGTATTTCCCAGTGTCAGAGAAAACGCATCCATGGCCATACTGGACTGGTAGGATTCTGGGAGGTCAGCGTATGCTATTTTCACCAGACGCTCCATCTCTGTGGCATGTTCTTGGAGGCTTGTTTTGGGTTCCCTTTTTAGGTGGAGTCTACTCCTCGCCTCTCTCGGGGAGAGCCCGTACTTCATGCGTAAAGCCGAGAAGATGGAGGCAGGTGAGTCCCCTCGACTGCAACCTCTGGCTCCCTCCTTCAGGGTCTCCCGCAGGTGGAGGAGCGTGGCCTTCTCACTCCACTCATTTGCTTCCGCATTCTCTTTGAACTGGGAGATGAATAGCTCCACATCCTCACTCCCATCGAACTTCGGAGGCTTGAAGCTGGCTCCCCCTCTGGGTATCTGTAAGGCTCTAGTGATAGCCTCTGTCAGTTGACCAATTTGGTCGACCTGCTGTAACTCTGCCTCAGCCAGATCTCTGGTAGCATTCCGTCGGCTGTTTGGCATGGTTACTAGATTCGTCTTATAATTCCTAATTACCGCAGTCTTATCCCACTGCTGCCACCAGTGTATTGGATCCTGCGACCAACACGTAGAGGCGACCTGGGTCGGCTTACTCTACCGGTCTGCATTCACTCTCCACAGGGGCCGTGTAAGTGTTGCCTGTTGACCAACACGCGGAGGCGACTAGGTCGGCTTACACCACCGGTCTACTACAACCACCTTATACGGGGAATTGCCCCCTGAGTGATATTATGCTCGTTCGACAAGGTCGACCTGAGGTCGACCGGGGTCAACAGTGTTTCTATACTCTACTCCCAAAGCACAGTCCGTAGACTGAGGCTTGGAGTAAATAAGTGCTCAGTGTGATTTTGTTATTGCGCAAGGTAACAGAAGAGTGTGGGTCCAAATGCAAAGCATGTATTGAACAACTTCTTAGGCCGAAACACGGCCTTAAATATAACCAGATATGCAAATGAGGTGGCTAGGGCCAACCTCCTCTAGGGGTGTGACTATATAAAATAACACAAGAGGACACAACTCTAATGATAATAACCAAAAAGGAGATGGTACTGCATATTTCCATCACACCTGGTGAGCGGCTGACCCTTTCTGTCATCTTTATTGAAGTTGTGATTATTTTTATGCTCATTACTTACGGTCAACAATTACAGATTGGATGACCTTAAGTGACCTTTAATGAACCAATAGCAAAAGAAAAGCATTATGCGGCACAGGTCTTCATCCAACAGAATTTTATGCTCTTTGCGCTATCTATAAGTGTCTGGCAGAATCTTTACAAATTTTGGCACAGTTAATGGGCTAATTCAACGTTGTAGATTACACAAAGAAATTTTAAATATTTGTGAATATAGTACAGGCATTTAGAATGTAATAAAACATATCAGTAACATGTGCAAGATTAGTGCGCATTCAGCTTACCAAAATTTGTAGTGTTTTTTGGATGAGTGATGAACTTGCTCAGAGAAATACCTTTTGTTGAGTTCTTTATTGATGAATCTCTGCCACCGATAGAGCCGCTCACAGCCTGCCTAGAATAGTAAATCAGAAAATATTAAAATTTAGGCTAGACACCGGTAAACAAGTTTTTGTTGAACAAAATTGGATGTCTATAAATCATAATTCTTTGAATTTTAAAATAATTTGTTAGAAAACAATATAATATAATTTAATCCAACGACTTGAAATTCTATTACATCCATGCTATGTGACGAGCAAATTTTTAAAGTTGATTACATTAGCTTTTAGTTAAATTAATTCATTAAATTAAAATAAATTTAACTTAATTTAAATTAAGTTATCATTCATTTTTACAAATATTAAATTAAATGTCACAGCAACATGAGAATTCCTAATTGTATTTGTGCTATCATATTTCAAGAGTTTTGGGGTTTACTCATTAATCCTTATATGCATTTAAAAAAAAATTTCTGTTTCTGTATTTAAGGTTCAAAAAGCTGTACAAGCCAACAGAACTTCCTGTAAATACTTTTAGACAGCTACTTACATCTTGTACTCAGCAAATGCAGAATCAAATGGATGTCGTAGCAAAAGTGTAGCTCTACTGATAGACTCATTGACCTTTTTTGGGGTGGTCCTAAACCAAGGTCCATGCATCTTCTCAAAAAGGCAGCTCTTTTTGTTTATCCCAGGGTAAACCTTGACGTAGCGACATTGGGTTTGTCCTGTGTAATCTGAAATCATAAAAACATGTTGATTTTTTCAACTATTTTTTGGATAAAAGTATCAAACACTGGTGTGTTTGAATTTTTACTAATTATTATTTACTAACAATATTACTATTAATAATATTACTATCTTCCTTAATGTATCTATTTCTCAAAGTTGGTGTGTATGTAGTTCTAACTATAGCTACTACAAACTTGGAATTAAAAAATCTGTATCACGGAGGTTTAGATCTCAGACCCTCCTGTTCACCCCCTGCATACTTAGATATATATAATATGCACATACACTTAGATATATATAATATACATGTATACTTAGATATATGTTTTATACATATATTCTATGTACGTATTTTCAAGAATTTGTGTGTCTGTGTATTCGTGTATCTGTCGTTTCGTATGTCTAGCTATAGCTATTAAAATCTTAGAATTTTAAATTCCACATTATGATTGATTTGAACTCATGGAGTATGCAACCACAAGATTTCAATCCACGCACTCTACCACTGAGCTACACAAGGCGTAATGATCAAAGGCGCTACCATACCGTATGCACATGCTAAACGATGTCTTGTTTGAAATTCTATAATTTAATATTATTAATATTATTATTATATTATATTATTAATGTAATTTAATATAATTTAATTTCTATTTTCTGCTTTTTTGTAAGGTTCAATTGCTATATTCGCTGTCAAGGCCAATCCTTTTCACGTATGCAATTTTAGTATATCCGTAGGAAAAGCCTCGACATTCTCTCACCGCTCGGTCAAACAAAAACAGTATTATATTTCATTTTTACATTTGTACCAGTATCGAGAAGTACCAATATTGTCGTATTCAAAGTTTTAATGAATATAGCTTGAAATTCTGGTGCAACAGTAACTTTTTTATACCCACACACTTCTATGCACGAATTATTATTATTAATTTAACATACTCAGAATTTTTTTTGTTTTCTCAGTTTGTATGGATTGTATCATTACCGAATCATCTTTATTGTAATTGTAGCAAAACAGACTTAGTTTAGCTATTACTTGTTAATTATTTCACATTTACATCTAAACCCTTTTGTAGTTGTTTCATTTTTTTTAATTTCATTTGACCTGCACAAAACATTGTTTTCATGATATGAAGTTTGAAAGTTGCAGTTGTTTGACAAAGTTTGAAAACCTTTACAGTTGTTTTCATTTTTTCTTTAAATTTATTTCAACTACACAACAACTTTTCGCGTGATATGTAGCTTGAAAGTTAAAACGGCAAATGTTGTTATATGTTAAAGACAAATAGATTTTCTGTCTAAAAACTTTTTTATTGCCTGGGCAATGCCAAGTATCACAGCTAGTCTAAAGTCAGTGAGTTTAAAATCTAGGCACTCTACCACTGAGCCATACAAGGCGTAATAAGGTAAGTCATTATCGTATACCGTATAGCATACGCACACGCTAATTATTTTAGCATTGCGCCAATGCGTTACGATGTCTCTGTTAAGAAATATTTTGGGGTCTAAGTATATGCAACACAATGCTTCTTCGTCTTTTATTGTTAGGGCTAATATGTTCTGCCCCACGATATCGACAATAATTAATTTATCTCGAACCTAAATTTTAGCGATTTGGGTACTGATTATATACGTTATTAAAAGATGTACGTTGCTTGCTATGGCAAGTTCAGTCTTATCTGTTATAGTACAAACCAATTCGCAAATGGATAAATGAAAAAATCTTAGTTTGGAGTTTTGCTAAAATACATACTAAAACATCCTTAAAGTAAGCTAAATTAATTTGAGTTAGTTTCAGCGTTTGTGTTAAACATCTGTCTTAAAGATAAGAACTCTCCACGTAGTACATTGTAATGTAATATTATCTTGCTGATCATAACCACAAAATGTGTTAAATTCATTGTAAGTACCTATAGTTACTAAGGTTAACATATTGTTTTGTTACTACTTTTAATGACGATGATTTTTACCAGGAGTTGATTGTTTTAAATAATTACCAGTGGCTTCTATACCACTCTATGTACGTGTTTGGCCTACAATATTTTCTCATGCAAGCAACAGCATGCAAAAATTGGCATGCCAATTTTTACGTGCCAACACTGAAACGAACTAATATAATATACCAAATAATTTTTCATTGTGATCGTAGCAAAGCAGACTATATTTAGCCATTACTTGCTCATGATTTCACATTTACATTTAAACACCTTTACATTTTTATTTTTCCTCTTAATTTATTTTAACGAAACACTTTTTTCAAGTTTTGAAGTTTGAAAGTTACAGTTGTTTGACAAAGTTTAAAAACCTTTACAGTTGTTTTTATTTTTTCTTTTAATTTATTTCAACTCCATTTATTTTCTCATGAGATGTAGTTTAAAAATTAAAATGTCAAATATTGTTACATGTTAAACACAAATAAATTTTTTGCCCAAAGACTTTTTTATTACCCAGCAATGCCGAGTAGTACAGCTAGTATACATATACACTCAGATATATGTAATATACATAATATGAATACATAATATGAATACATAATAACATACATGATATTTATATTACAAGTGGCAGTATTACTAATGTAATACTACATATTACATTAGTAATATATGTATAGTATATATGTACGTATATTTTATATATCTAAGTATACATTATATATTTAGATATGTATGATATACATATTATACTAATTTTTATACCAAGATTTTAATAGCTATAGCAGGACAGACAGATAACAACAGACAACGACGATGTCATACTTTGAGATTTATATATATAGATATATAAAATATCTATAATATACACTATATATATATACACTATATATATATATAGTGTATATATATATATAGTGTATATATATATACACTATATATATATACACTATATATATATATATATATATATATATATATATATATATATATATATATATATATATATATATATATATATACTATATATATATATATTAGAGATGCCCCGATTCTAAATTCACCAGCCGATTCAGATACCGATCCGATATACCGATCCTAATTGAAAAATAATCCGATTCAGATACCGATTCAGATCTTTTGTGTTGCATAGATAGTAGCTCATTTTATTATGCAAATACAAACATAATGCAAAGAAAACATGAATATTATTGTATTTATTTGTTTGCATTTATGGAAAAAAATATATACATATTCACATACTGATATACCGTGCATGTAGTAACAAAACAGTCCATGTTTCTTGTAATTTGTAAATAAAGGTAATTACTGTTAGTGGTACAGTTCTATCTGTAATAACGAAGTCCCTCTTCTATTGTTGGATGAACTGCTGTGTCTGTACAAGTTTAGAGCAAATCAATGTTTCTTTTAAAAACCGTTAGTGATTCAATTATCTCAGTAAGACGTCTCTTTTCTTCCATCATTATCAATGTAGCCGAGCGTTCTGAAGGGGGATTCCCTTGCAACAGATGTTGGAGGACAGGCTACATACCGATACGCCACTGGGGTTACCGTTTTTTGTACAATACAAACGATCCATTGTATCGTCAGGATCAAGAGAGTGATGGATAACTTTATGCGTCGACTGTTAAAATTACTTTCGTAATGCTAGTAAATAGAAATATTACACTGCGTTCTTGTTTCCCACTTTTGTTATCTTGTTCGTGATTGCTTGCAATAAAACCTATCGCTGTAATTGGGAAATACCACACTTTTTGTTTACGTTCTGGCTAAAAAGTTTCCTTTGCTGTGTTGATCAGGCTATAGACATGAAATAAATTGTGTGGCAGGCCTGAAATTCATTAAGTAAAAGTAAGAAGCTTACAGCTGATGATTTTTTATTAGTATAGCAGGCTAAAATACAGTTTTCTGCTAAATGGTTGATCTGTAAAAAGTATCTGTTATATATTCATATTGTAACACGTTCAGGAATAAAGAACCACAGGCTAAATAGACTACTAGAAGTTATAGCTACTGGAAGCTACGGCTTAGACGGCTATTAGGCTACGGCTTAGACGTCTAGGAGACACGTGACCCCCATCGCTATATAGTGACTGGAGATCAAGCTGACGGCCTCTTGTGATCAGGAGTTCACGGTGAGTGCTTTATCGCTCCCCCAGCAATATAACATGGCGTCGTAGGCAGGATTGTTCGGGGAGAATTGTGATCGGTGATACGTTATTATATTGTGGTGTAGTGGTGAATAACTGGTGATATCGGCCATCGATAGTGGTGATACAGTGGTTAGTGATTTTCCGTGGTGTATTTTCTGTGATAAGTGGGAGACACTATACAAGGTGAGTGGTGATTACATTGTTATAGAGGTTTCGAAGGGTGTTCGGAGGTAAGTTTAAGCTATTTTTGAATATGGCTAGAAATTTGAATTTTAATGACTTTCCGAAACTAGTAATTAATAGCGACGATGTTGGTGGATCATGGAAAAATTGGTTAAATGAGTTTGATCTAAGCGTTGAAATGATCACACTGAGATTAGGGGAAGAAAAAGTTACAATAGATGGCGAGGAAGAAACTGTTGATGTATTTAGAGGTAGAATGAAATTAGTATCTTTGTTGAATGCCGTGGGTAAGGCAGGTAGAGCAGCTTTGACATCTTTAGGTTTTGATCAAAAAAGTGCAACTTCTACATACGAGGGTGCCATGGAACTTTTGAAAACTGTTTACGAATCTGAAGAAACTGTTTATGTTAAAACAATGAAGTTTGTAACTGCTAGTCAGGCTATAGGAGAAAATGAAAATGACTATTTATTACGAATTGAAGATTTAAGTAGAAAAATGACTTTTGGAACTGAACATGATGCTTTGAGACAAGAATTTGCTTTAGCTATTGCAGTTAATGGGTTGAGAGAATCTTCTCTTCGATCCCAGCTGATGCAACAAAATGACTTGAATTGGACTAAGTTTTCAGGTATCTTGAGAGCTAAAAAAATAGCTAGAGATTCAGAAAGAACTATGGAAACCGTCAAAGCAGGCAATTTTAATGTGAAATTGGAAGTAGACGCAGTAGAAAACAAATCAGAGGACAAAGATAGTCAGTTTAAATTTGACTCTGATTCAGATAATGAGAAAGAAATGAATAGAGTATCTTCTAGAGACAAATATAAATCTAGAGGGTATGGTAAGGATAGGAAGTCAAGTAAATACGATAAAGACTATAGTAAAGTTAGAAGCTCTAGAGACTATAGTAGTTCATCTAGGGATTCTGTTAGAGAGAGACCACTTGAATGGCGTAGGAGAAGTAGAGACAGGTATTCCCCGAGGAGATATGATGATAGATCTAGCAAAAATTCTAGACGGTATCCATCTCCAGGGGCAGATAAATGCTA
Organism: Watersipora subatra; assembly: GCF_963576615.1. Lineage (NCBI taxonomy): Eukaryota > Metazoa > Bryozoa > Gymnolaemata > Cheilostomatida > Watersiporidae > Watersipora > Watersipora subatra. The sequence goes on along the minus strand of NC_088718.1, from coordinate 40,763,998 downwards.
TGGTTGTGGGGTAAGGGGACATGAAATCAGATTTTGTCCAGAGGTAAGATGCTTTTTTTGTGCTACCAAAGGGCACACAATTAAGGACTGCAAGGTACGTAGGAGTCAAAGGAGAGATAGGTACGAAAGTAGTGGAAGTAGTGAAGGTAGAAGAAGTCCTACTCCCAGAGTAAGGTTTTCTGAGTCTAGTAATAGCAACTGACTAGACGAGAAATTTGTCAGAAATTTATCTGTAAATGGTAAGGATATGGAATTTACTTTTGACACAGGAGCTGATGTGTCCACTATGACTGAGAAAGCTAGTAGAAAGCTTGGTTTGAATTTAAAAGAACCCGAGCAAATTTTGAATAGAGCTGATAGAAATAGATTGAATGTTTTAGGAGTAGCTGATGTAGCTATTAAAAGTACTTACAGAGCTATTGATACTTCTGTTTACATACTTGAAGGTTCTAGAAGAAATCTTTTAGGTATGCCCGAGATTAAGAAGTTGAATTTGTTAGCAGTTATTAATGCTTTGTGTGCTAATGAGTTTGACCCTTTGAAGGAATTTCCTAAGACATTCGAGGGACTAGGAACAATGCCTGGTATTTTTAGTATTGACATAAATAGGAATGCTGAACCCGTTAGATTGTACGCGCCTAGGCCTATTGCAGCAGGCTTGCGTGAAAAAGCTAAAAAAGAAATTGATAAAATGTTGGAAAGTAAGGTTATAGAACCTATAGAAAAAGCAACTGATTGGTGTTCTGGTCTTACCATCGCTCCAAAACAAGGTGGTAAGATTATAATGTGTGTAGATTTGACCAATTTGAATAAATGTGTTAGAAGGGAAGTATATCCTTTACCTAGGATATCAGACATGTTGAGTAAACTGGCAAAAGGAGTTATGTTTTCCAAACTTGATGCTAACTCTGGATTTTGGCAAGTTAGACTTGATAAGAAATGCAAAGAATTGACAACTTTTGTAACCCCATTGGGTAGATTTTGCTTTAAGAGAATGCCTTTTGGGATATCTTCAGCCCCTGAATTTTTTCAGAGGGAAATGGAAAAGATATTGAAAGGCTTAGACGGAATTGTGTGTTTGATGGACGACATTTTAGTTTACGGTAAAACTGTAACCGAACATTGGCAACGTTTACATAAAGTTTTAAATAGAATTGAGAAGTCTGGGATGACTTTGAGGAAAGAAAAATGTGAATTTGGATGTACCGAGGTGAAGTTTTTAGGACATTTGGTTAGCAGTGCTGGTATTAAACCAGACCCAGGTAAGATAAAAGCTATAGTTGAAATGAAGCCTCCGAGGAGCAAAAAGGAGGCCAGGAGATTTACCGGAATGGTTAATTATTTGATGAAGTTTAATAAAAGGTTAGCTGGTTTATGTACTGCGATTTATGGAGTAACGGGTAGTAAATCGGAATGGTATTGGGGTCCTGACCAACAAGAAGCTTTTGAAACTGTCAAGAAAGAAATTTCTAATAGTCCAGTATTATGTACTTTTGAGATAAATGCTAAACATAGAGTTTCTGCTGATGCTAGTAAAAATGCACTAGGTGCAGTTTTGCTGCAGTATAACGAGGAAGGTGCGTGGCAACCTGTAGAATACGCTTCTAGAAAAATGACTGAAACTGAAGGTAGATATGCCATGGTCGAAAAGGAAGCTTTAGCTACGACATGGGCATGTGAGAAGTTTGATTACTATTTAGTTGGTAGAAAATTTGAAATAGAGACGGACCATAAGCCTTTAATTGCGATTTTAGGTGAAAAGGATTTGTCTAAACTACCTGTAAGAGTACAACGTTTTAAGTTAAGACTAATGAGATATGATTATGATATTTTCCACACTCCTGGGAAAGATATGTTCATTGCTGATTTGCTTAGCCGTCCGAACAGTGGTGCTGTTTGTGATGAGGTAAGTAAAGCTGTTTGTAATAAGGTAGAAGCTTATGTTAACTCGATAGTTTCCTCTTCTGCATATGGGGACGTTAAAGAAGAGAAACTAAGAGAAGAGGTTAGTAAAGATTCAGATGCTCTCAAGTGTATAGAGTATTTATATTCTGGTTGGCCATCTGAAATGGATGGTTCTAGTAAAGAACTGATAGGTTTATATGGATCTAGAGAGAGATTAAGTATTTATAATAATATATTGTTATATGACTCTAGGCTGTATATTCCCAAGTCATTAAGACTGCAGTATTTGGAAATTTGTCATGAAGGTCATCAAGGCATAACGAAATGTCGCAGACGAGCCCAGCGTCATTTTTGGTGGCCTGGTTATAGTAAGGAGATTGCAGATTATATAAGTAGATGTAATGTTTGCATTATGCATGGTCAAGTTAAACACCAGCCCATGTATGAAGCAGAAATGCCTTCTAAACCATGGGAGGTGATAGGTTCAGATATACTTGTGTTTGATAACGAATATTATCTGATAGCTATAGACTATTATTCGAAGTGGATAGAATGTCTGCATATAGAATCTCAAACTGCAAGAGAGATAATTCGAGTGCTCAAGTATCTGTTTTCTCGATTTGGTATACCCAATGTTATCAGGTCTGATAATGGAACTTGTTATGCTAGTAAAGAATTTAGAAACTTTGGAGAGAAAATGGGCTTTATTCTAACTACTAGTAGCCCCTGGTATCCTTGTTCTAATGGTTTAGCAGAAAGCGCCGTAAAAATTGTAAAAGGATTATGGGAGAAAAGCCGAGATAAAGATGTGGCTTTGTCTGCGTATAGGACTACACCTTTGGCTTCAGGATATACGCCAAGTGATCTGATTTTTGGTCGAGCTATTAGATCAAACTTGGGCTTCCCTTATGAAAGTGATGTAGACTATGAACTATTTGAAGAAAATGAAATTAGACGTAAAAAGAAAATTAAGAAACGGTGGGATAAAAAGTATAGAGTTTCAAAGTTAGACGAGTTAAAACCTGGCCAAATGGTTTATGTAAAAGCTCCTACAGATGTAGGTTCAAGAGGTATAGTTTTGAGAAAGGATAAATCCCCTGAAAGTTACTGGGTCAATGTAGGCATGAGTGAAATACGCAGAAATAGAAAACATTTGTTTTTGTTGAATTCTGATGACGAGAACACATCGTCTGACTCTTCTGAGGAAAATTGTCTTTCCTTGGATAGCTACTCCTCAAAAGAGGGCAACTCTGAAATAGTAAAAAATGCCAACGGTTTATCTGAAAGTCAGGAGAACATGATCCCTGATTTAGAGATCCTTGAACAAGGGGCGGAAACTCCTGGTGTGGCTGAGCACGTGGAGGAAACTCCTGGTATCAGTGAACACGAGGAGGAAACCTCTGTTGTTGAGAATAGACTCGTTCCAGGAAATAGTAATGATTTGCCTAGAAGAAATTCTAGAAGTAAATTTGTGCCTCTTAGTAAAGAACCTGTTGTCACTAGCTTAGGTCGAGTTAGTAAACCACCTAAGAAATATGGTATGGAATATTATAAATGACCTTGTTTATAGTTTCAGATTGATATCAGACCAATCTTACTTCTCTATCACTTATGAAGAGTGCTGGCGATTCGCCGGGAGGTGGTGGTGCCGAGAGCGGCGGTGCAGGTAGAAACAGGGGTGGAGGTGTGAAGGTGACGAGGGATTCAGAAGGTAACACGGTGTTTAGTAAGCAGAAGGGGTGTGAGTCGGGTAAGAACCAGAGCGAAGGTAAGAAAGAAGTGTACGGTAAGCCAGGTAACATTAAGTGTGTTGTCTGCAAAAGCTTTAGAGACCATTATGCTGCTCAGTGTCCTGGATTTATTTGTTATAATTGTAAAGGTCAAGGACATTTTGCGGTAGATTGCAAGAAGACATTGTGTAGATTTTGTGGGAAGTTAGACCATGGACTTGAAGGATGTACTCTTGGTGGGTCTTCCTATAGAGATATTGCAGCGGGTATTAAGCGTAGGGTAGAGGAGAGTAACAATAGGGGACCGGATTCTAAGTTGAAGAAGCCTAGTTCAAGTTTACCCTTTGTTGCTAAGATGGATAGTTTTGTAGAAGAGATGGAGTCGGAGTCTGTTTCGACCGAGGCTGCCATCGAGCAGAGGAAAGCTATGCTCTTGCATAGGAGGAGACAAGTAGAGGAGCAGTACAAGCGCGCATTGTCTGCTATAGAGAAGGACGAGAGAGAGTTGGAGGAGGAGATTGAGAGTGAGAAGGAGTATAGAGAGGCTCTGTTGCACTTGGCTGCTGTAAAGCAAAAGAGGGCTCAGAGGAGGGGTGCAAGGAGCGCGAGTTCCGTAACGACTACTAGTAAGGAGAGTAAGGTTGAGGAATCCAAAGAGGAGATCCAACCTGAAACCTCCGTTGTGAGAGTAGTCCCTAGTAGAGATGCTAGTTGTGAGGAGAGTAAGGTTGAGGAACCCAAAGAGGAGGTCCAACCTGAAAGTTCCGAAAAGAGTGGCAATGACGACCAGCTTGCTGGTTCTGAGCCAAAAGTTCATAGTGGCAACGACGACCAGCTTGCTGGTTCTGAGCCAAAAGTTCAGAGTGGCAATGACGACCAGCTTGCTGGTTCTGAGCCAAAAGTTCAGAGTGGCAATGACGACCAGCTTGCTGGTTCTGAGCCAAAAGTTTCAGATAACCTGGAGGCAATGGAGGAGGAACATGAGAAGGCCGATTGGTATGGGGATACTGCCAGTATGGAGGAAGGCGATTTGCTAAATGGAGATGAGTTAGATTGAGATGGATTGGGGTGCGATTAAAACTGTTAAATTTGCGATAACTGATGACTGAAGAAAGACGAGTAAGTAAACAGAATATTGGGTGAGTAGAGAGATATTTAACTCATCTTCGAAACGGTAACTATGATTTGAAGCTTTTGTGATTATCTAACCTGCTTGGCTTGATAACCCTGCTTCATTGAATTTAACGCTCCTCTTGAGAGATTATGTGTTCTGCTAACAGTGGTTGCACTTGGGCAAGTTTGAGTATATTGGAATTAGAGTTCGTATTTGGATTTTAGATTAAGCGGTGTAGTCTTGAAAAAAAAGGGCATGTTATATATTCATATTGTAACACGTTCAGGAATAAAGAACCACAGGCTAAATAGACTACTAGAAGTTATAGCTACTGGAAGCTACGGCTTAGATGGCTATTAGGCTACGGCTTAGACGTCTAGGAGACACGTGACCCCCATCGCTATATAGTGACTGGAGATCAAGCTGACGGCCTCTTGTGATCAGGAGTTCACGGTGAGTGCTTTATTGCTCCCCCAGCAATATAACAGTATCGGAAGGTTCAGATTTTTTAAGAAAAGATCGGCCGATACCGATTCAGATACTTGACACTCATATCGGCACCGATACCGATTCCGATACCAAAATCGGGGCAACTCTAATATATATATATACTATATATATATATATATACTATATATATATATATATATATATACTATATATATATATATACACTATATATATATATATATATACACTATATATACACTATATATATATATATACAGATAATGGTTGAGACTTCACTGATATAGTGCTCAAAGTTGTCCACCGAGCCTGTATAAGTACAAAGATGGAAAAAGTTTTTAGCAACAGTTTATTACTTAAAGTTTCATGATGCAAAATGATGTTAAGTTTACACCAATCGTCAGATAAAAAATTGCATGACACAAACACAGAACCAAGAATACACTAAGAACACACACATAGAATGCACTGTTTCTAAGTGCAATCTATGCTTCACTGAGAAGTATTTTATAATTTTCCAACCTCACATGGCTACCCTGAATCAGAAAAGTGATATAGTAACATCCTGTAGACACGTCACCAAATTTTACTTATCTAAAGCTAAGCTCACCAATTAACCAATTTAATAGTTAGGCTTTTTTACTTGATTTGGCCAAGTATTATACACAAGCACTTCACATTAGCATCTGATGATTACTGCATGCAGTATGAAACTTTTAGTCATAAACTGTTGCTAAAAACTTTTTCCATCTTTGTACTTATACAGGCTCGGTGGACAACTTTGAGCACTATATCAGTGAAGTCTCAACCATTATCTGTATATATATATATATATATATATATATATATATATATATATATATATATATATATATATATATATATATATATATGGTTTGCTAGTATGTCCTAGCAAACCAACCAGATATTGTGGTGGTAGACAAGGAGAACAAGAGGGCTACTATAATAGATATAGCAGTACCCAATGACTACAATATAGTCAGCAAAGAAAAAGAAAAGGTAGAGAAATATCTCCCTCTTGGAGAAGAAATTGAAAAATGCTGGAATGTAAGAACAACTGTAATCCCAGTAGTCATTGGGGCACTGGGCGCAATAACACCGGCGCATAAAATGTGGCTTGCCCAAATACCAACAACAATCAACTCAGGTGAGTTGCAGAAAAGTGCGCTATTGGGAACAGCTAAGATCTTGAGGCGAGTGCTCAAACTCCCAGGTCTCTGGTAGGAGACCCGAGTTAGAGCAGAATTTACCACCCATACGGGGTATCTGGGGTGAGGAAACAATATATCATCAATTTTTCGTTACATGCTGTTACAGACAAGCAATCACTTTGTCATTCCCATTTATTAGTCACATTTATCAATGTTTGTGTTTCACTAAACTTACGAGTGATGGATCCCAACCACAAAATCCAATCATTCCCACTTCCTGGAACTCCAGACACAACCTGATGTGGAAATGTCAGTGTTTCCTCTTTTTCTGTCACCTGAAGTACTTTGCATTCTTCATCTGTCACTTGGGTGTTCCAACACACAGATTGGTAAGAGGTTTCTATAGGGTTTACCAAAGGGGCCGGGTTGCCATTTGTAGTTCTACCTTCGGTAACTAAGTAATCTTTAAACATAACAAACAATTGAGAATCTTTATAGCTTTCCAGCTTTATTTTTCAAGTGTGTGTGCTATTAAATCTGTTTGTTTTAAATAATTGTCATTTTTACAATAAAGTTGTTTTCTCTACTAAACTTTGGACTATATTCATAAAAAAACAACTCTCTTGTTAACTTGTTCATATTTGCAAAAGCTCCAGCAAGTATTTTTAAGAATTTTTTACACAATGCTAATAAACTAGATATTTAGCACATTTTTTGACTCTCAGGTTACGCAAACATCTTTAGAGCTATTAGAAAAAAACTTCTTCATTTTGTCATAGCAAAAACTACTAATACAATTATTGTTGACACGTTTTTGGCATAATGAATTCCTTTTAATTTGGAACTGCCCTATCTACCAAAACTCATGACTAAAATTTTTGAAAAATAACTTCTGCTAGCATTAGGCAGTCAGAGTACGATCTGCAAAAAAAAATTACTTATAAAATATAATAAAATTAAATTATAAGAAAATATTTTTAAGCTTAATATAAATTGACAAGTTTGTTATTTACCATTGTGCTTCTATCACAAGAATACCTTTAAAGAATCATTTTATGGTTTTTTATTGTTTTGCAATAGAAACTCGATATCAATAAATCAAATTTAAAGTAGTGTTCGATCAAATGGTAGTATTGTTATTATTCTTGTCACAAGCGAGTTTGAACTATCATATTTCTAGTCTTTATGATAAGAATAAGAGTGATGAGTGACTCCATCGTGTACATAGACCGACTTACGTGTTTATTGTCTTTTTTAATAATAACTAACAAAATAACAATAGCTGCCAGATAACTAGTTTTAATAAGTACCGACACCAAAATTTTGTTAACATTAACACCGTTATAGTTTCTTGATTAACCAAAAGTTTGTTTCTTTATCTAGCTGCTTTGATTTGAAACTACTGCAGCTGTTTTATATATTAGTTTAAACAAAGAAAACATAAACTAACTCTGAAATTGAGCTGGGGTAAGTTCTAGTACTACTGGTACTATAGTTAGATGTTGCTAGTCGTACAACTTGTTGCCTTAATATACTATCGACTTTTTCAAGTGTGAAACAGTTTAATTTGAGACGTCATTGGGAGCTATAACAAAGTTACTTCCTGTTGCGAGGTGCCAAAATGCTACTTCTAAACAAAGACTTTATAGTACTCATAGCATCCTAAGCGTAAAGTGACCTCAAAAGAGTTCAATTATAGCATACCTGGTGCGATGATATATTTTGGTCTTACTGCTTTCACCTGCGGACGAAAGATACAAATGCTGCCATAAACAATTAAGGCAACTCCAATCCAGCAGAAGTTAAAGTGTGTTGCTTTCATTTTGACATATGATCTGTTAAAATAATACGGTGGTAAATATTGAAATAAGAAAAGTGGGTTTGGAGTAATAAATGATGGCTTTGGTATTATATATTTTTGACAATCAAGACACAAACTAGATGTACAAGCCCGAGAATTAAAATAAATGGAATTCTAACAAAACTGAGTATATATACTGTATATATTAACTTGAAATAACTGCAAGAGGCTGACGTGATCACCTATTGACAAATACGGTATTGACATATATATATATATATATATATATATATATATATATATATATATATATATATATATATATATATATATATATGGTTACTCTACTGGTTACTCTACTCTGGTTACTTATATATATATTTTGGTTACTCTATGAAAAATATACCAATACCAAAAAAATCAAATTACCTACAAAGATTAATAGAAATGACCGAGAAGTTAACTCACCGAATGAGATGGAAAGCACATTTTTTCTTAAACCCAAATCAGCAATCAGAACAAAAAGAAACCTATGGATTCAAAACAAAGCAACTGCCATCTTTTATAAAAGAAATGTCAGATTTTGAAAGTAAGATAACAGAAATGATACAAAACATCAAATTCAAGCCATACAACAATGAACTTCAACGAAAACTACTTCAAGACACTAAGACAATACAAGCAAACAATAAAATACTTGTCAAAGCTGACAAAACAACCAATTTTTACAGACTTGAAAATGATGAATACAGCAAAATGTTGCAAAATAATGTGACTAAAACCTACAAAAAAGCTGACAAGACAGCAGTAAACCAAATTACATCAAAAGACAAAGAAATAGCGCACAAATTAGGACTTGAGAAAAGAATTGAGACAATAGCAGAGAAACAGCCATTCATAACGTTAAAAGACCACAAAGATAACTTCACAAACCACCCCACGTGTAGACTAATCAATCCAACAAAATCTGAAATAGGAAAAATAAGCAAAACTCTGCTCACAGGTATCAACAAAAAAGTGACAAGAGAAACTAATGTAAAATTATGGCAAAGTACGGGTGATGTACTGAATTGGTTTAGAGAAATAAAGGAAAAGCAACAGCAAGCATTTATTACTTTTGACGTTTGTGAATTTTACTCTTCAATAACAGAGGCACTATTAAAAAAAGCATTAGATTTTGCAAGCAACATAACAAATATCACAGAAGACGAAAAGGCAATCATACTACATGCAAAAAGTTCGCTTGTATTTCACAACGACACGGCCTGGGCAAAGAAGAACTCTAATAAATTGTTTGACTTGACTATGGGTAGCTACAACGGAGCGGAGACTTGTGAATTAGTAGGGACTTACTTACTGACCCAAATACCCAAAGAATTGACTTGCAGCATTGGACTATACAGAGATGACTGACTTGCGGTTTGCAAGGGTACACCACAAGCTATAGAGAGAACAAAGAAACTAATATGCAACATATTTAATAAGAACAACTTGAAAATTACTATTGAGGCGAACAAACGATCAGTGAACTTTCTTGACGTAACTTTAAATCTACAAGATGGCAGCTTCAAGCCTTTCCAAAAACCAGGCAACACAATACTATATGTGCACAAACAAAGCAACCATCCACCTTCCATATTGAAAAACTTACCAGACAACATAAACAAACGATTAAACGCACTTTCATCAGATGAACAACAATTTAACAGCACAATGCAACCATACCAAGAAGCACTCCACAAGAGTGGATACAACAGCAAACTACAATATGAAACCAACATGAAAAAACCTAAAAAACGTAACAGACAAAGAAAAATCACATGGTACAACCCACCATTCAGCGCCAATGTTGCAACCAATATTGGACAAAAATTCTTCAGCATAGTTACAACATGTTTCCCAAAGAAACACCCACTTCAAGCAATATTTAATAGACAAACCTTAAAACTGAGCTACTCAGTAATGCCAAACATAAAAACAATCATTGATGGAAGCAACAAAACCCTTAATAAAACCAGTACACTACAAAAAGAAGACAATGAAAAAAGTTGCAATTGCAGACAAAAAAACAACTGCCCTTTGGAAGGAAAATGCAGAGCCAAAAATGTGATATATCAAGCAACAGTAAGCAACAATACAAACAACCACGTAGCGACCTACATAGGACTTTGCTCAACCGAATTTAAAACTAGATACAGCAACCATAAAGCCTCGTTTAACAACAAAAACAAACAACACCACACAGAATTGAGCAAGCACATTTGGAAGTTGAAAGAAAACAACTCAACATACAACATAACATGGAAAATATTAGCTCAAGCACAACCATATACAAACAAAACGATGCAAATTATGTTTACTTGAAAAATACTTCATAATATGCAAACCACACTTAAGCGCATTAAATAAAAGAAATGAATTGACTTCTAATTGCAGACAAGCTAGGAGTTATCTTCTCGGTTACACTTAGCACTAAATTCATTGAACTTAAAACCCCAAAAACTTAAAACCCCAAAAACTTAAAAATTCATTGAACTTAAAAGGGGTTTTAAGTTCAATGACTAAATTACATGATTAATACAGCGAGCCCATTTCTGATATTTTGGCACATTCGGTAAAGCTTTTCATTTTAGTACAATTTCGTCTGAGGAGTGCTTCGCACGAAACAAATTTGTAACGCAAATACTAAAAGTTTACTTTTTTCGCAATAATTTTTCAAATATTTCATACTCCACTAATAATCTTTTAGGTTTTTAGTGTAGAGTTCTCTTTTTATATGCTTTTGCACTTGCTTTTAGTTAATATATATATATATATATTTAAAGTAAATGATATAGGCTTATAAAATGATACATGCACGCATAGGTTGCTATATACACATAGACTACACATATACATGTATATGTATATATATATATATATATATATATATATATATACATGTATATATATATATATGTATATGTGTATATGTATATATATATATATATATATATATATATATGTATATGTGTATATGTATATATATATATATATATATATATATATATATATATATATACATATACATGTATATGTGTAGTCTATGTGTATATAGCAACCTATATATATACCTGTATATATATATACCTGTATATATATGTATATATATATATATATATATATATATGTATACATGTATATATATACATATACATACATAGACATGTGTGTATATATATATATGTGTGTATATGTATATATATCAGGGCTGTATTGTCCAAAGAAAAAGTGGTCAGGAGACTGTCTGTTAGTAGTTGCCGAGGACCGACTTGGCCGTGCAGGGAGGGTCTGGGAGGGAAGCAGAAGCGCCCTCCCAGAGAAGGCGGGTTCAGGGGCCCTCCCCCAATAAAATTTTGAGAGTTAAGAGCAAATTTAGAGCATTTTAAAGTGTATCTTGTATTATTTAACAGTTGACTTGCGACAAAATTCACATTACAGTTATTTGGTATCAAAAGATTCACCATGTCTTACTTGTGTTGTAGGTTCCAAATATGTGGAAAAGTGATTACAAGCTCTTAAAAGCTCAAAAACGAAAAGCCGCCGTAGATTGGAATCTCTTTATTTCTCTGACGTAGTCAAGTTTGTTTTACAGTTTGTTATTGTCTTGTCACATGATGTTCTTACGTGAATTGAAAGGCCAATAAAAAGCTCAATATAAACGTATCGTAGTACTAGTTTGTGACAAACACTTCGGGTTTACTGAAGACCACATATCAAATATAGATGCTCGCTACTTTACAGTTTTGTTTCGGTTTAGTCTAATTAGCAAGTCGTAATCTGATCATGTGACCCAATACTTCACAAATATATTTCTGCAGCATTTTTTGATTATCACAAGTGACCAACAGGCTCGTCATGATTATCAGACAATGATGTGTACTCCTTCGAGCTAAGGCTATAAAATTAAACGAATTTTTACGGTAAGTTATAAGTTATCACTGCTAAAAGTGACAGCATTACAACGATGATAAAACAAACTCATAAGAACAATAGACATGGTTTTATTGAATGCGTGAAGTATATTTTTGAAAATATTTTGACGAATAAGGTTGCATGAAAGTGTAAACAGAAACTATCTACCACAACTACGTTACATTTGAGCCATTTTGGAAAGGGAATTCAAACTATGGCGGTCTCGTGTGGCTGCGATTTTTTTTTCGTTTTTGAGCTTTTAAGAGCTTGTAATCACATTTCCACATATTTTGTACATACAGCACAACAGAGTAAGACATGGTGAATCTTTTCGTATCAAATAACTGTAACGTGAATTTTGTTGCAAGTCAACCTTTAAGGTTGATATCCAGGTGCTCCCAAGTTGAGTCATTTCAAGTCTTGCAAAGAGAGCTAGCTACAGAATTATATGGTTTTGTGTTGTAACCATATATATGTATACTAGTTGCATTACCCGTCTACAGAAATAGATTCACGCGCAGCATAAGGTTTATTGAGAGTTGTCTTTCATACTGTAAAACAACTCCAAATATACAGTTACATCTCCATCTCTCCCTCTTTCCCCTCTCTCCTTCTCCCTCTCTCTCCTCTCTCTCTCTCTCTCCCTCTCTCTCTCCCCCCTCTCTCCTCCTCGCTCTCCCTCTCTCTCTCCTTCTCTCCCTCTTTCCCCTCTCTCCGTCTCTCCCCTCTCTCCCTCCCTCTTCCCCCTCTCTCTCCCTCTCTCCGTCTCTCCCCTCTCTCTCCCTCTCTCTCTCTCCCCTCTCTCTCTCCCCCTCCCTCTCCCCCCTCTCTCTCTCCTCTCCGTCTCTCCCTCCCCTCTCTCCCTCTCTCTCTCCCTCTTTCTCTCTCCCTCTCTCTCTCTCCCCCCCCCCCTCTCCTTCTCTCCCTCTCCCCCCTCTCTCTCCCCCCCTCCCCTCCTCGCTCTCCCTCTCTCTCTCTTTCTCTCCCTCTCTCTCTCCCTTAGTTCAACGCAACACATGCTGATAGACAACATTTTTTGTTTTTCTGTCGGACATATTAAGAAACAGTTTTCGGCGTGTGCCTACTTTTGAGCAGGCGACGTATAGCTGGTCATGGCTGATGCAGGGTGACAGTAAGTCGATAGCAGCTGCTCTCTTTTCACAATAGCATATCACAACGCTCGGAGTACTCGTGAAGGTTCTGTAATAGTAAGTTACAGTAGGCCTACTCGTAGCTGGAAAAAAATTAGTAACTCGGCTGCTGAAGGAAATGAACATGACCCACTATCACGAACAGTGGCAAATCCAACGTTATTAAGTAGTGGAGATAAGAGAATTTAAATATCTACTATATATGTAAATGTATGTAAATATAAGATAGTGGAGAATAACTGACACTTGCAATCTTACACGATAAATCTTACAGCAATCTTACAAATGTTTGTTGTAAAATGTGAAAATAATTACGAAAAACCAACTGGTTAGATTTAACAGGAAAGGTGTGTAAGCTAATACATCTAGCTGTACAACCCAGCACACTGATTGGTAAGAGGAGTTTTTAGGATTTACCAAGGGAGCCGGTTTGCCACTTGTAGTTGTACCTTTGGTAATTATGTCACCTTTCAACGTAATGAACGATTAGGAAATTTTATAGTATTTTAGCAATTAGCAATTTTTTTCAAATGTGTGCGCTATTCAATGTTTGTTTTAAATACTTGTCATTTTTACAATGGAGTTGTGTTCTTTTCTAAACTTTTGACTATATTTATGAGAAAACAACCCTTTTGTTAATTTTTCCATGTTTGCCAAAGCTCCATCAATTATCTTTTAGCAATTTTTACACAATGCTAAAAATCACACATTCAGCATAGCTATTGGTTGTCAGGTTAAACAAATATCCTTGGTACTGTCAGAAAAAACTACTATATTTTGTCAAAGCAAAACCTACCTACATAATTGTAGACAACATCTTTTGGAATACTGAACTCTTTCAATTTTGACTTGATACACCCACTAAAGCTCATGACTTAGACAACTCATGACAGTAGATTCAAGCAGAGTATAATTCTGTATAGAGAATTTACCTATGAAAAATACATTAAAATTAAATTATAAGAAAATCTTTGCAAGCTTACATTTATCGCATTACTACCTTTAAAGAACCATTTCATGATTTCTTATTGTCTTGTAATAGCAACTGGGTTTAAATAATCAAAATTAGAATTATTGTCCAATTGAATGGTAGTATAATTAATATTTTTGCAAATACAAATGAGTTGAGCCTACTACATTTTAGTCTTCATGATAAGACTGATGTGTGTCTCCACAATGTCCATAAACCGACTTACGTGTTTACTTGACCTTTTTACTAATAACTAACAAAGTAACAATAGCTGCCAGATAATCAGTTTTAATCAAAGCTTAAAGTGATCGCAAATGGGTTCAATTGAGGCATACCTGGTGCAATAATATATCGGGGTCTTACTGCTTTCACCTGCGGATGAAGGATAATAATGCTGCCACAAATAATTAAGGTAACTCCGATCCAGAAGAAGTTAAAATGTGCTGCTTTCCTTTTGGCATATGATCTGTTAAAATAATACAGTGGTAAACATTTAAATAAGAAAATGGATTTGGAGTAATAATTGATGTTTTGGTATTATATACTTTTGACAATCAAGACATAAACTAGATGCACAAGCCCTTGGATTAGAATAATTCGAGTTCTAGCATAACAAAGCATAACAGTTTTATATACATATATAAATATATACATTCATATATATACATTTACATATATATACATATGCATATGTATATATACATATATAAATATATATATATATATATATATATATATATATATATATATATATATATATATATATATATATATATATATATATGTACATATATACCCAACAAGATGAAATTATTCGCGGAGTCAACTTTCGCGAGAATTGTCTTTTCATGGCGTCTTCGCGGACTAAATTTTTTCGCGGATGAACACATTCGCAAATAAAATAATTCGTGAAAGCAGCTAGCAATAGTGTAAAACTTTTGTGCATATACCTTGTGGTTGGTTTCTATTTAGCTAGGAAGTTTATTTCGATCATGCGAAACTATAAATTTTTGACTGAATCCAGAGGTTTTTATGAATATTTATCAATGTGGAGGCTTTTGGTAAACCAAAAACTTGCGGTAAGTTACATTTATGAGTTTTTTCAATGTAAAGAACTGCAGGAGAGATTTTTGCGATGATGATGCTATGCCGAATTCCAAATAACTCGTGACCACCTTAAATAATTTTGTAAAGAAGTGTGATGCATTAGCGATGGGCGTAACTCAAAGCCCCGCGATGATTTTATAACAGTGAAACTCGGCAACGTTTACTGATACCACACTTATATACAGGACTACAAGTCCACACTCATATACATGTGTACAAGACCACACTTACATACATGTGTACAAGACCACACTTACATACATGTGTACAAGACCACACTTATATACAGTACTACAAGACCACACTTACATGCAGTACTACAATACCACACTTATATACAGGACTACCAGTTTCAACTACCCTAACACTAGTTGGCGGAATCAGTAGCATGCAGGTTAATTTTGTAAGTTTGGTGTTCTAAGAGTCAGCTACAGTGGGTTCGGTCGACCACATGGCAGCAATCATACTCTAACTGAAACTACAGAAGTTTGTAGGAACAGAACTTGTCATTCTGGCTCTTTTTGTTTCATGGTTATTTGATACATTCATTGCGCTTCAAGCATTTATAAAACAATTTATAAAAGATTGCACCCGCTATCAACGTAGAATTCAATCAAATGCAAACTTGGCTGAACAACTTGGCTGAACAAAATCACTTAGTATGGCATCTATGGCATCAGAAACTGTCTAATAATGTGTCAATTTTAAAGCACGACTCTTCTATCTTTTCAAATCAATAGTAGCTTGTACAGTCATACTTCGACTTACGAGCTTAATGCGTTCCAAAACTGAGCTCGTATGTTAATTTACTCGCATGTTGGTGCAATTTAATTATATATAGAACCATTAAACTGATTGGTTTCCATACTCTAAAAATGCAAATAAAACACTCAAAACAAGATATTGTAACAGAAAGAACATGTTGGTTATTGTCCTAATTTCCCACATGCTTTCAAAAAGCAACAATTAAAAATTAATGCAAGGAGATGTGATTAATTAAAATGTAAAATTAAATACATACAATCGCAGCTACCGCTAGCATTTGCCAGGGAGGGAGATATAAGTTATCCTTCATTACAACAGTTGACTTTGATAAATTTGGATTTTATCATTGTCTTAAAAGACAAACTTAGAGGCAAACATAAAAGCAAACTTTTATTTTTAACTTAACGTAATTAAAATTTCTTCGGTGTTCGTAGTTTGAAGTTTCTCGCTGGTTAGTTAATTTTTCCTTTGTTTCGCTTTCGCGACTAGCCGGCCGTTTTAAAACAAACCTATTTAAGGATGTTTGCCTTTGTCGCCCTTTCAATATGTTGCGATTAGGACAAACACAGGTGTCGTCACAAAAGGTTAATGCACGACCACTACTCAACTTGTCCGAATGTCTATTTTTATAGTTTTGATAGATCGCACCGGCCTTTTCACATAGCATCATTTCAGTTGCGCTGTCACCGGCCAATTGCTTATCTTTTATCCAATGCCTGAGCAGTCTCTCCATCAGCGGTCGTGAAGATCGCTGCGCCGTTTAAAAACTATGGTTGGTCCTTTTGTGAACTAAATGCCCTGAATATAATCCTTTGATAATCCTGTTTGATAATTGTGGATGTATTTCTGTCATATTGCTGAGCTAACTCAATCACGCATACATATTTCGCATATTTTTCAATAATTTTCCATTTAACATCAACTGTTATCGTTTGCTTTTTTTTTGCATTATCTTTTATTTTACTGGCAAACGTTTGGTCAACGCAGAGTACTTTTAATTTACATAATTCTGCACTGAAAACCCCACACAAACAACACGGTACAGAAGTATAACCTGAGCAGTTGAAAAATACAGAGTGATGCTGTTCTCATAAAACACCTCCGGCATACTTGGCAACTGACTCACGTGATCGTATCTCAAACATAGCTCGTATGTTAGTGCTAAAACTTGCTTAAAAGCTGGCTCGTATCTCAAGTTTCTCGTACGTTGGAGCACTCGTAAGTTGAAGTATTACTGTATTATGTTTCACAGCTCATCAAAATGGCGTGTTACAATACTGATCTATCTAACCAACCATGTTTTTTTTCAAATCAACGTTATATCATTGATACACAGCATATGCCCTCAGAATATAAATAATTCATACTGAAAATGTTTAGGTTACTTGGCTTTTACATTATACAATGTGTAAAATACATTTTAATTGCCCAATACATTCCAAGATTTTTTCAAACTACCCCTTTAAGTCTATGAAACAGGAAAAAAGCCCCACTTAACTTTTTAATTTAATGACTGTACAGCAACTGTGGTATTATTGGTTTGTATCGACAACTTTTCCTTTTTATTACTCAAATTTGGTTTACAGTAATTGATGATTACAAAAACTTTATGTTAAGTTGAGGGAAATGCACATCTTGAATGTCAATTGAAATCGGATTTTCATTTTTTTATTTCTACAACAAGTTTCAAGCTGCTAATACAAAAAACAAATGTGTATGTTTAGAAAAATTAAAAATAAAGTGATATCTTTACTATAACAAGAGCCAAGTCTGCCTGCCTATTCATCAGAAACCAGGGTTAGAGGTTTGAATTAATGATTGCTTTAAACGAAACTCCAGCTTCAGACATTCAGCTTTGTAGATCGACACTCTAGCACCAGCACCTACTAATCCCCTTTAGTTATTTCTGAATAATCGTGTAGATATTTTTTCTCTGTACCTTATTGCCAAGCCTGATGATCCTTTGTGACACATCGAACTGCCACAGTTTTAGTATACATAATAGAGATACTCGTATACGTTGTTTCCTATCCGAGTGCAGCAAAAACTAAACCACATTCTTAAGGCTGACCATGAGACTTGTTATTCAACTCGATCTTGAAAACTTGCACCAACTTGACGTAGTATGGAAGTTCTTACGTAATCTTTTTGTAATCAGATCAAATGTAATTTTATAACAAATTGTTCTCAAAACTGGCTACTTGAAATGCAAGTATATCTTCTAGCCATTACACAATCTTAGACAAAGAAAAAACTTGAGACGGCTTAGTTGATCTAAAATTTCATTGAAAGTCTAAAGATTGTGTTTCGTAATGTCGACTTATTTTAGCTGGCTGAGCTCATTAAAAACCATGCACTACATTCGTGGCTGTACTATTTTAAAAAATATTACTTTGGATTTGCTTGGAAAATCATCCACCTTTTTTCCTATGACTCAGCTTCAACAATGCGTCCGCGTTGAACCATTTCGCTTCTCAATTTACAAATATTCTTCAACATACATATTTTTATTAAACTCATTCTTGACTCTCTTGAAAGACCATAAACCGCTGATGCATGTATACTTCAACCTTACCCTTACATGGGCATATACATGCATGAAGTTGTCTCCTCAACTACTTTTGCATTAAAATATGGCAGACATTGTGTTTTAATTTGCAAAAAAGAACACTGTTATTAAGCAAGCATGATTATCATTATCAAAGTGTTTTTTTTTAACAAAGCTAATGAAATTAATTGAAAACTTTTATTTAGCTTTAAAGCTTCAAGGTGGTTTATGTGGCTGTTTGCAAGAGAAAGGCTACTTGTCGAATTGTCAGTAAATTGTCCTTTGAAAATCGCCACATGTTCTAGAAATTCATCAACAGCCCAAACATTCTGCAAGACCATTTTTGGTAGAAAAGGTCACTCTCTCTGGTCAATCAGTGGGCAGTCTAAATCACATCAACTGCAGCTGCATTCATGTGGTACAAATATGTAAAGCTAACTGTTTATTTATGTAAGACTAGCTGATTGCCTGGCGTTGCACCTAGTAAAACTAGTAACTTACTATAGTAAAAGCCGTGTGCTTTGTCTAAAACCAGCTGGTGGCATTACGTTACGAGTAAGGATCTATAACACAATCGTGAGCTTTAAGCGTGCTAATATTCTTAGAAATGATGAATAAGTATGTGCCTTATTATTCCATAGTATAGCGAGGACAGTTTAGTAAAATAGATTAGTCTGCTGATCTGCTGGTCTGCAGACCTGGAGGTTGCAAGTTTAAATTCAGTGCAGAATAGAAAAATAATTTTTGTACCCAAAACTTTATAGCTCTACCTGAACAGACGAATGACAGACAGACAAACACTAAAAACTGAGAGCTACTAAAAGCTTTGCAGCCTTTGACCTGCTTTAAAAAATAAAAAAAATTTAATGCCACACAACCATTGCAAAAAATATAACAAATAAAACAAAAAATTCAATCATTCAGTTTACACATTGCTAAAAATGTGAGAGAGGCATAATTACTATAAGCGCTTAACACATACCCTCTCTGTAAGTGCCCTTCTCAGCTTGAGTAAAGCTATGCCATAGCATCATAACGCTGTAATCCACCTTTGTTCTTTTTGTCGATAACACTCTTTGTTTGCGCATATAATGATATTGATGATGGCATTAATCAATGTAACAGCTATAGTCACTCTGTATGGGAATCTCAAAGGTCTATTGAAAAGCAGTTTCATAGAAAGTATCAATGAAACTAAGGAGTGTCAATGGAACCAGTCGATATTGAGATCTAAGCGTTCGGGCCCAAGGAGATATCATCATATTGCATAGTTAAGTATTGTCAATGTTTATATTTGGCTTTTAGATAGAAAAAAATCAATCTATTAGCTTAATGTTTCTATTTCTATTAGCTAGGTTTGTTGGCGGTCTATTTATTTTAATTAGTCCACATACCTGTAAGTGAAAAATTGGGATGTCAAAATAACTGAAAGTCTATAATTTCGTCTTTTTTTACTTTTGCACTGCGGTCAGGCTTTAATGGAACCCTATGCAATATCCAGTTCACATCGACATGTGAGTGCCCTCACACACGAGAAATTTGAGAAACAAGGAAAGTTCTGAGCAAATTTCTTCCTTTAGATACGAGAAAGGACGGAGATACCAGCAACCAAGACGGTTATCGATGCAGTCGCTAGGTGTAAACAAGCTTAAAATAAGCGCTACTCGGTCTTTTTCATAGGATCAGTTTGAAAAAGTTTTACAAAGTCGACTAAAAGTGAAAGTGAGGCAAAAAAGTCAAGCTGGAAAAAGAAAATGTAAACGCTGAAAACGAAAACCAAGTTAACGTAAGATTAAAACTTACTTTAAGTAGATATAATTTTTGCAAGCTAGGTGTATTTAAGTAAAATTTAAAACTTATGTTATCTGGAGTCACAAAAATGTAGCATACCACACATGCTGCCGTCAAGTGTCTCACACTTGATGGCAGCATGTATTGAGCTTACAAATAAAGTTTTATCGGCGATGAACCATGGCAGAGCAGTATTAGAGATATTTCTTAATTTTAGTGAAGCTTTTGACACTATTTACCACAATATACTCATTCACGAATTAAAATATATTCACTTTTCATCGTCTTTTATTCACTGGATAAAACACTACTTGGAATATAGAAAACAAGTAACCTTTATAGAAAACTATAAATCTAGCTTTTTAAGTTTAAATTGCGGCATTCCTCAAGGTTCTATCCTGGGTCCAACCTTATTCCTAATATATATTAATGATCTTGTGTTATCTACTAATCAGCTAAAGCCTATACTATATGCTGATGACACAAATTTATTTTTTGAGTCTAAGAATTTGAATAATGACATTGATATAGTCAATAATGAGCTTTAAAAATTGAACAATGATGTAATACAAATAAATTAATTGTAAACATGAACAAAACAATGT
This sequence comes from Watersipora subatra, assembly GCF_963576615.1. NCBI lineage: Eukaryota > Metazoa > Bryozoa > Gymnolaemata > Cheilostomatida > Watersiporidae > Watersipora > Watersipora subatra. Next base: position 40,742,917 of record NC_088718.1, on the reverse strand, counting down.
ACATTGTAATGATGAACCATCAAAAGAAAATTAAATTAGAAAAACCAATAAAACTATTTGGTTCAGATTTGAAAGAGACATCTTCTATCAAATTCTTAGGAATCCATTCGGACAGTCACCTGATATGGGACACACTCATCAATAAACTAAATAAGCAGGTAGGATCTATGTCAGGCCTGATTAGTAGATGTTCTTAATTTTTACCCAGAAGTATTATGAAACTAATATACAACGCATTTATTAACTCAAAAATTAGTTACAGTTTTGAATCCTTGAAAAATGCTCAATTTTGTTATTAAATAAAATACTAATATCACAAAAGCGTCTAATGCGCATAATATTTAA